>NC_133134.1:73690346-73990346 GCF_048418815.1 Hemitrygon akajei
GTTAACCCTGCCTCCCGCTGTTCAATTCCACCTTCCAATGGCCTTCGACCCCGTGATGGGGTCAGAAGCTCAGGGTCCATTCCCAGCTTCCTCAGACCTGGACAACGTCCAGTCGCAGGCTGACGAGTGGCAAACAATACTGATGCCACGGGGTGTCCTGCAATGTAGGAGGAGTTGAGCCGTCTCCCCTCGATATTCTGTGGCACTATCACTGCCCGGGAGTTACCACCGACTAGACGCTCAGCAGGACCAGACAGGGAAACAGTGTGGCTTCAGGAGCTGGATCCTGTGGTGAGTGACTCATCTCCCCAACCTGCTTCTCCCCGTGGCCACGTGGGTTTCGTCCGGGGGCTCCAGTTTCCCCCCACAGTCCAAAGACGCTTAGGTGGAGTAAATACAAGCAGGCTTTTCCCACTGAGGGTGGGGGAGAGTGGAACTAGAGGTCATGGGTTAAGGGTGATGGGTGAAATGTTTAAGGTTGGAATGAGCTGCCAGTGAAAGTGGTCGATGCGGGTTCGATTGCAACATCTAGGTGAAGTTTGGATAAATACGTGGAGGGGAGGGGTATGGAGGGCTATGGTCAATGGCACTAGGCAGAATAACCATTCAGCATGGACTAGATGGGCCGAAGGGCCGGTGTCTGTGCTCCATGAAGTATGGGTCTGTAGGTTAATTGGTCACATGGTTGTAACTGGGCTCGATAGACCGGGAAGGGCTTGTTACTGTGTAGTATCTCTAAGTGAAGATACAATCTACAATGCACAGGTCAGGAGTGTGTTGGGACTCTCTCCACTTGCTCTAAAAGCCCTTGCCACCATCCAGAGCAAAGCCAGACGTTTGACGGTATACCATCCAACACGCAGAACACTCCCCACCCTCCAGCACCGTCTACAGAATGCGCAGGGCTTACTCACCCGGGATATTCCTACAGTCCCTCCCAAACCCAAACCCAGCGCCTCTCCCACGCAGGGGGAGCACCACCACCTGCAGGTTCCCCTCCAAACCACACCCCAGCTGACAGGGGAATAAACCTTCACTGTCAGGTTCTGAATTACACTTCCCTTCCCACCACAGCACCTTCCCTACACGGTGCCAGCTCGCCCCCAGCTTCTCAGCTACTATGACTCATGGGCAGCCACACCCAAATGCTTAAAGTTAACCGAAACAATGTAGGGAACTTCTTCACTCGGAGGGAGGTGAGAGGGTGGAACGGTGCAAGTGGTGGATCCAGGCTCGATTTCAACATCTACGTGAAGTTTGGGCAGGTACGTGGGTGGGAGGGGTCTGGAGGGGTCGATGGGACTAGGCAGATTAATGGTTCAGCACAGACTAGATGGGCTGAAGGGCCTGGTGTAGTGTTCCGTGACTCTCTGATTCAATCCTTTGTATGTGACAGGAATCAGATTCAGAATCAGGTTTAATATCACCGGCATACATTATGAAATTTGTTACCTCCACGGCAGCAGTTCAATGTGATACATGATAATGGAGAAAAAAAGCTGTGAATTACAGTAATATATATAGTATTAAATATATATTACTATATAATATACTGTAGTTATAATTAGTTGAAAAAGTAATGCAAAAGTAGAAATAAAAAAGGTAGTGAGGTAGTGTTCAAGGGTTCATTGTCTATTTAGAAATCAGATGGCAGGGGGGAAGAAGCTGTTCCTGAATCGCTGAGTGTGTGTCTTCAGGCTTCTGTACCTCCTTCCCAATGGTAACAATGAGAACAAGGTATTTCACAGTGATGGGGGTCCTTAATAATGGACACTACCTTTTTGAGGCATCACTCCTCGAAGATGTCCTGGACACTACAAAGGCTAGTGCTCATGATGGAGTTAAGTTTACAATTCCCTGCAGCTTACTTCGATCCCCCCCACCCCCCCAGCCCCTGTACTAGACCATACTCCTCCCATCCATGGCCATTCCTGTTACAGTCATAGAGCACTACTGTGCAGAAACAGGCCCTTTGGCCCATCTAGTCCATGCCAAGCTATTATTCTGCCTAGTCCCACTGACCTGCACCTGGACCATCAACGTATTGTAAAAACTTCTCTTGCAGTTGAATCTGGGTCCACCAACAGCTCGTTCCACACTCACAGAGAAGAAGATTCCCCTGAGGCCCCCTTAAATGTTTCACTTTTCATCTTTAACCCACAACCTCTACTTCTCGTCTCACCCAATGTCAGAAGTATCTCAGTGTTTGCTTTACCCTATCTGTGTACCTCTGTCACTCTCCTATGCTCCAGGGGAATAAAGTCCTAACCTATTCAACCCTTCCCAATAACTCTGGTCCTGGAGTCTTATACAGTTCCTCTGCACTCTTTCAGTCTTATTGATCAGAGGACCAAGACACCAGACGTGCAGAGCATCCAACGGTGAGCTGCACCAGAAACCCATTCTTCTCCACTTTTCTACCCAAACATCTTGGTAAATACTCCCTCTGTGCATCAGATAGGGGCAAGATGGACACTTCTCAAGTTTCAGGATTGTTTAACGTCATTTCCTGTACACAAGTGTTAAAGTGAATGAAATAATTGTTACTCTGGATACGATGCAGGACAAATAAAAATACGATAAGATAAAAATTACACAATTATAATAAAAACACAATAAATATAAGATAGCTGATATACATAGATTGATTGTGTGTCCATAAAGTGAGGCCAGGCTCATAAGCTGACTGACAGGAAATAAAAAGTAGTGGTGGGGTTAATGGGTGGAGGTGTTGATTAGCCTTACTGCTTGGGGAAAGTAACTGATTTTGAGTCTGCTGGTCCTGGTGTGGATGCTATGTAGCCTCCTCTTTGATAGGAGTGGGACAAACATTCCATGATCAGGGTGGGTGGGATCCTTCATGATGTAACCGTACACACGTTAACAACTATTTCTCCCCTCTTACCCGGGGATCTCACACTAAATGGCGGCAACAAGGTGTCGTCAGATAGTTAAGGTGGAATAGGAAGAGCAAGGAAACTTCATTCGTCCCCAGATCAATTCAAAAGTCTTCCTTATCAATGAGAACCTGATTTTAAAAAAAGAACAAGAGAAAGAAACATTCAGATTACTTTTTGGGCAGTTCTCAAATGAGAGAACTGTACTTCCATAGTCAGGAATCACAGCCACCAAACCACAAATTATAAGGCTCTCACAAAAATTATAGTAATTCAATCTAACGTGACGCTTATATTGTGAAAACTGCATGATTGAAATGTCAGTTATGTAAACATGTAATTATAAATCAATTAGTCCTTACTCATACAACCCTACTACATATAAACAAGCTTTTTGGTCCATCTAGTCCATGTCGAACCATTAATCTGCCAAGTCCCAACGACCTGCTCCCGGACCCTGCCCCTCCACACCTCGCCCATCCAAATTACTTATCCAAATTTCTCTTAAACGTTGAAGTCGACCCCACATCCACCTCTTGCGCTAGTAGCTAATTATTAATTATTATTCATTATTAATTGATTCATTAATATATCAAGTATCAAATAATTATACGCCGACAAATCTTGTTTTAATCGATTCTACCGAGAGGATTTAGCGATTGTTCTCAGATTTCAGCCGCTGGGAACTGTTGGTGCGGGGGGAACCTTTGCTGGCGGGTCGGGTTGCCTGGCCGGACGTTTGGGAGCGACAGACCGGCCCCAGCTTTCCGCCAGGATGGCGGCTCACGCCCGGTTCGTGTCGCGGACGGTAATGGTTCGAGGCGGGGACGTGGAGGCGGCTTACCGGACACTAACCCGGTGAGGGAGGCGATCCAGCGGTCACGATGGGCTGTGGTTGCCCCGGGGTGGGAGGGTCAGAGGGCAACGGGAGGGAGGGAGCGCCCTTGCCTTGGGCTGAGGGGAATGGTGGCGGTTCCCCTCTCCACCCATTTCATTTCACACAGGGCAGCGCTTTACAGCGCCAGTCACCTTGGTTCAATTCCCGCTGATGTCCGCAATGAGTTAGTACGATCTCCCCTTGACTGCGTGGTTTTCCTCCGGGTGCTCCGGTTTCCTCCCACAGTCCAAAGTCGTTCGGGTTCGGGTTAGTGTGGACACCTGAAGCATGGCGATGGTTGTGGGCCGCATCCTCTAACTGTGTGAATGACACATTGAGGACCCCACACATTTCACAGTATGTGTCCGTATACACGTGACAAATAATGTTTTCTCCCCCTCCCCACCACATACAACCCTGAGATTCTTTCTCTGTGGGCATACTTAGCAAATCTGTAGAACAGTAAATGTAAAAGAATGTGCAAATGAATAAATAACCGGCCTGAAATAACAATAAAACAAGAGTCCTTGAATGAGTTAGTTATCCCCTTTGTTCAAGAGCCTGATGTTTGAGGTGTTCTTGAACCTGGTGGTGTGAGTCCTGAGGTTCCTGTACCCTCTACCTGATGGCAGCAGCGAGAAAAGAGCACGGCCTGGGTGGTGAAGATCTTTGATGGTGGATGCTGCTTCTCTACGGCAGTGTTTCATGTAGATGTGCTCAATGCTTGGGAAGCTGAATCAACTACTTTTCCACTCAAAGGCATTGGTGTTCCCATAACACAGCCAGTCAGCAAACTTTCCACCACACATCTATAGAAGTTTGCCAAAGTTTTTAATTACATGCTGAATCTCCGCAGACTCCTGAGGAAGTGGAGGCACTGTTGTGCTTTCTTCGCAATTATATTTGTATGATGGGTCCAGGACAGGTCCTCTGACATAGAGACACCCAGGAATTTAAGTTAATGACCCTCTCCACTAATGATTCTCCAGAGATTACTGGCTTATGGACCTCTGGTTTCCCTCTCTCAAAGTCTATAATCAGTTCCTTGGTTTTATTGGCATTGAGTGGGAGGTTGTTGTTTTTACACCACCAAATTTTCAGTCTCCCTCCTGTATGCTGAGTCATCACCACCTTTGATACGACCTACAACAATGGTGTCATCAGCAAACTTGTATATGGTGTCGGAGCTGTACTTAACCACAGGTGTAAAACGAGTAGACGGGGCTAAGCACCAATCCCTGTGGTGCTCCTGTGTTGATGGAGATTGTGGAGGAGATGTTTTTGCCAATCTGAACTGACGGGTATGTACGTGAGGAAATCCAGGATACAATTGCCCAGGTCTTGGAGTTCTCTGATTAGTTTTGAGGGGATGGTGGTATTAAATGCTGATAAAGAGCATCTTTCCTGTCCAGATGTTCCCGGATTGAGTGAGGAGCCAATGAGATGGCATCTAATGTAGACCTGTTGCTTCGGTAGGCGAATTGGAGTGGATCCAAGTCACCACTCAGACGGGAGCTGATGTACTTCAACGCCGGCCTCTCAAAACTTCATCACTGGGCGATAGTCATTTAGACAGGTTACCACACTCTTCTTGGGCACCGGTATGATTGAAGTACCACACACTGCTGGAGCGAGGGGTTGAGGATATCTGTGAATAATCCAGCCAGTGGTTAGCACAGGGCTTCAGTGCTCGGCCAGGCACTCCAATCTTGTGCCCGATGGAGGGGGGGAGGGTGCTGGAAGAAGAGATAATATCCAGGATGGGTGGGCTGAGACGCTTCCACGGCTCTCTGCTGTTCTTACGGTCTCAGACAAAGCGGTTGCCATGATGTATCTGGATACATAGATACATAAATAGGATCCTTTTTTTTTCCTTTTTTTAATTTAATTTTTTATTTAGGAATAACACAATACAGAATACGTAATGGATTACATTTTCCTCCATTTTGCTTTTATATCTTGCCCCCAAACAAAGCTCCCCTCACCCACCCTCTCCGAACATACCATGGCAGCTAATGTATTTACAATACAACAGTTCACAAATACAAGTATGGACATTTCACAGCCATACCCCCACACTACTTCAAGCCGAAGGCCCACACACATCTACAACATGTCAGATGATCCAGAATACACTGATACTACAATTCATCAACTGCCCTGTGAGGTAAACAAGATGCGTGCTAAAAGGGAGGCAACTTCCCAAGTACAATCAGATGCCCTCAACTAGTAGGTAATTCCTTAAGATTCCCAAAATATGACAAGAAAGGTCCTCATTTCGAATAGAACTTTTTCACAGACCCCCTCAGAGTAAATTTAATCTTTTCTAGTTTCAGAAAAAGCATTACGTCCTCTAACCAAGCAGCAGCAGATGGGGGAGTGGCAGATTTCCAGACCAGCAAGATTCTCCTACGGGCCAAAAGCGATGTAAATGCAATGATATCCAACTGGCTTGCATTTAAACCCAAAGCATCATCTGCCACACCAAATGCAGCTATAAGCGGGCAAGGTCTCAGTGTCACCCCAAAACCTCACTGATAATTTTAAAAACCAGTGCCTAATAGCCATCAAGCCGAGGGCAAGACCAAAATGCATGCACTAAGCCAGTGCTTTCTACGTGGACCTTGATGAATGGCCCCACACCTGCTTCTATTTATGTCTTTATTGATCTTCTATTCCCCCCCCCCCCACCTCTTTCTTGGAAAACAGGCTGGACTATTTGGAAGGTTGTTGGGACTATGTATGGGATGAGGGATTATAAATGGGGGATGACCTAGGCCAATGTGCTGTTGGAAATGGTTTATTATTGCCACATGTAGAGAAAGACTGTTCAGACAGATGAAATTTTTGTAAACATTAGAGATTATTTTTGTCACATGTACAGCAAAACATGGTCATTGCCTCAATGACTGGCACAGTCCGAGGATGGGGTGGGGGCAAACCACGAGTGTCGGCACCAACAAAGCGTGCCCACAACTCACTAACCCTAATCTATACGTCTTTGGAATGTGGGAGGAAACCTTCACGGTCACAGGGAGTACGTGCAAACTCCTTATCGACAGCGGCAGGAATTGATAATCACTGGTACTGTAAAGCGTTCTGCTACCATGGCTTCCTACAGTATTGGGGAGAACAAGGGAATGCAGAATAAAGTGTAACAGTCTCTGTTCTGTGGATGTCTGATGGTTTGAGCCCTGGTGTAGAAGGTTACAGAGAGTGCTGGAGTGAACTTGCCATTTCCTTCCCCCAGGATCCTGACCACAGACGGGGTCATAGAGGATGCCAGGCGAAGGCGCTACTACGAGAAGCCATGCCGGAAGCGCATCCGGGAGAATTATGAGAACTGCCGGAGGATCTACAACGTGGAGATGGCGCGGAAACTGGCCTTCCTGATGAAGGCCAATCGGCAGGACCCCTGGCTGGGCTGCTGACAGCACCCTTCTGACAGGTTACGGGTCTGCACTCAGCAGTGAGGTGGAGCAGCCAGGGGCTCTCTGAGTGTCGCCTAATGCTCGGCACTGGACTCTCAGCCCAGCTGGATGTCTGGACTGAAACAGGATTGTGATTCTCAATAAACTGGAGTGGATTCAACAAACCAAACATTTGTTTTTCTTTGACCCTCAAATCTTCACAGCTGTAACCTCCAGTCACTCCCTCTTTAATTGCCTGCAGCCCCCATGCTTATTGCTGTATCTCTGAGACCCTCTCACGCTCCTACTCTTCCTGTGATCCTCCAACTCATCAAAACGCTCTTGTGCTCCTCTTGCCCTTTCTATTGTCTCCTGGACCCTACCAGTAATCTCCTCTGCCCCTCTTTTCTCCTGAAAAAAAACCCTGTTCTGAGCTTTTAGAGACCTACCCTAAAACCAACATAGGTATCCCTGTATGATTTTTCACTATATATAGCGTGGCTGTATTTTAGTGATACCGTATGTGCGAGAACTAGGCCTCCAGCCACGGTGTCGCCTGTTTACAGCCCGTGAGGGAGGCGTCAGAGCTGGGGTGGTGTGGCACGGAGTCCAAGCTGGGCTCGGTGCTGCCCCCCAGTGTTCGCTCAGCAGAAGACACGTTCTGTTGTCTGCAGATTTCAGCGGCGTTGTTTGGACTCTTGTCGCTTGGCTGGACCTTCCTATCTTATACGTGCTCTGTGTGTTTTGAGCTAGCACTGTGCTTTGCACTTGGCCCTGGAGTAACGCTGCTTTAATTGCCTGTTTTCGTGTATGGCTGAATGTAGGCAAAATGAGTCAAAAACTAGATGACATTGAGAGAGCCGTCAGGAGCCCCGTGGATATGAATGTAACAGATTTAGCCAAGGAACTCGGGTGAAGAGGCTGGTTATTGCGTGCTACTCGATATGGAGGGGGGAAATCAATTATGGCATTGAAGAGGAATTGATTACACTTTAATGCTTTAAAAAAAAATGCACATCCGCAGAATGATCCGCAGTACAAGACGTTCAAAGTAAAATTTATTATCAGAGTCATACATGTCACCACATACAACACTGGGATACTTCTGCGGGCATACTTAGCAAATCTATAGAACAGTAACTGTAAACAGGATCTGTAAACAAACTGCAAATGCCAATAATACATAAATAGCAATAAATAACGAGCATGGAATGACAAGATAAGAGAGTGTATAAGGGAGTGTAGTTATCCCCTTTTGTTCCAAAGCCTGATGGCTGAGGGGTGGTAACTGTTCTTGAACCTAGTGGTGTGGGTCCTGAGGCTCCTATACCTTCTACCTGATGGCAGCAGTGAGAAGAGAGCATGGTCTGGGTGGTGAGGATCTCTGATGATGGACGCTGCTTTTCTACGGCAACCTTTCATGTGGATGATCCAGTTGAATTGTCATTCAACTGCACATGGAAACAGCCGAATGAAACAGTTTTACTCTGGGGCCAAGGTGCAAAACACTCTACCGACAGTCATACAAGGTGCATATAACACACACTGTGCAAAATAGCAGTTAATATTAGCTGAAAGTGAATAATTCCAAGTTGCACTTTAGCTCTTTGTGTGCACGCATGTAAAGTGTCTACAAGTTAAATGCTATAGGTTTGATAGCTCTCTTCTTGTGCTATAGGTTTGTTAATAGCCTCTGGATTCTTTCTTGGCCTCAGGCACTAATGGCATGAGAACAAAATCTCTTTCTGTGCTTGTGGATTAAACCTCTTCTTATTGAGGTGCTTCTCCCTCGGATCTTGGGACCTCACTGAGACCGAGGATCATGATCAATAGGTGCCTCAGATGGACGCAGGGTGATTTCACGAGTCGGAATTCAGAGCTACCCCGACAGCGGTGACAGTCAAGTGGCGGCTGAGAATCGCGAGCCCTGAAATCTTTGTGGCAATGTCTGTAGCTTTACAACGTGGTATTTAGTGTGGTTTATTTGTGCTTTCTATTTTTATGATAATAAATTAGGCTCAAGTTGCTTTGTTGTGCTTATACATGCATTACCACATTCCTTGGACACTTGAATCGGTTTGGGTCTGATCAACCCAGCCCTTTACACACCCAAACAGGTAGCTCCAGTTCCTGAGTGTCGTATCCTGCAGAGTGACGGTGGACAGATGTTATCGGCAAGAGCAAGTCCGCAGCTGTCCGATCATCACGTGCCTGTGTAGCTGCAGACGACGCAATCCAGCTTGTCTCCCACTGAGCGAACACTGGAGGGCAGCCCTGACTCAGCATGGAGTCCCCCGGACCGCCTTCAGCACCTCTCCCCTGGGCAGCTACAACACTTCTCACCAAGATCACTCCTGGCCAGACTTCTTTATGGCCAATGTTTTATCAATAATATACAGTAGTATGGGGAGAGAGCACAGAATGTAAGAAAATAATAGCGAGGAACAGGCCATTCAGCCCTTAAAATCTGTTTCAACATTTGATATGATCTTGGCTGATCTGCTCAGTTCTCTAAGCTTTCAAATATTTAGAGTCATAGAACACTACAGCACAGAAACAGGCCCCTTGGCCCATCTATGCCAGACTAATATTCTGACTAGTCCTATTGACCTGCACCCAGATCAAAGCCCTCCATACCCCTCCCATCCATGTACCTATCCAAATTCCTCTTAAGAGTTGAAATCGAACTCACGCTCGCCACTTCCACTGGCAGCTCGTTCCACACTTTCACCACTCTTGAGTGAAGAAATTCACCCCTCATGTTCCCCTTAAACATTTTACCCTTTGCCCTTAAAAATGTAACCTCTAGTTCTAGTCTTACCCAACCTCGGTGGGAAAAGCCTGCTTCTCATAATTTGGAATAGCTTTTTCAAATTTTTCCCTCGTTCATCTACGATCTAGGGAGTAAAGTCCTAGCAAATTCAACCTTCCCCTATAACTCAGGTCCTCAAGCCCTGGCAACATCCTTGTAAATCTCAAACAAGAGGAAGTCTGCAGATGCTAGAAGTCAAAGCAACACACACAAAATGAACTCAGCCAGTCAGGCAGCGTCTGTGGAGAAGAGTGAACAGTCAACAGTGTGGGCCAAGACCCTTCGTCAGTCCGGAAACATTGACTCCTTATTCTTCTCCATAAATGCTGCCTGGCCTGCTGAGCTCCTCAACCATTTTGTGTGTGTTTCTTTGTAAATTTATCTACCTGTTTAAATTCCCCAGTAATTCGGTCTACCCTATGCTCTGGAGTAGAGATACACCTCCCTGCGAGATGTTGTTTCAACACAAGAGAACCCTCCCACCCCCCCAGTCTTGTAACTATGCTACTTTATTCAAGGTCCTCTCACCATTGGAAACAATCCCACATAGTGCCTACCCCCTCGGGATCCGAGATGTTTCAGTAAGATCACCCCTCGTTCTTCTGAACTCGAAAGGATACCTCCAAACAATACGAGTCTACAGCTCTGGAGTATTGTGAGGAAGTTGTGGTAAGGCAAGGGTTAGAGACAACATCCTGGTGAGGATGACCACAGGGGTGTTTAATCAAACCCAGACATGGCAGACCTTTTGAAGTGAGGCCTTTGGAACCAACTTTGCGTACAGCAGACAGACGTGAGAATAATTGTGGCAATGTGTAATCAACCTAGAGGAGCACGGTACAGGGTGCTAGACACAGACGAGATAGGAATAACTAAAGGATGTGAAACACACACAACTGAGGGACAATTCCTTTACTAACTTAAAAATATCATCGACTGTCAGCTTGTAGTTTCTATTGACTTCACACCTCTGTTGTGATCGGCAACTGATATTTCAAGTGAGGAATTCAAACACGTACAAATAACCAAATGGTGAATATCCGTAATTGACAGGCCAGTTCTGTACGGAAATAGCAGTTCACTGCCCTGTCTTCAGAACAGTGTAGCGACAGAGACTGGCTAGTCTCCTTGTGCACAAGTAAAATGTAAGTATTGTAGAGTTGTTAGTCGAGTGTGGGTGTTCTGGGCCCAGTTATTCAGATATTTTAATCTATTATGGATGGCGACAATTACATACGGTTCTGATCATCTCATGTCGAGGCTTTGGAGAGATGTGGGAAAGCTTTACCAGGATGCTACCTGGATTCGAGGGCAGGAGAGCTGGGTAAATTTGGGTTGTTTTCTCTGGAGCGGTGGAGGCTGAAGGGAGATCTGATGAAGACTTTTATAAGATTTCTAGAGGCAGAGTAGAGTAGACAGACAGTATCTTTTTCCCAGGGTTGAAATGACTAACACAAAAGCATGTATTTAAGGTGGTGGGTGGGGGTTAATTTTAAAGGAGTTGTGAGGGGCAAATGCTTTTACACAGAGAGAGGTTGGTGGCTGAAATATACTGTCTGGGTGTTGGCAGAGGCAGAAATACTAGGGACATGAATGAGGAAAATGGACATTGTGTAGACGGAGGAGATTCGTTTAGTTGGCCATTTGGTTTCGCACCACATTGTGGGCTGAAGGGCCTATTTCTATGTTTTGGGATCTAATTTCATTAGCTGTTCATGAAAGAACACACTTTTAATTCTAGAAATTAGCCCAGGTTTATTGTACTAACAGTTATCATGGCTGCAATCAAACTAATTATATCTGTACTGCCCTATTTCTAAACTATATACATGTATGTTAATGCTTCATTAGGTGCGCACAAAGTTAATTTTAAAGCAGTGAGGAACAGGCCTTTCCAGCCTTTGGAGCCACACCACCCAGCAACCCACCTATTTAACCCTCACAACACACACAAGAAGCTGGTGGAACGCAGCAGGCCAGGCAGCATCTATAGGAAGAAGCACTGTCGACGTTTCAGGCCGAGACTCTTCGTCAGAACTAACTGAAGGAAGAGATAGTAAGAGATTTGAAAGTGGGAGGGGGAGGGGGAAATCTGAAATAATAGAAGACAGGAGGGGGAAGGATGAAGCTGAGAGCTGGGGAGTAGATTAGCAAAAGGGATACACAGCTGGAGGAGGGAGAGGATCATGGGACGGGAGGCCTAGGGAGAAAGAAAGAGGGAGGGGAGCACCAGAGGGAGATGGAGTACAGGCAAGGAGTGATTGTGAGAGGGGCAGAGAGAGAGAAAAAAGGGGAGAATAGTAAATAAATCAGGGATGGGGGTAAGAAGGGGAGGGGGGCATGAATAGAAGTTAGAGAAATCAATGTTCATGCCATCAGGTTGGAGGCTACCCACCCGGTATATAAGGTGTTGTTCCTCCAACCTGAGTGTGGCTTCATCTTGACAGTAGAGAAGGCCATGGATAGACATAACAGAATGCGAATTGGACATGGAATTAAAATGTGTGGCCACTGGGAGATCCTGCTTTCTCTGGCGGACAGAGCGTAGTTCTTACCCCATCACTTACTTATTATTCCCCCTCCCCTTTTCTCTCTCTCTGCCCCTCTCACAATCACTCCTTGCCTGTTCTCCATCTCCCTCTAGTGCTCCCCTCCCACTTTCTTTCTCCCTAGGCCTCCCGTCCCATGATCCTTTCCCTCTCCAGCTGTTATCACTTTCGCCAATCACCTTTCCAGCTCTTAGCTTCATCCCACCCCCTCCTGTCTTCTATCATTTCGCGTTTCCCCCTCCCACTTTCAAATCTCTTACTATCTTCTTTCAGTGAGTCCTGACGAAGGGTCTCGGCTCGAAACGTCGACAGTGCTTCTCCTTATAGACGCTGCCTGGCCTGCTGTGTTCCAACAGCATTTTGTGTGTGTTGCTTGAATTTCCAGCATCTGCAGATTTCCTCATGTTAGCCTATTTAACCCTAACCTAGTCATAGGCCAATTAACCCACTGATCGGTACCAACCCAGGGTTTCCTTAAATGGAGGAATTTAAGGTGGGGGGGGGGGGGTTATATGGGAGGCGGGGTTTAAGGGTCAGCACAAAATTGTGGGCCGAAGGGCCTGTACTGTGCTGTATTGTTCAATGTTTGTGGGGAGGACGTACAGAGGAGGCTGCAACTGAACTCCAGTGCCTCAGCTTATGTGTCTGCGGGGTCACTGGTCTAGGAAATGGGGATGGGGGACCTGAGGAATGTGGGGAATGAAGAAGAATGGGCCGCAAGGAAAGGTGGACGGAGAACGCGCCCCGACAACCTAGGCCTAGCGGTTGCTAGGAGAAACGCGGACACGCCAGAAACGCGACCTCACCTTCGACGCGTCGCTGCATAACTGACGTTGACGTCCCGAGCTGCCAATATATGAAACAAAGCAACCAATGAAAACAACCTACCTGGGTGACGTCTCTATTTCAGTAACAATGTTTCACATTATTCACCATGTGAGCAGAGTGGCGCAGCGGAAGCGTGCTGGGCCCATAACCCAGAGGTCGATGGATCGAAACCATCCTCTGCTACGTTTTTTTAAAAATCTTTATACTTATGGCATTAAAGATTAAAAGTTAAAATTTCATGCCAATTTAAAGCAATTTTCAGATTTTCTTATAAATGCATAAAAAGGTACTATCTCAAGTTGGCAAATGTTATTACAGGTTTAGGGTGAAAGATGAAAGTAACAGAAGTAGTGTAAAAAAGTTATATTTTTATTAACCTTTTGTTGTAATATTTTGTTTTATGTGCTATGTGTGTGATATATGATCTGTGGGTACTCCAGGGGAAACGTTTGGTTCCTTTGGTTGTATATATGTACAGTCTGTTAACAATAAGCTTGAACTTGAAATATTGAGGGAGAAACTCCTTCACTCAGAGTGTGGAATGAGCTGCCAGCGGAAGCGGTTTCAACTGTAACATTCATGGGAGATTTATTGGGTAAGATGGGGTGTGGAAGGCTTTGGCCCGCTTGCAGATAAATGCAATTACGCAGGGGAAAAAACACGCTGGCATGAACTAGATGGGCAGAGCGGCCTGCTTCTGTGCTATAGTGCCCTATGATTCTTACAGGTATTTCCCCTCGTCTCACAATGTTGGTGCCTGCCACGATGCCCACCCCAATTAAACCAAATCTGTAATGGGTCGAGCTGAACCGTACACAATACCCCAGGAATTTTGAACAGGACAGCTCAGCCCCAAACTGTACCAGAGACTTGATCCCTACTCAGACCTGAGCTGAGTTCTAAAATATCTGCCGCATAATTGGCTGATTAGATATTTGTATTAACGTGCAGGTGTACTTAATAAAGTGGCCACTGAATGTATACACAGGATCAGGGAAAAGTATTCATTCATGGGATGGTGAACGGGTTGCTTTCTCTGGCAGTAGCTAGCGGAGGTCAAATCATTAATCAGTATTCAAGAAGACAAAGGGTTCTCTTAATGCCAAAGGAATTGAAGGCAGCAAAAATGAATGGAAACTTAAGGGGTTAACAGAACATTGAGAGAGGAAAATGAGGCTGTGTATACTGTATCCCCTGACCTGGAACAGGCTCCCAGGGTAGTGGTGTAGCAAGATGCAGTAGTGGCACTTATTGATAGTGAAATTGGTTTACTGTTGTTACATGTACCAAGATACAGTGAACATCCTGTCTTGCATACATAGCAAAATCAGGCCATTCAGCCCATTGAGTCTGCTCCACCATTCCATCATGGCTGATCCCAGATCCCACTCAACCCAATACACTTGCCTTCTCACTATCTCCTTTGGTGCCCTGAAAACAATCAACTTCCGCTTTAAATACACCCACGGACTTGGCCTTCACCACAGTCTGTGGCAGAACATTCCACAGATTCACCACTCTCTGGTTAAAAAATTCCTCCTTTCCTTTGTTTTGAAAGATCACCCCTCAATTCTGAGGCTGTGCCCTCCAGTTCTGGATACCCCCACTACAGGAAACCTCCTCTCCACACCCACCCTATCTAGTCCTTTCAACATTTGGTAGGTTTCAATGAGATCCCCCTCCCCCCCCAAATTCTTCTAAACTCCAGTGAGTACAGGGTCAAAGGTGCCAAACGCTTCTCATATGTTAACCCTTCATTCCTGGAATCATCCTCGTGAACCCCCTCTGGGCTCTCTCCAATGACAACACATCCTTTCTGTGATAAGGGGCCAAAAACTGTTGACAATTGTTACGAACCCCGTAACTGGGTGTCTTACCAGCAAAGATAGAAGTGTCCGTTGGAGTCTGGTGATACTATTTTCAACAGTATTTATTAGTAAAAATACACAAAAATAATATCAATGCAAATATACAGATAATATACGTAATCAATACTAAACCTAAAAGTCCGGGTATAATAATAATCAATAAGAAATAAGCTCTATCGTTGTCTAGGGGATAATGAATTGTCCGATGGAAATATAAAGTTCAGTTCAGTTCATGCAGGCTGCGGTAGTTGTTGGTCGCTGTGTTGCAATTGTTTGAGAGAGAGAGAACAGTAACAGCTATTGACTTGCCAACTTTCCTTTACGATTTTGATCCGTCGATGCGTTGTTGCTGTGGCCATTCACGTATGACCCCTCCGTCCTTTAGCTAGACCATTCTTCCGTGGTGGACTCGTCACCCAGGCAAGGGTGGACACACACACAAGCCCCCACCGGTCTCGCTACAAAAAACACTGTGAGTTAAAATTTACCGACCCTTCGTTCGGTCTCCGATCTCCCATCCTGTCTCGTGGGGGTTCTGATGCTCACTAGCATTTCTCCTGGTGTGACTGAGGGGGTGTTGCCCCAGACCCTACTTTTATCCCCACTCACGGGGTCTCAGGTGTCAATCAGGTTGGGATGATGCAACCCATCAAACCAGCCCACTCTGGTTGCCCCCTGAGGAGTTTCAATGAATAAAACAGTACTCAATAAACAATCCTTCTCCAAGAGACAATAGCAGTAAATCTCTCCTTTTGTCAATAGGAGACATTCCACTTTGTGTATCTCTGAGCTCTCTCTCTCTCATTAATTTTCATGAGCTGTTATCAATAACAACTGCCCTGGCAGATTTCCTTTTGTCCCTTTCATTTCCTTGGTAGCAGCCTTGAAATAGTAGTGATTTGCGATTTCTCCAAAAGGTGGGGGGGCAACTTTGCACCCTTCTGCCCATCAGAGTTGTTCCTCATTTGTAACACAATACACAAAGTCCGGCCTGACTAGTGTCTTATAAAGCTTCAGAATTATCTCCTTGTTTTTATATTCTATTCCCCTTGAAATAAATGCCAACATTGCATTTGCCTTCTTTACCACAGACTCAACCTGTGAATTAACCTTCTGGGAGTCTTGCACAAGGACGCCAAAGTCCCTCAACCTCTGATGTTTGAACCTTCTCCCAATTTAGATAATAGTCTGCACTGTTGTTCCTGTCATCTAAATGCATTATCATACATTTCCCAACACTGGATTCCATCTGACACTTCTTGCCCATTCTTGCAATTTGTCTATGTCCTGTTGCAATCGCATTGCTCCCTCAGCACTACCTACCCCTCCACCTATCTTCATATCATATGAAAACTTTGCCACAAAGTAATCAATTCCATTATCCAAATCACTGACAAACAATGTGCAAAGTAGTGGTCCCAATACTGACCCTGAGGAACACCACTAGTCAGTGGCAGCCAACCAGAAAAGGCCCATTTTATTCCCACTCACTGCCTCCTGCCTGTCAGCCATTCCTCTATCCATGCCAGTATCTTTCCTGTAACGCCATAGGATTTTATCTTGTTAAGCAGCCTCATCTGTGGTACCTTATCAAATACCTTCTGGAAATCCAAGTAAATGACATCCACTGCCTCTCCTTTGTCCACCCTGCTTGTTACTTCCCTGAAGAACTCGAACAGATTTGTCAGGCAAGATTTCTCCTTACAAAAACCATGCTGATTTTGACTTACTTTATCATCAGTCTCCAAGTACCACAAAACCTTGTCCTTAATAATTGACTTAACAATTTCCCAACCACTGAGGTTAAGCTAACTGGCCTATAATTTCCTTTCTTTTGCCTTCCTCCCTTCTTAAAGATTGGAGTGACATTTGCCACCTTCCAGCCCGCTGGGACCATGCCAGAATCAAGTGATTCTTGAAAGATCATGACCAATGCATCCATTATCTCTTCAGCAACCTCTCTCAGGACTCTGGGCTGTAGTCCATCTGGTCCAAGTGATTTATCCACCGTAAGACCTTTCAGTTTGCCCGCACTTTTTCCTTTGTAATAGCAATGGCTCTCATTCCTGCTCCCTGACACTCACAGACCTCTGGCACACTGCTAGTGTCTTCCACAGTGAAGACTGATATAAATTACTCATTATGTTCATCTGCCATTTCTCTGTCCCCATTTCTACCTCACCAACATCATTTTCCAGTGGTCCAATATCAATTCTCAACTCCCTTTTACTCTTTATAAAAAACTTCTGGTATCCTGCTTTATACTATTGACTACTTTTCCATCATATTTCATCTTTTCCCTTCTTATATCTTTTTTTGGGTTGCCTTTTGTTGGATTTTAAAAGATTCCCAATCATCCAACTTCCCACTCACTTTTGTTACCTTATACACTCTGTTTACATGAATCAAATCATTTCACAGTGCCTTGAGCTAGAAAAAGGCAAATCAATAATCATAAGTCACAGGAGCAGAATTAGACCATTCAGCCCATCAAATCTGCTCTGCTATTCCATCATGGCTGATTTATTATCCCTCTCAACCCTATTCTCCTGCCTATCCTTGCAACCCTTGACATCCTGACTGATCAAGAGCCTCCCGTCGTCTGGTTTAAATATACCCAGTGACTACAATGTGTAAAAACAGCTGAATGAGTCCAGAGCAGGTAAACAATAGACTGCAAGATCTTAGCGAGGTAGATTGTGAGAACAAGAGGTATCTTATTGTACTAAAGCAATGCTGGAAGAACTCAGCAGGTCAGGCAGCGTCGATGGAAAGGAATAGAGTTGATGTTTCGAGCCAGGACCCTTCGTCAGTCCAGCTCCTCCAGCACTTGGTGTTGTTACTCCGAATTTCTAGCATCTACAGACTCTCTTGTGTATACTGTACAAGAGATTAGCTCAGGAGTCAGATAAAAGTGGGATAGAAGCCATCCTCGTGGTCCGTGCTTTCAAGCCTGATAGGAGAGAGAAGAGAGAATGTCTGGGGTGGGTGGGATCACTGGTTGCCTCTGGCTGCTTTACTGAGACAGTGAGAAACGTAGACAGAGGGGAGGCTGGTTCCTGTGATGTGCTGAGCTGTGTCCACAACTCTCTGCAGTTTCTTCTGATCACACACAGAGCATTTGCTGTACCAAGCCGTGATGCCTCCAGACTTATTGCGCGTCGATTAAGAACTGGACATGTGTGGGAATATGCAGGGATATCGGGATCAGCGGACACACAAGAGATGCAGTTTAATTTGACTTTCTGTGGTGTAACGGAATCAAACTGAGAATCTGCGTGTGGGTAAGTGTGGCGCGATGGTGATGCCAACGATGACTTCCATTGCTCCATTGACGTTTGATGCTGATTGGATGATAATCAAATCTCAAAACACAAGAGATTCTGCAGATGCTGGAAATCCAGAGCAACACACACAAAATGCTGGAGGATCTCAGCAGGTCAGGCAGAATCTATGGAAGAGAGTTAACAGTCAGCATTTCAGGCAAAGGCTCTTCATGGGGAGTTAAGACTTGTCTGCTCTGCCATTCAATCATGGCTGATTTTTACCCCTATCAAATCCATTTTCCTGCCTTCCCCCTGTAACCTCACTAATTAAGAACCTATCAACAACTGTAAATATAAGATCATAAGACATGGGGCAGAATTAGGCCATTTGGCCCATCAAGTCTGTTCCGCCATTCAATCTTGGCTGATCCTTTTTCTCCCCTCCTCAGCTCCACTCCCTGGCCTTCTCCCAATAACCTTTGATGCCATTCCAATCATGAACCTATCAATCTCTGCCTTAATTTCTCCCAACGACCCGGCCTCCACAGCTGCCTGTGGTAACAAATTCCACAGTTATGAATGTGCAGTAACTCTGAGGGGCTGAAGGGTACAAAGTCGCCCCCTCCTTTTTGAGAATCGCAAGATCGCTATTAATTCGGGTCTGGGACCCAGGAAATGAGAGAGAGACGTCCAGAATACACAGGGTTTGGAATGTGTCCTGGCCTCAGCGAAACAAAACCACTGATAACAGCCATTGTCTCTTGGAGACGGAATTGTGTATTGAGTACTGTACTATTCATGGAAGCCCCTCAGGGGACGACCAGAGTGGGCTGGTTGAGGGATTGCATCATCCCAACCTGATTGACATCTGAGACTCCGTGAGTAAGGATAAAAGAGGGTCTGGGGAACAACCCCTTCAGACACACCAGGAGAAACACTAGAAATCCCGTGACAGCATTTAATAGCGACAGCCGATGGGGGGCTCGTGTGCGTCCTCCCTTGCCTGGGTTGGCGGGCTCACCACGGAAGAACGGCTTAGCTAAAGGAGAGGCCACAAGTGAACAGCCACACCAACAGGACTCCTGATGGATCAAAATCATAAAAGGAAAGCCGGCAAGTTTTTCTCCCAAAATCTCTCTCTCTCTCTCCAACCATTGCAACCCAGCGGTCCCCAAAGGCTGCAGCCTGCATGAACTGAGTGAACTTTATATTTCCATCGGACAATACATTATCCCCTAGACAACGATAGAGCTTATTTCTTATTGATTATTATTATACCCACACTTTTAGATTTAGTATTGACGACGTATATTATCTGTATATTTGCATTGATATTATTTTTGTGTATTTTTACTAACAAATACTGTTAAAAATAGTATCATCAGACTTCAACGGACCTCTCTATCTTTGCTGGTAAGTGACCCAGTTACGGGGTTCGTAACACCACAAATTCACCACCTTCTGGCTAAAGAAATTTCTCTGCATCTCAGATTTAAATGGACACCCCTCTATCCTGAGGCTGTGCCCTCTTGTCCTAGACTCTCCCACTATGGGAAACATCCTTTCTACATCTTCTCTGTCTAGGCCTTTCAACATTTGACAGATTTCAATGAGATTCCACCCCCACCCCATCCTTCTAAATTCCAGTGAGTACAGATCCAGGCCCATCAGAAGTTGCTTGTATGATAACCCTTTCATTCCCAGGATCATCCTTGTGAACCTCCTCTGTACCCTCTCCAATGCCAGCACATCTTTTCTTAAATGATGAACCCAAAACTGTTCACAATACTCATAGTGAGGCCTTACCAGTGTCTTATAGTGTCTTAGCATCACATCTTTGCTCTTGTACTCTAGGCCTCTTGAATTGAATGCTAACATGGTATTTGTCTTCCTCACCACCGACTCAACTTGCAAGTTAACCTTTAGGGTGATTTTTGGATTTTCTCCGTTTAGAAAAATAACTGCACATTTATTTCTACTACCAAAGTGCATGACCATGCATTTTTCAACATTGTATTTCATTTGCAACTTTCTTGCCCCTTCTCCTAATCTGTCCAAGTCCTACCCATTTCCTCAACACTACCTGCCCCTCCAACAATCTTCTGCAAACTTGGCAACAAAGCCATCTATATCATTGATGTACAGCGTTAAAAGGTCCCAACACCGACCCCTGCGGAACACTACTAGTCACCGGCAGCCAAACAGAGAACGATCCTTTTATTCCCACTTGCTGCTTCCTACCAATCAGCCAATGCTCTAACTGTATCAGTAACTTTCCTGTAATACCTTTGTCGATCCTACTTGTAATCTCCTCAAAGAATTCCAATAGGTTTGTCGGGTAAGATTTTCCCTTAAACAAACCATGCTGACTGTGTTCTATCTTGCCTTGTGTCACCAAGTATTCCATAACCTCATCCTTAATAATTGACTCCAATATCTTCCCAATCTCTGAAGTTAGCCTCAGGCTCATACACCTATGACTTGGCCTCCACAGCCGTCTGTGACAATGATCACCACCCTCCAGCTAGAGAAACTCTTCATCTCGATTCTAATCTTCATCACCAAAGTTCAAATTGGATTCACCCTACTAGTTGTGAGTGAGGCATACCTGCGTATGGTAGAATGGAGATGCTCAGGCAGGTGCACATTATCCTTCACTGTAAAAAGGGACTGGAGTTAAGAACAGGGAAGTTCTGTTAAATAGAGATTACCCTTATTTGTCACATTGCGTCAAAGACAAACAGAGTCTGAATATGTGCTGGGGGCAGCCCGCAAGTGGCAGGCATCAACTTAGCATGCCCACAACTCACTAATGCCAACACGATCTTTGGATCGTGGGAGGAAACCGGAGGAAACCCACAGTCACAGGGAGAACGTACAGACTTCTTACAGACAGTGGCGGGAATTGAACCCCTATCTCTGGTGCTACCGAGCCGCCGAGTAGGATTGCAGATGTGAGGGGCGTTGGTGTGGCCAAACTATGGAGTACTGTGCACAGTTTTGGTCTTTACCCAAACAAAAATAATTCCTGCGCCATTTTATCTGCTGCTAAGTTGAAGAGTCATAATCAGATTTATTATCACTGATATGAATTTTGTCTTGCACCAGCAGTACAGCACAAAGGCATCAAATTACCATGAATTACAAAGATAAATGACAGCAATAGTAAGGTAGTGTACAGGGACTGTGAGAAATCTGAAGGCGGAATAGTGAGGACGGACCATTCTGGAATCTGTGCTGTGCTGCCCGCCCTGGCTTCTAGCTTGGTAACAGATAAAATAGGAGCAGGAACACAAACACGAGGAAATCTGCAGATGCTGGAAATTCAAGCAACACACACAAAATGTTGGTGGAACGCAGCAGGCCAGGCAGCATCTATAGGAAGAAGTACAGTCGATGTTTCAGGCCGAAACCCTTCATCGGGACTAACTAGGAGCAGTTCTTTTTGTTTGGGTGAAGACCAAAACTGTTCAGGACCATTCCAAAATCTGAAGGCGGAACAGTGAGGTAGTGTGCCCGGACCGTTCCAAAATCAGATGGCAGAGAGGAAAATGCTGTTTCTGAATGGCTGAGTGAGGACTTTCAGGTTCAGATGGTGAAGAAAGCTGAAGCTGGCTGAGTCTACAACCAAACATTGCAACTCCTGCAATCAACACTTTGAGTTATGAAGGCCAATGTGTGAAAACCAGCTCTCCTCATCACCCTACCTGCCCGTGATATCACCTTTGGGGCATTCCCCGACCCCTCTGTTCTACCACACTCAGTGTCCTACCGCTGTGTATGCCCTACCCTGGTTTGTCGTCTCAACACCTCGCACTTGTCTGCATTAAATTCCGTCTGCCATTTTCCCAACTGGACCAGATCCTGCTGCCCACTATGGGAGTTTGGGAGTTTTCCCTGCTGCCCACTAAGTTGAAGTCATCCATCATTTTTTGGATCCAGTTTACCACAATATTGTTCCCTGAAAGGGAAGTAAAGGTGCTGTCTGGTACCAGTCCGGTGGGGCACAAGGCTGTTTAAGACATTGGTGAGATTGCACCCGAACTATTGTGTTCACCTACGTGCTTTAGCTAGAGAGGATGCAGCAAGATTCACCAGGACAGGAGTTACGAGAGGCTGGTTTCCCCACATCAAAGGAGGCTGAGGTTAGAGTCATAAAGCACTACAGGTCTGAAACAGGCCTTTCAGCCCATCTAGTCCACATCCCACTGACCTGTACCTCCCGTCCACATACTTATCCAAACCTCCCTTAAATCAAACCCACCTCCACTGGCAGCTCCTTCCACACTCCCACCACTCTCTGGGTGAAGAATTCCCCTACCGGCCCATTAATCGTTTGTCATCAGTAGCAACAACAGGGTAAGTTTGCAGGTGATGGTGCAGTGGAAAATGAACGTTACCAGAAATTTGCAGGGGGATTTTGATTAGGTGAATCAGTGTGTCAAGAAAGGGAGGTTAGAGTCATAAAACACGACGGTACAGAGAAAGACCCTTTGGCCCATCTAGTCCATGCTGAACTGTTAAGTCATTGACTTGCATCAGGAATGGTAACTTTTCAAATCAACCTTTTTTGGGAAGCCAAATCCAAGTATGTCTTTCACTGTGAATTCCTGAATCCCTGATCCTTCCAGGCAGTCAGAGGCAGGAAAAGCACACTCGGGTAGATGACCCAGGATCAATACGAACATCAGTACAAGGTGGGAAGGGCTGACCGTGGTCCTCACCCTGCCACTCCAGCAGGGGTGGGGAGACCTGAGGAGATGCTGGGCCAGTTGACATGAGGCTGAGGGAGGTGCCTTACTGGACAAATACTCCCCTGGGTACGTGTTCCTTCCGGACAGACAAGACACCTGTTATGGGCAACTCATCCTGTGCACCATAGATTTTTAATAGTTTAAAAAAAAATTTCGAGATACAACACGGTAACCAGTCCTTCGAGCTCAAGCCGCTCAATTACACCTGTGTGACCAATTAGCTACTAACCGGCACGTCACTGGATCATGGGGGGGGAATCCATACAATCACAGGGAGAATGTACAGAGAGTGTCAGCATCACATTAACCGCTTTCGCTTCCGTGCTACCCTTACTGAAAAGATAATTGGACAGTACAGGGTTTAAAGGAATGGGGGCAAAATGTGGGCAAATAGGAGTACCTTAAGTGAACACCTTGGTAAGCATGGATTGATGGGCTGAAGGGCCTTTCTGACTTACACTCGTGATTTTAAACATCTCTCGGGTACCATGGTACTGTAGTGGTTAGTTCGACACTAACATCAGAGTTGGGAGTTCAGTTCCAGTGCCACGTGTACATCCTCCCCATGAATGGCTTGCGTTTCCTCCGGGTGCTCCGGTTTCCTCCCACAGTTCAAAGACACACCGATTAGTAGGTTAATCAGTCATTATAAATTGTCCAGTGATTGGGCTTGGGTTAAGTCAGTGTGTTGCTGGGCAGCGTGGCTCAGGGCTGGTTCTCTGAATAAATAAATAAGGTCACGCCGATGCTCCCGAGGGATAAATTCAAGCCTGCCAACCCTTCCCCAAGTCGGAAGAAGCTGCAGAAGATCGTGAACATAGCCCAGCACATCACACAAACCAATCTTCCATCCTTGGACTCACTTTACACCGCACGCTGTCGGAGCAGTGCTGCCAGGATAATCAAGGATGCAACCCACCCAGCCAACACACTTTTTGTCCCTCTTCCCTCTGGGAGAAGGTTCAGGAGCTTGAAGATTCGTACGGCCAGATTTGGGAACAGCTTCTTTCCAACTGTGATAAGACTGCTGAACATATCCTGATCCGGATCTGGGCCGTACCTTCCAAATATTTTTTAATAAATTTTTATTATACTTACTTTGATTTGTACTTCAGGGAGCGCGAAGCGCAGAATCAAATATCGCTGTGATGATTGTACGCTCCAGTATCAATTGTTTTGGTGACAATAAAGTCCTGGCAACATTCTTGCAAACTTCCTTGTGCTTTCTGTCTTAATGACACCTTTCCTAGTGACCAAAGCTTAAGGAGACAAGAGATGCTGGATGTGGACTCGGTGTGAGAAGGTGGGGAAAAGCTGGTGGCTCTTTGGATTGTATGGACAGCAAGCTCTGCACTTGACAACTTCCTGCGGATCTCCTGAGGTGCAAAAAAAAACTGGCAAACAGTGGCCGAGCTAGATATAGTCTGGTAATTTTATTCACTCAGATTACCTCCAGTACAGAAAGTGTGCAAGTCACTACAACCGCACAAGTACAATGCCACACTGTACTTGCCTCTGTCGGCCGTTACGCGAGGTCCTCCTGCACTTTGGGAAGTAAAAAGCAAAAAAATAAGGTTCCTTCTTCAACTGCTACTGACCGAAGGGGAGACATGTAAAGAGTCTGTGGAAACCCGACATCTGTCTATAGCTGTCTGCAGGACTTCCGGAGCATTACAGGGCCTGGAAAACGTTGCTGATTGTGGAGGAGGGGAGGGGTGTGTGCAAAGATGCAAGGAACCTCTCTTCATTCTCTGTGCGATAACCCTGCACAGTGCTTCCCAATCTCCCGACTTTGGGTCAGACCTGGGATGGATGGCTGCAGGTTTACGGCAGAGGGGCAGGATTCCCCAGCGAGGTCCCATTTGCACAAGCGCTCAGGAGAAACAGGGAAGGGTGGGAGTCTTAACAGACGAGAAAAAAAAGGACCACAAGATAGAAGGAACTTTGTCATGGACGGTTTCAAGGTTGGCTGCGAAAGGTGTGCGGTTAGCAACCCATCCCGTAAAAACCCAGAGCTACAGAAACGCCAACAGAAGCTCCTCATCCATGGGAGAGGAAGATGGGCTACACCCGGGGACAACATGAAGGGAGTCTGGTGATCTGCTGTACCCCAGTAGGGGGTGATGAGCTTAATTATCAGATATAGGAGCATCGAGCCTGCTCCCAAAAAGGGGGCAAAGGAAAGCTGGAGCGAGGGATCGCTAAGCCAACGGGCGTAGGGTTGCAGCACCTCACTCCGTGCCTTCAGGAGATGTGGCCAACCCCAGCACACTGTGGAGAGTAGGAAGTCTCGCTGGCCACCGGTTTAATGTCAATCCGAGTGCACGCAACATTTCCCACCCCCGGTGTGAACTGAGTTCTCTCCTCCTGAGCGGCCGGTGGCGAGCTGGTCCTGCTGCTGCCGGGGAGCCTTCACTTGCTGGGTGGAGTCGGCAGATAGATCCCGGACTCCAGGTAGGCCTTCCGCCGGGCCGTCTCCTTGGCAACGCTGTGGTTCAGGCGCCTCAGCCGCTCCTGCAACAAGCCCGAAAGCAGAAAAAAATAAATTAAAATGCAGGGGAAACCACAGCGTCTGGGGGAGAACACAGCCAGAGCTATTCCCAACTTCCCTAGCCCCTCTGAGTGGTAAAGAAGTTGGACAAACCTGGGTTATTTTCTCTGGAGTGGAGGAGATCTGATAGAAGTTTATAAGATTATGACAGGTATAGATGGAGCAGACAGACGTACCTTTTTCCCAGCGTTGAAATGACTCTGAGGGCGTGCATTTAAGGTGAAAGGATAATTTCAAAGGAGCTGTAAGGAGCAAGTGTTTTTAAAAAACAGAGCGGTGGGAAACTGGAATATGCTGTCTGGGGTGGTGATAGAGGCAGATACATTAGGGACTCTTAAGAGATATTTAGATAAGCACATAAATATGAGAAAAGTGGAAGGATAAAGACATTGTGTAGGCAGAAGAGATTAGTTTAGTTGGGCATTTAATGATTAATCAGTTCAGCATAAAACTGTGGGCCACAGGGCCTGTTGCTGTGCTGTACTGTTCCGCGTTCAATCAGCACCCCCTCCCCCCATGTTCTATAGACAGACCATGATACATGCAGGGCACCAAGGCACAGGGAGACACAAGAGACCGGGACACAGAGCAACACAACCTGCTGGAAGAACTCAAACACAAGAGTTTCTGCAGACACTGGAAATACTGAGCAACACACACAAGTGCTGGAGGAACTGGAGTACATCACGTGGCATTGATGGAGTTACTGAGCATAGAAAGGGGCCCTTTGGCCCATCTAGTCATGCTGAACCATTGATCTGCCAAGTTTCATCCACCTGCACCAAGACCACACCTCTGCATACCCCTCCTATCCATATATCCATCCAAATTTCTTAAAAGTCGAAATTGACCCTGCATCAACCACTTGCGCTGGCAGCTCGTTCCACACTCTCACCACCCTGAGTAAAGAAGTTCCCCCCTCATGTTCCCCTTAAACATTTCACCTTTCACTCTTAACCCATGGCCTCAGTAGAAAAAGCCTGCTTGCATTTACCTTATCTATACCCCTCATAATTTTGTATACCTCTATCAAATCTGCCCCCCCAATCTTCTATGTTCCAAGGAATAAAGTCCTAACCTATTCAACCTTTTCCTATAACAGGTCAAACCCAAGCAACACCCTTGTAAAGTTTCTTTGCACTTTCAATCTTACTTACATCTTTCCTGTAGGTAGGTGGCAAAAACTGGACACAATACTTCAAATTAGGCCTCACCAACATCTTATACAATTTCAACACAACATCCGAACTCCTGTACTCAATACGTTGACTTATGAAGGGTAACGTGACAAAAGTTTTCTTTACTACATGGAATTATGGAGATCCCTCTGTTGTAGCACACTGCTCAGTGCTCTATTGTTCAAAACTGTGGGAATGACTTCTGGTAAGATGACGGCTTGCTTGGATGCAGTGGCTTCTATGGGGCCAACCAAGAGTGTTATTGTCCTCTTTTAAATGTATTATTTTACGATTGCACAACCTCGCTGGACATTAAGAACTTAAAGGACTGCAGGTCTACCTCATCAGCGAGTTGCTCGTTGGCAGAGAAGCTGAAGAGTTGGACTTGGTGCAGATTGTGATGCTGCCTGTGACGGAGAGGCTTCATGTGGAATGCTACAAGTCTGATTCGTTGTTTTATTGGTGAATCTTGGGGGGGGGGGGGGGGGGGCTGCAAGGCTTCGGTCATAGAGAGGGATAGGCCTCAAACCGCACTGTTGTCTGTTTACAGCTGCCCAGGAAAGAAGCACGGAGTCAGTGTGCTCTGTCGGAGGCGGAATGGCGTGACATCCACACTGGAATCGGTGCTGCCCTCCTCCCAGAATACAAGATATATTACGTCTGACTGTAGCTTCCTGCAATGTTCATGGACTCAGGGATGTAGACCATATTTTTGTGTGACTGCATTTTACTGCTGTTGTATATGTGCCTTGTGCTGTGGGCTCTGTGTTTTGCACCTTGGCCCAGGAGGAACGCCGTTTCGTTTGGCTGAATTCATATACAGCTAAATAACAATTAAACAAATTTGTAAGTTCTACCCTGGTTTGTCCTCACACTTGTCTGCATTAAATTCTACCTGCTCTTTTTCAGCCCACACAAACTTTGATAGTCGTCCTCACTATCTATTACGAAGCTCCTCAATCTTGGTGACATCAGCCAATTTATTTATCCAGTTTACATTATCATCCAGATCGTTGATATAGATGACAAACAACGGACCCAGTACTGATCCCTGCGGCACTCCAGTGGTCAGAGACAACCATCTACGTCACCCTCTGGCTTCTCCCACTAAGCCAATGTGTAATCCAGTTGACCACCTCACACCAAATGCCAACCAACTGAACCTTCTTGACCAACCTCCCATGTGGGACATTGTCAAAGATGGTGCCCATGAAGACACCATCTACATCAGTATGCAGTTGAATTTGAAATCATGGGTGAGGGCTTTGATGGGCAATAAGCTGGAGTGAGGAGTAGGGTAGGCAACGTTAGGGGAGGTGGGAACCGGAGGAACTTGTGAAGTGACACGCAGCGTGAAAGGCCCCTGGATCCTGTTTGGTGTGCACAGCAGAGTTTCTGCAGAATGGAACGTGGCAACGGGAGAGTGGGCAGTAGTTTCCATTTTCTGGAAATCCAAAGAATGGGAATTCTGCCTCCCACCTGGGCGTTCTGCAGGATGTTGCTGACGAGCACCACCCTCCGCCGGGCATTCAGCAGCTTCTTCACGTATGGATCCAGGTCCAGGGACACTTTCTGCTCTTCATTTATCCTGCAGAGCTCTGGGAAGAACAGGAATCACCAACCTGGTCACACAGCCGTTACCGCGAGTCCACTCAGCCCAATAGAGCCTTTCGCACATCAACACCCCATTTCCCTCTCTGCCCTTGACCCATCTCCTCCTCCCCACACTCCCGTCCTCACCTGACCCCCTCATCCACTCTCTCACCCGACTGTTAGTTCCCCTCTCTCCCACTGAACCTTCTGTCCTCTCTCACTCTGCCCTACCCCTGTCCCCTCTCCACTCTCTCAGCTCCTCTCTTCCGCACCTCCCTGACCCCTTTCTTCCCTAAATCCTCTCTCCACTCCCCCCACTTGTCCCGGACACCATATTCCTCTCCCTTCCCTTCCCTCCCCTCCCATACACCTCACCCCTCTCCCTCCCCATACGGAGATCTATCCCCTCTCACCCTCCCACCTGTCCCGGACACCTCAATCCCTCTCCCCTCATTTGTCCGGGACTTACCCCCACCTGTCCCGGACACCTCACCCCTTCTCCCTCCCCACCTGTCCCAGATTCCCCACACAGACACCTCGTCCCTCACCTTCCGCCAGCCGGTCGATCTGCTCCCTCAGCTCTACCTGGCTCTCCCTGCGGGAAACAGAAGATACCGTTAGTCGGGCCTACAGGCGCTCGCTGCGCCTCCGCCTCCCCTCGTACCCGGGGCCGCACCTCACCGCCTGAACCTGCTGGTCCACTTCCCTCACGCCCGGCTTCAGCAGCTCCAGAAGGCCGTCGCTTAGCACATCTCTAGCCACTTCCCCAGCGCCCAGTGACTCGGCCGCCATCATCGTCGCGGTGCCCACTGGGAGGAAGGGCAAGATGAAAGAGGCCGAGTGGGACCGTGTCCGCTCGGCATCACGGGAAGAAGGGTTGTCCATAATTCTGCAGATGCTGGAAATCCGGATTCAGAAACAGAAACAGATTTAATATCACCAGCATATGTCGTGAAATGTGTTAACTTTGCGGCAGCAGTACAATGCAATACACAGTAATAGAAAAAAAGCAGTAAATTATAGCAAATATACCTATAGTTAAATTAAATAAGTAGTGCAAAATATAATTTTTTTTTAAATAGTGAGATAGTGTTCATGGATTCAATGTCCATTTAGAAATTGGATGGCAGAGGGGAAGAGGCTGTTCCTGAATCATTGAGTGTGTCCCTTTCGGCTTCTGTACCTCGTCCTTGATGGTAGCAATGAGAAGAGGGCATGTCCTGGGTGATGGGGGTTCTTAATGATGGATGCTGCCTTTTTAAGTCATCGCTCTTTGAAGATGTTCTGGATAATACCGAGGCTGGTACCCTTGATGGGACTGACTGATTTTACAGCTCTGCAGCTTATTGGGATCCTGTGCAGTAGCCCCACCCCCACCATAGTAGACGGTGATGCAGCCAGTTAGAATGCTCTCCACAGTACATCTATAGAAATTTGCCAGTAAACACCTAATCTCATAAAATTCTTAATGAAAAAATAGCTGCTGTTAATGCCTGCTTTGTAGCTGCATCAATATGTTGGGCTCAGGTTAGACCCTCAAAGATACTGACACCGAGGAACTTGAAATTGCTCACTCTTTCCACTTCTGATGCCAATAAGACCAAGGAACTGCATTCCTGTACGTGGTTCTAACTCCATAATCAAGTTCGCAGATGACACCACGGTGTTGGCCTGATCAGAGGGGTTGACAAGACGGCCTACAGGGACGAGGTCCAGTACCTGGCCGCGTGGTGTGCCGACAACAGCCTGGCCCTTAACACCCAGAAGACCAAGGATATCATTGTGGACTTCAGGCATGCTAGGAGCCACACTCACGTCCCCATCTACATTAACGGAGCTGTAGTGGAGCGTGTATCAAGCTTCAAATTCTTTGGTGTCCACATTTCTGAGGATCTCACCTGGTCCCTGAACTCCTCTATCCTGATCAATAAGGTGCAACAGCGCCTTTATTTCCTGTGGAGCATCAAGAAAGCTCACCTCTGTCCCAGGATATTGATGGACTTTTTCCGCTGTACCATTGAGAGCATACTCACCAACTGCATCTCAGTGTGGTATGGCAATTGTCCTGTATCGGACCGCAAAGCACTCTGGTGTGTGGTGAAAACTGCCCAGCGGATTATCGGCACCCAATTGCCCACCATTGAGAACATCTACCATAAACGCTGCTTGGGCAGGGCAAAAAGCATTATCAAGGATGCATCTCACCCTAACCATGGACTTTTTACTCTCCTCCCATCCGGTGGTCGCTACAGGAGCCTCCACTCCCACACCAGCAGGTACAGGAAGAGCTTCTTCCCCGAGGTTGTGACCCTGCTGAACCTCACATCACAGCGCTAAACAGTATTGCACCCATATTGTACTGTCTCAGTACTTTTATATTGGTGTGCTGTAGCACTTACATTCTATTCACAGTTATTTTATAATTAACACTATCCTTTGCATTTCTGGTTAGATGCAGACAGACAGACATACTTTATCGATCCCGAGGGAAATTGGGTTTCATTACAGCCGCATCAACCAAGAATAGTGAAGAAATATAGCAATATAAACCATAAATAATTAAATAATAAGTTAATCATGCTAAGTGGAAATAAGTCCAGGACCAGCCTTTTGGCTAAGGGTTTCTGACACTCCGAGGGAGGAGTTGGAAAGTTTGATGGCCACAGGTAGGAATGACTTCCTATGATGCTCAGTGTTACATCTCGCTGGAATGAGTCTCTGGCTGAATGTACTCCTGTGCCTAACCAGTACATTATGGAGTGGATGGGAGACATTGTCCAAGATGGCATGCAACTTGGACAGCATCCTCTTTTCAGACACCACCATCAGAGAGTCCAGTTCCACCCCCACAACATCACTGGCCTTACAAATGGGTTTGTTGATTCTGTTGGTGTTTGCTACCCTCAGCCTGCTGCCCCAGAACACAACAGCAAACATGATAGCACTGGCCACCACAGACTTGTAGAACATCCTCAGCATCGTCCGACAGATGATTGCATTTCATTGTGATTTCATTTCTAACTGCATTTCATTGGCTTTGTATCTGTACTCGGGACAAAGACAATAAAGTTGAATCTAATATAATCTATAGACTTCAGGAGAGGGAAACCAGGGGTCCATGAACCAGTAATCATTGGAGGACCAGAGGTGGAGAGGGTCAGTAACTTTAAATTTCCGGGTGTCACTATCTCAGAGGACCTGTCCAAGACCCATCATATAAATATTATTGCGAAGAAAGCACGACAGCGCCTCTACTTCCTCAGGAGTCTGTGGAGATTCGGCGTGTCATCATAAACCTTGGCAAACTTCTATAGACATTATTGGAGTATAAAAGTATAAACTCAGTTAAAAAGTATAAACTTTAACTATGAAGTCAGAATGTACTCAATTTAGTAGAATGAAATCTTAGGAATGTAGAAGTAACTAAAGAGCTAAAGAAATGTAGATTAGAACATTGCTCAGTTCTGAGTTTTCCTATTTGCTATGCATGTATTCAATTTGGTAGGAGACAGAGATCTTAAGAATGTAGAAGACAATAGTATGTTAATGAGAGGCAGCTAAAGAGATGTAGATTGGAACATGGTTGGGTCAGTGGGTAGAAACAATAGGGACAAGATAGTACGTGTGATAATGCAACTATAGCAACTGGACCAGGAGATTGCTTAAAAAGCTGCTGTGTCCGAGGATCGGTGGGCAATCAGCGACTAGCTCAATGACTGTCTCAGCTTTGATTTGCAAATTAAAGTTTAACCCTTCTTGAAGAATCTTCTGCGTCTCCTGGTCATTTGTAAGGCACGAAAAACCACAACATAATTGGCGTCACGAACAGGATCGGATAGAGACCCGCGGAAGGGAAACGGCAGATTGGGAATGCTTCCCGGTCCTCTAGGGACCCCCACAAGGCTAACAGAATTAAGGGTGCACCCAAAACAAAAGGAAAGCGCTTTTTGCGACAATTTGGACTAAGAATTCTGTTGGCTTTGAGGAGGTCTCGGAGTCTCGGAAGTGTGGAACCGCTGCCAAAGGGTCTCTCCGGTCCAAAGAATCTGGCAGAATTGGGGGTTAACGGAGGAGGCTCAGAGGATTGCTCAAGAACACTGCAGTGAGGGTAAGTACAAATAAGTTAATACGTTAAGAAAAAGTCCTCGTGGTTACCGCCTTAAGAGAGAAGGGTCTGCTCAGGCGAGGTGTTAGAATAGAATTAGGGTAGAAAGTCCTCGTGGTTACCGCCTTAAGAGAGAAGGGTCTGCTCGGGCGAGGTGTCAGAATAGAATTAGGGTAGAAAGTCCTCGTGGTTACCACCTTAAGAGAGAAGGGTCTGCTCGGGCGAGGTGTTAGAATAGAATTAGGGTAGAAAGTCCTCGTGGTTACCGCCTTAAGAGAGAAGGGTCTGCTCGGGCGAGGTGTTAGAATAGAATTAGGGTAGAAAGTCCTCGTGGTTACCACCTTAAGAGAGAAGGGTCTGCTTGGGCGAGGTGTTAGAATAGAATTAGGGTAGAAAGTCCTTGTGGTTACCGCCTTAAGAGAGAAGGGTCTGCTCGGGTGAGGTGTTAGAATAGGTGTAGAATTAGAGTAAATAATATTATCCAGTAAACAAACTGTGAATCTCTGAAATACCTTAACAAGAGAGAATAACATGACAGGTAAAGGAACAGCAGTAGAGATTCTGAGCAAAAAATTCCCATTAGTTCAAAGTGAGATCACAAAAACTTCAGAAAAATGGGAAAAAAGAACCAAAAACCTGGTCACAAAGTGGCCAAGAGAAGGAACATTTGATTTAAGTTTGTGCGAAGAAATGGAGGGACTAATTAAAAAGTACAAATCAAAAGATAAATCTAAGAAAAGAGAGCAAAAAAGAGAACGAGAAATGGAAGTGCTAAAACTCTTTAGAACAGAGGGAGAAAGGCTGAGGAGGACAGGTAGAATATTGATTACAAGCGAGGAAGACACTAAGGTGCTGGAGAAACAGCCTGTTAGAGAGAGAGAAGGGTGCGATGAGAAGCTGGCCTCATGAGAGTTAAGTAGAGAGAGAGAGAGAGAGAGAGAGAGAGAGAGAGAGGATGTGAGAATTTGTGGGGAAGAGGTAGGAGGCATAACCGTAGAAGGACAGAAGGAGGCAGTAGGGGAGCGACTTGTGGAAGTAGAGAAAGAGCCAGATAAGTTACTAAAAGGGGATTGCCAGGAGAGATGCGAAAAATATTCAAGGGGCCAACCAGGTATTGAATCAAGACAGAAAGGAAGGACTCCACAGGGAGACCGAGGGAAGAGCAGAACCCCGGAGACATTTGTGTGGGAGGCAGTAAAGACATACCCAGAGACAGATGGGGAGTCAGGTGAGGAGGAAAGCCAGGGCAGGTGGGAAGGAGGAGGAAGAATGATGCCGTTGTTAGTTAAAGGATCAGGACAAGTGCAGTATATCCCTTGGGGATCCCAGGACCTAGAAGGGTTGAAAAACACTCTGCCCAATTTACATGAAGGAGCAGGGAAATGGATTAGAGCCTTTGAAGAAGAAACAGCGGGACGATTATTGGCTATGGGAGATTTGAAGGCACTGTTGATAAGGTTGATGGGAACCTCCAAATTTAACGAACTAATGGAAATGGCTGGCAAAGTAAACTCGAACGACCCAAGAACTGATGGAGATGGGTTTGACAGAGTGAGGCAGAGGGTATGGCAGGCCCTCAGAAAGCTTTATCCACCCAAAGTGGGCCCCAAAGCCTTAAAAGGGGATCCATTGGGAGACACTGAAAACCCAGCAGCCTACGTAGAAAACCAGTTGAAAAGGTGGAGACTGGAGACTGAGCAAGAGGTGGAGAATAGCTTATTTATGACCTCACTGTTCCGACATAGCATTTTGGATGCAATGCCACTACAAGTAAAATCCAAACTGGAGGAGGTGGTTGGGCTAACGTCAAAGACCCCACAAGAATTTAGAGACCACATAGTCCATGCGGTTGAGAAATACCGGAAAGACAAACAAAGGTTGACTGAGCAGCAGGAAGAGGTGCAAAGAAAGTTAATACAAATGCAGCTCGAAGAACTCAAAAAGAAGGAAAAAGAGAAAAACAAAAAGATGCTGCCAGTACAGCCATCGAACTGGACAAAGCACTGCTATATGGAGGGACCGATCATACTGTAAGACAAGGGCTGGAAAACCCCATGCCAATAATTGACTCTGAGGGAGCATTCCCACAAATGCCCTATCAGGAACAGACTAAATTCAAACAGCCCAGACAGGACTGGAAGTTCCGAGGAGGGGGACAGAGAAGCTATGGGCAAAGGGGAGGCAGATGAAGAACCCATTGTTCAGGTTATGTTAGAAGGGCAACTGACACCAATGATGATAGATACTGGAGCCACGTACACTTGCGTACAGCCACAGTATGCCCTTCACCTTCCCATGTCAGGAAAGTTTATTAAGACGGTAGGGTTCTCAGGGAAAACACAGTTAACACAGTGCATGGCTCCAGTGCGGTTGAGAATGGGAAATAAAGGAATTGTTTTGCCGGTGCTAGTATTTAAAGGAACTCCGATTAATTTGTTAGGCAGAGATGCCTTGTTGAAACTGGAATTAAAATTAGAATGCACCAGAAATGGGCTGAGTGTGAAAAGAGCAGGGGCTCAATTGATAGTGCAAGAAGACAAGAAGGCTAATGTCTTTTGGATAGGAGACATCGCAGACCAGATTCAGGAAACCTGGGAAAAATGGAAAAAGGGCGTGCAGGTTGTATTACCCAGGGCTGTAATGCCCAAATCTGAGCTACATTGTACAGTGATTTTTGATGAGACTCAGAACAGGGAGTTAGAGGAGAAATGGCACCTAGAGGCATGTACCCAGCAGCACATGGAAGGGGGAGGCTGTGATAATTAGAAAGCAAGGGGCAGCTTTACAGGTTAAGTGGAACACCTTTTTAGAAAAATGGTACAGGATACCGGAGGCGGTGCCCCACGTAACGTTGTTGGTAAATAAGGGATATCAGTCTAAAGACTTAGGACCTTTAGTTAAGAGTGCTGAAACCGTAACAGTGTGGAGGAAAATCACGCCAGAGGTGTGGATATCAGAAGACAACAATTGCATTAAAATAATGGTAAGTGTAGATATGGTAGGGACAGTGAGAGAGGTCGAAATAACTCCCCAACCACACATGCCCGTGCTGGGAAAGGAAAGAGGCCAGCAGAAAGATAAAAGGTTAGATGAGTTGCCGTCTATTCTGTGGTCACAGCATGACACGGACGTAGGGAAAATAAAAACAGCTAGTCCGGTGGAAATAAGGCTGAAAAGGGGAGCAATTCCACCCAGGAGACCAAATACCCTCTAAGACCAGAAAATAAAGAAGGAATAGCGTCGACAGTGCAGGGGTTGCTTGAAATAGGAGTGCTTAAAAGAACAAACAGTCCATGCAATACCCCGTTGTTGCCGGTCTTAAAAGCAGATAAATCTAAGTGGAGATTGGTGCATGATTTGCGAGCGGTAAACTATGTGGTAAAGGACTGGCCAGCGGTAGTCCCCAACCCACACACGCGTTTTGATGTGGTAAAGGACTGGCCAGTGGTAGTCCCCAACCCACACACGCTTTTGACTAATGTTCCACCAGAAGCAAGTTACTTTTCAGTGATCGATTTGTGTTCGGCTTTCTTCAGCATTCCTCTGGCCAAGCAGTGTCAGTATTACAGTATTTGTTTGCATTTACTTACAGAGGTGCTCAGTATACCTATACCAGAATGCCGCAAGGATTTAAACATTCACCACACATTTTTAATCAGGTATTGAAGGTAGACCTAGAGGGCATGCCATTAGAAAGTACATTGTTACAATATGTGGATGACCTGTTGATTTGCTCCCACAGCGAGGAACAGTGTAAGCAGGACACTATAACTCTGTTAGAGAAGCTAGCGCACGGAGGACATAAAGTATCCAAAAAGAAACTGCAATTCTGCACGCAACAAGTGGAGTACTTAGGCAGGGTAATATCCAAGGGAGTGAAGGCGATAGCACCAGATCAGATTGAGGCGATAGCTAAGGCCCCAAAACCCCAGACTGTAGGGCAGATGATGACATTTTTGGGAATGGCAGGGTACAGCTCAGATTGGATAGGAGAATATGCTGAGATTGTGGCACCTTTAAGAAAGATAATGAAAGAAGCAGGACATACTAATTTAAAGAATGGCTTACAGTGCAATGGAGAGGCGGAGATAGCTTTCAGTACTATTAAGCAGGAATTGCAGTCAGCACCAGCATTAGCTTTGCCTGACTACGAGAAGGTTTTTATTTGTATGTATCCAATCGACAGGAGGGTTATGTTACAGCGGTTCTGACACAAGAGACAGGCACAGGAAAAGAGACTAGATGAGGTGGCTCAGGGGTACCCACCCTGTTATCAGGGATTGGCGGCGCTGTACTATGCATATGAAAAGGCATCATCGGTAACCCTGGGCTATCCTGTAATTCTGTACACACACCACAGTAGCAGAACTGCTGGAAAGAGGGAAATTTGTGCTGACGCCAGCCAGGATAGCAGCGTATCAGATGCTATTGACATTTCCTGACATAACTATACAGAGATGCACTACCAGTAATATAGCCGATTTTGTCCCTTTAGACTCTGAAGGAGAACCCCATGATTGTGTAGGGAAGACAATGGCATTTGCCAAATTAAGAGCAGATTTACGGTCAGAACCACTGGAGGAGATAGATAAAAAGGTTCTGTTCGTAGATGGCTCTTGTTATAGGGATTATGATGGAAATCACGCAGGATTCTCAGTGGTGCAGCAGGATCAGTCGAGCTATAAGATGATTAGGATGGAGTCCTGTCCCCAACCGTGTTCCGCCCAACTAGCAGAACTCAAAGCCCTGACAGCTGCGTGTGAAATGATGGAAGGTAAGAAAGTAGACATCTATACTGATTCAGCATATGCTCACGGAGTATGCCATTTGTTCGGGGCAGTGTGGAAGCAGAGAGGTTTTAAAACAAAAAGTAGCGGAGATCCCATACAACATTGTCAGCAAATTCTAGACTTAATAAAAGCCATAATGAAACCTAAAGCATTGGCTATAGTAAAATGCCAGGCACATAAAAAGGGAAACGATGTAATAACAAAGGGAAATCAAGCTGCGGACGAGGCAGCCAGAAAAGCATCTGGGTGTACATCAGCTGTCATTGCCCCCCAGGTAAGCCTAACTCCAGAACCTGACGTGGAGGACCTAATTGAAATACAAGGTAAGGCAACTTTGGCAGAACAGACAATGTGGAGAAAAAGGGGTGGGCCAAGCTGAACCCGGAAGGCCTGTGGAGCATGGAAGACGGTTTGTTGGTAGCGCCCACCCCTCTACTGACGATTCTGATTTCAGAAGCGCATGGGATGGACCATTGTGCAAGGGGGGAAGTAATGAGGAAAATAAAGAAGGATGGTTTTTGGTCACCTTTATTTACAGGCTTCAGTGGACTTTGTTTTGTCACAGTGCGAGGTATGCACACAAAATAATGTTCGGAAGGAAATTACAACCCCAATAGGTCATATTCCTGTACCTGAAGGACCATTTAAACATTTAGTGATCGATTACGTAGACATGATAAAGACAGTGGTAAAATTTCTGACAAATGAAGTGATCCCAAGGTTTGGAATACCTACAGAAGTTAGCTCAGACAATGGTTCAGCTTTTATCCAGAAAGTGGTCAAACTGGTACTACAGGCGCTGAGGATAAAGCAAAGGTTTGGATGTGTATATCACCCTCAGTCGCAGGGCATGGTAGAGAGAATTAATGGAACCCTGAAAGCCAAACTAAACAAAATTTGTGCAGACACTAAACTTAATTGGGTCGATGCTTTACTGTTAGCATTGATGAGTTACCACATGCAAATTAATCGAATAACATGCCTGACACCGCATGAGATGCTCTCTGGGAAGCTATCATACCTGTGATAGGGGTAAGCAAAAATGTTGAAATGGATAAACTATATATACTATAATCAACAGAGGTTCATCAACTACACCGATGATGCACTGGAGGCCTTAAGGCAACAACTGGATGCAACTAGCAGCGTGGCGTGGCAAAACAGACAGGTACTGGATTGGCTTTTGGCAGAGAAAGGGGGTGTGTGTGTGTAATGTTTGGAGAACAATGCTGCACTTTCATACCGAACAATACTAGCCCAGAAGGGTCTTTCACCAGAGCAATGAATAAATTAAAGAATCTGTGGATGGAGGTCAAACAGAATGCAGGATTTGAACATCAGTTCTTTGACTGGTTAGAAAGTAGACTCGGAGGATGGGGAGCATGGCTGATGTAAGATTCAAAATTAAGATGTGCGTTTCTGAAACAGGTCCGGGTTAAAGTCAAGGGACAAATGTGATTTAATTATGTTTAGGGACAAATGTGATTTAATTATGTCTGGGTTAAAGTCTGTAAACAAGTGTGATCTAATTATGAATGCAGAAGCCTTGACAAAATTAACTGTTTGTGGAATCATTGAAGTCCTGAGATATGGACTATTGTTTTACAGAAACGTGTAAAAAAACAACTCCAAATATGGAATGGGAAAACACTGTGTACCTCCCGAGTCAGGGAGGAGGGGTGGTAAGGAAGAAGGATAAAACCTGCTGCCCTGTAAGGTTCAGGGTTCCCTTCTCTGAGGGGGCCCAGCTCTGCAGAACTGTTAATAAACTTTGTTTCCTTGAATTTGTCTTGAAGCCATTATTCGGGAGCGTGGCTTGTTTCTGACAGCTGACTTAAATAGCAATAACTGTCAGTATTATATTCTTTTGCTGTGCTGTTTTCTTGTCTCAAATCTCTTGTAGTGCGTGCTGCAACCAAACAATTTCCGATGCTCGTGGCAATTACTGAAGCAAGCTTAGTGGAGAAAGAAACACCGAACATGTATCGTTACAGCCTACAACACCTGCAGGATGAACAGGAGATGACAGTGTGGGAGTAGATTGTAAGGGCTTCTGAGTCTTTTTTCCCTGTCTCAGATACATAGGGACAGGTTTTTGGCTCAGCGGCCCAGGGTAACAGGGAGAGAATACTTTGAGGTCGGCGCAGAAAATTATAGTTTAACCTGAGATTTGGGAATAAGTGCTTGAGTTTATTGGGGCTTTTGTGCGCAGACTCTTCGTCTTCTTTCTCTGTGTGAGACCCTCTGGGTCTCAAAGGGGGGATATATTGGAGTATAAAAGTATAAACTCAGTTAAAAAGTATAAACTTTAACTATGAAGTCAGAATGTACTCAATTTAGTAGAATGAAATCTTAGGAATGTAGAAGTAACTAAAGAGCTAAAGAAATGTAGATTAGATTAGACCCCAATGCCATTAGGCTTTACAATTCAACCGCCAGGATTTAAGAACTTTTAAAAAGCTATTATTAATGCTTTTTGAGATAGTGATTTAGATGCATATCATATTTTTTACTGAGTTAAGTATTGTATGTTATTAGTTTTGCTACAACAAGTGTATGGGACATTGGAAAAAAAGTTGAATTTCCCCATGGGGATGAATAAAGTATCTATCTATCTAGAACATTGCTCAGTTCTGAGTTTTCCTATTTGCTATGCATGTATTCAATTTGGTAGGAGACAGAGATCTTAAGAATGTAGAAGACAACAGTATGTTAATGAGAGGCAGCTAAAGAGATGTAGATTGGAACATGGTTGGGTCAGTGGGTAGAAACAATAGGGACAAGATAGTACGTGTGATAATGCAACTATAGCAACTGGACCAGGAGATTGCTTAAAAAGCTGCTGTGTCCGAGAGTCAGTAGACAATCAGCGACCAGCTCAATGACTGTCTCAGCTTTGATTTGCAAATTAAAGTTTAATCCTTCTTGAAGAATCTTCTGCGTCTCCTGGTCATTTGTAAGGCACGAAAAACCTCGACAACATGTGGTGGGAAGTGTGCTGACTGGCTGCATTATGGCCTGGTATGGGAACACCAATGCCTTTTGAGCAGAAAACCCTACAAAGGTAGTGGATTCGGCCCAGTACATCTTGGGTAAAGCCCTCCCAGCCATTGAGCATGTCTACATGAAGGGTTGCCGTAGGAAAGCAGCATCCATTATCAAAGATCCCCACCGCCCAGGCCGTGCTCTTTGCTCACTGCTGCCATCAGGCCTCAGGACTCACACCACCAGGTTCAGGAACCATTACTACCCCTCAACCATCAGGCTCTTGAACAAAAGGGGATAACTATACTCATTCTGTTTCTGGTGTTCCCACAACCGATGGCCTCACCTCTTTATCTTGTGAGTCCATACCCACAAGATATGGACTCACAATAAATATTGCTATTTATTTATATTTGCATTTGCAGAGTTTGTTGTCCAGTGTTCCTGTTCTGCAGATTTGCTGAGTATGCCGGCAGAAAAAGAATCTCAGGGTTGTATGTGGTGACACGTGTGAACTCTGATAATAAATTTTACTTTGAACTTTGACCCCTCTTTGCGGACTGGACCCTTTCTGGCGTCCACAATCAGCTCTTTAGTCTTACTGACGTTGAGTGCAAGGTTGTTGCTGCAACACCGCTCCACTAGCTGAGAAAACTTGCTGCTGTACGCCTTCTTGTCATAATCTGAGATTCTGTTGAACACAGACAATTGTGTTGACAGTGAATTTATAGATGTTGTTTGAGAGCAGATACAGAATGCTGAAATAACCCAGCAGGTCGGGCAGAATCTGCAAATGATCGGTCCATGGAAACGTCAGTCTGCGTTTCTGACCAAAACCATTCCTGAGGACTGGGAAGGAAGGGGGAGATTCCAGAGAAAACAGGAGGGAGAAGGGGGGAGAGGGGGATAGGGGAGAAAGAAGAAAAACAGAGACAGAGCAAAGGAAAGAGGTAAAGAAAGAGATAGGGAGGGGAGGGAGAGTTGGGGGAAGGGGAATTGAGAGGGAGGGGGAGGAGGAACTGAGGGAGAGAGTGGGGGAGGGGAGGGAGGGAGAGAGTTGTGAGGGGGAGGGAGAGGGAGGAGAGAACGGAAGGTGAGGGACAGGAGAGAGGAAGAGGAGAGAGGATAGGGAAAGAGAGGGAGGAGAGGAGAGGGAAGGGGAGGGAGAAAGGGTAGGGAAGGGGAGGGAGAAGGAAAGAGTGGGGAGGGGAGGGGGAGAGCTGCAGATGAGGGGAGGGGATGGTGGGGGGTGAGGGGGTGCGGGAGAGGTTATGGGGAGGAGTAGCTACTGATACCGAACAGTTTGAAACTGAACTGTTCTTGGTTGCCATTTGCGAGATTTGTTGTTTTTGCACATGGGGAAAGTGGTTTGATGTTTTTCTTTGAACAGGTTCTCCAGTTTTCTTCATTTCATGGCTCTCTGTGAGGAAAAGACAAATCTCGGGGTTGTATCCTGCATGCACACTTTGATAATAATGTGCTTTGAATGTCACCAGAAACATTGACAAAGATGTACGGTGGGGAGTTTCCTAACTGGGTGCACCATGGCCTGGTATGGAAAGCAATGGCCAGAAATGGAAAGCCTGCAGAGAGTGGTGGATACGGCCCAGTCCATCACAGGAAAAGCCCCCCCCCCCCCCCCATTAAGTACATTTTCTTGGAGAGCTACCACAAGAAACCAGCATCAATGATCATAGATCCCCACCATGCTCTCTTCTCACAACTCCCATCATTCAGGAACAGTTATCACCCTTCGACCGTCAGGCTCCTGAACCAGAGGGGGTAACTTCACTCACCTCAACACGGAAGTGATCCCACAACCTGCAGACTCTTTACAACTTGTGCACAGTTCTGTCTTCTTTCCTACACTAGATGTTTGTCAGTCTGAGTCCGAATATAGTTCCACTCCATACGGAGAGGTTGCCTGCAGACTCCCTTACCCGTCGTCTGGACGCTGTATGGGGCCCCGTTCTGCCACCTGCTTCTCGGTGATGCTCCCTCTACACGGGAGTCCCATCACGTCAGGAGCCTGGGGTGGAATTACTGCACAGAGCAGTGCCACACAACAAGCATTTTAAGGTGGTTTGTGGACTCTGCAGTCTGGAGAAGGTGTCCCACTTGACTCTCCCCGTGTAAAAGTATGTGAATGGCATACGCCATCACGTCACCATGTCATAAGTGTACGTCCCGCTAAAGTAAAACGAAATAGACTCGTTATCCTGGACTTTCGATTAGTTTACGGAGTTACAGATCCACTGGTTTTCTAGAGAGCACTTCTGGGACTGGTAGAAACCGCATCCTGAAATCGAGAGAGTCTGCAGACGCTGGAAACCTTGAGCAATGCACACAAAATGCTTGAGGAACTCAGTAGGCACCAAGGGCCTCTCCAGAGATGCTGCCTGAACTGAGTTCCTCCAGCAGTTTGTGTGTGCTGCTGGGGATGCACCTTGAAGAGGAGAGAGAGAGAGTGGAGGGAGGAGAAAGGGTGAGAGAGGTGGGGAGTTGAGGGGGAGAGAAAGGGAGAGAGAAGGGGATTGAGAGAGGAAGGGGCTGAGAGGGAGGGCATGGTAGGGGGAGAGGTGGAGGGGCAGAGGGGTTGGGATAAGGGGTGGGGTGAGGGAGGGTGGGGGGAGAGGGGGTGGGGGAGAGGGGTGGGAGAGTGAGGGAGTGGTGAGAGGGGGTGTGGGAGAGGGGAGAGGGGTGTGGGAGAAAGGGGAGGGGGTGTGGGAGAGAGGGGAGGGGGTGGGGGAGTGAGGGAGCGGTGAGAGAGAGGGTAGGGGGAGTGGGGTGGGGGAGTGAGGGGAGAGATATGCAGACAACATCTCAAACGTAGAGCTAAGGTGGGGAGGGGCTTCGTTTCTCTAAAAGAAATAGATCCGTATATAACAGATGCCATCTGCTGATGTACTCACATTATATAACGGAGTAACAACACTCACTATGAAAAGGGTGACTGGGGTGATGCTTATTTCTGGAATATTTATCAAAACAATATACACTGTAATATTGAAAAACAAGGATTGCGCACTGCTCTGCTTCATGGGAGGAAGGGAAACAAAGCCTCCTTACACCATGGAATGAAGGGACGTGAGTCTCCCGTTGCCTCTTGGGAAGAAGGGCAGAGGCTCCGAGCAATTTGACTCTATCGAACCTGGACAATAATTAATTTAAACACCGTGATACACTCTAACAACGAAAAATGTATGCAATGAAGACAAATGGCTTTCGATTAAATGTGCACTGTCCAACAGTAACTTTAATATCAAATCATCTCTTTCTTGAAATTAAAAGACACTGGAAAATATGGGAAAAAATACAGGAAGAGTCACACATGTCAGAACAATCCCTGAAGTGCACAACTTGACAAAGGTCTTTGAGTACTTACGCAAGCCCCGGCTACAAGCAGGCATTGATATTGAACAGGTGTATTGGTCACTATGCCAAAGGATCATGATCAACCTGAAACTGGGCTCTAAATGCAAAATATAAATGTTGAGGGGAGGGCACCAGCCCAGCCAGGAATCTAACGGCCTCTGAACAGAGGAGGTATACACAGCACAGAAACGAGCCCTTCAGCGCATCATATCCAGGCTGGACCTGCCTTCTTTGGCAATTCAAACTTAAGTGCGATGTGATTACCGGTACTTGTCTCCACCATATCCTCATACAGCACATTTGAATTCTGTGTGAAAATAAACATCTCCCTTTCAGGAGCCCTCTAAAGCTCCAACACCTCACCTTACACCTATCACCGCTTGCTTTAGACACCCTAGGGGAAAGAAAAGAATATTTAGTGTGGTGGGGAAGATTGCTAGCTCAGGTTGGAGGAGTTTGATGTGGTGTTCATCGAGCTTGGCAATTAGCTTGCAAGAGGAAAGAGCTTGCTGCAGTGAGTCAAACAGGCCTTTCTGACAACAGTGTGACAGACCCGAGCGAGCTTCTTCCCGGAACATCACCGTGCATCAGGGAGATTCTTTACATCTGGCCCACTCACTGCCGTTTCCATAGATACGTCTGGATAGAGTCGGCGGGGGAATGGGCTCGGATGTAGCCGTTCCCTGGGTCCCAGATCAGGAAGTCAACATCACTGGGGCTCCTGGAATAAGAAAGAAGGTCATCGAGATCTTATTGGTTTATTTATATCTGATATACCAAGATGCCCATAAAATCATAAGACACAGAAGCGAAGTAGGCCATTTGGCCCATTGAGTCTGTCCTGTTCCATCATGGCTGATTTATTATCTCTCTCAACCCCATTCTCCTGTCTTCTCCCTGTAACCTTTGACTCTCTGACTAATCAAGATCTTAACAACCTCTGCTTTAAATATACTCAATGACTTGGCCTCCACAGCTGTCTGTGGCAACAAATTCCACAGATCCAGAACCCCCGGCTAAAGAAATTCCTCATCTCTGTTCTAAATGGATGTCCCACTATTTCAAAGCTGTGCCCTCTGGTGCTAGATTTCCCCCACTACCAGGAAACATCCTCTCCACGTCCACTGATACCCAGAGATACAGTGAAAATCTTATCTTACCTGTGCTCATACAGATCAGATCATTACATGGTGCACTGAGGCAGAACGAGGCAAAACTCTTCTCCCTCCTGCCGTCTGGGAAAAGGCTCCAAAGCATTCGGGCTCTCATGACCAGAATATGTAACAGTTTCTCCCCCCAAGCTATCAGACTCCTGCTATCAATACCCAGAGCCTGGACTGACACCTTACTGCCCTATTGTCTTGTTTATTATTTATTGTAATGCCTGCACTGTTTTGTGCACTTTATGCAGTCCTGTGTAGGTCTGTAGTCTAGTGTAGCTTTCTCTGTGTTGTTGTTTTTACTTGGTTCAGTCTAGTTTTTGTACTGTGTCATGTAACACCATGGTCCTGAAAAACGTTGTCTCATTTTTACTATGTACCGTACCAGCAGTTAGGGTCGAAATGACAATAAAAGTGACTTGACTTGACAATAACAACATACAGAATAACGTGTGCAGTTAGAGAGAGAGTGCAGTGAAGGTACACGATGAGTTGCAAGATCATAGCGAGGTCGATTGTGAGGCCAAGAGTCTGATAATTAGAAGGTGGAAGCTGTCCTTGTGGTACGTGTACGTGTAGCAGAGGGTTTTAAACTTAGCCAGCTCCGTCATGGGCACGAGCTTCTCCACCACTAAGGACATTCTCAAAAAGGTGGTATCCATTCACAAAAGACCCACACTCTACCCAGCATCACCGTGTGCCATGGAGGGGTGGGAAAAAGCTCCAGGAAGTTGAAAACTCAGCCAGCTCCATCAAGGACACTTTCAAAAGGCGACGTCTCAGAAAGGCAGCATCCATCATTAAGGATCCCCGTCACCGAGGACATGCCCTCTTCTGATTGTTACCATCAGGGAGGAGGTCCAGGAGCCTGAAGACACACACTCAGTGTTTCAGGAACAGCTTCTTCCCCTCCACCATCAGATTTATGTATGGACAATGAACCCATGAACACTAATCACTTTTTTGCAGTACTTATTTAATTTGTATATATTCATTTATTTCTCACCCCTTATGGATGGTATTTTTCCCTCAATCTCGGGTCCTCTCCCAGAGGCCTGGGAGCGTGAGGGTTCGGCACAGAATCCTTGCTGTTCCTAGTGGTGTGCTCTTCTGGACCAAGATCTCAGATGCTGTTCCAGGGATTTGTTGGAGCCACCCTCCCATTCCAGAGCTCCAGGTGCTCCCATCGCCACCGGGATTCCTTTGGCTTTAAACTGCCACATCCTTTCTATCTGCTCTTTCAAGCCCTGGTATTTCTCCAGCTTCTCAGATTCTTTCTTCCTGATGTTACTGTCATTCGGGATTGCCACATCTATTACCACTGCTTTCTTCTGTTCCTCGTCCAGTACTACTATGTCTGGCTGTTTGGCCAGTACCTGCTTATCAGTCTGTATTTGGAAGTCCCACAGGGTCTTAGCTCTGTCATTCTCCACTACCTTCTCGGGCGTTTCCCATTTGGACTTGGCAGTGTCCGATCCATAGTCAGCACAGATGTTCCTGAACACAATTCCGGCATCTTGGCTGGCCGTTCAGTGTTTGCTGTCCCTGCCTGCATCTTGCACCCTGCTACTAGGTGCTGGCTGGTTTCAGTGGTTTCCTTGTACAGCCTTGTCTGGTGTGACAGACCCCTGCTTCTATTGTCCTTGTGCTCAGTGCCTGGTCTTGAGCAGCCGTGATCAGCGCCTCTGTGCTGTCCCTCGGCCCTGCCATTGGTACGACTTTCTTATGTTGGCCAGTTCTCATGTACATCCCGTGCAGTGCAGTGGTTTGTCCTGCCGTGGCCTCCGGTCCACTGGCTCTGCTTCATCCATGTCCATTCCCATGTCCCCTGCTTGCTGACTGAGGTATTCTCTGAGCAGGTCGAACTTCCTGACATTCTCATGGACGTTTTGCATTTCTTCCAGGACCGCGGCCTGACATTTCAGGTCCCCATCCTCCTCTATTCCAGCGGGCGTACAGTCACTTAATGTTGGACTTTGGGTGGAATCCTCCGTAGTTTCTGGGTCTTGATGTCAGCGACTTCTAGTTCGTTCCTTTGCCAACACACTATTCCAACTGATGGCTGGGAGGGCGAATGTGTTGATGGCTCTGATCTTGTTCTTCCCATTCAGCTGGCTTTTTAGGACCTGTCTCACTCTTTGGAGGTACTTGGATGTTGCAGCCTCATCGTGGCTTCCATGTGCCTGCAGGATCCCCGGGTATCTGTAGCTGTACATCTGGTGTGTGGCCTTCAGGTAACTCGACTCCTTCAGTCTTGATGAGTTTGCCTCTTCTCACTACCATCCGGCCGCACTTTTCCAGTCCAAATGACATCCCGATGTCTCTGCTGTACACCCTTGTCGGGGGATTAGTGAGTCAACGTCTCTTTCATCTTAATGTCATCATGTGCAGGAGGTGGCTGATGGTCACTCCTCTCTTGATCCTGTACCCATGTCCACTCTCTGAGATGATCTGGCTGAGGGGGGTCAAGCCTATTCAGAACAGCTGTGCATCACCCTCGTACCTTCCAGACCTGATGGTCACTTGCACTATTGGCTTTGAGTTAACTTCTAGCATTGTCCTCCAACGGCCCATGGGTTCCTGATGAGGGTTCTTAGTGTCTTGTTGACCGTGTACAGAGACAGGTGTTCCAGGATCCATGCATGGGGAATTGAGTTGTATGCTTTCTGGTCGTCGATCCAGGCTGTGCTTAGTTTGGTTTGCCTTGTCTTGGAGACTTACATGTCTGCCTTGTCTACCTGTAGTTGGTGCTTGGAGCCTCTGGTTCCATTACCAAACCCCCTCAGAGCAGGGCTCAAGGATTTACACACATGCTCCTTCAGCTTGGTGGCTGTGATGCCTGATAGGAGTTTCCATGTTGTTGATGGGCCGGTAGTTTGACACTGTTGCTCCTTTGTGAGGATCTTTCATTACGAGTACCATCCTTTCTTGAGTTGGCCAGTCAGGGTGGGAGCCTGCTTCAAGCTGCTGATCCAGCAGTGTATGTAATGCTGTTAGTTTCTTCAGCCTATAGGCGTGGATCATGTCAGACCCTGGTGATCTCCAGTTCTTCATACTTGCTACCTTGTTGCTGCACATCTACTGCTGTGACGGTGAATGCTTCTTCCTCTGGGAGGTTGCAGAGGCCTGCTTGTATATGTTATTTTAAATATGTATCTGTGTGTGTGTGTAATTTATAATATTTATTATGTATTGCAATGTACTGCTGCCACAAAACAACGTATTTCACGACTGATCCTGAATCTGATTCAGAACAGCTTCTTCCCCTTCGCCATAAGAGGGTGACAAGAAAAGAGTGAGTGTGTGTGTGCTCCTGTGAGAACGTGTGGACACGTATGGATGTTTGTGTGCCCGTGTCTCAGTATTTTTAGGTTCCTGCTTGAGAATGTGTCTGGAGAAATTAGTTTTATTTGTCACAAACAACGAGTGGCGGGGTGAGATGCATTTTTATCAAAGGAGGTGTAAGGCATTCCTTCCCTCTGCTAGTCTGCAGGTCACCCTTGGGCGAGTTGTACCACCTGCTTAGCCCCCCACCCCGATCAGGATCACGTGAAGCCATGGGAGCATATCACAAGTCCTGGTTATGCGACCACTGATGCCAGGCAATCTCTGAAGAGTATTGATCATGGCTGGGGTCATCTGTGTCAAAAGAAGCTTCCTAGAAGGAGAAAAATTTCTCCTCTGTAGAAACATTTGCCAAGAATAATCATGGTCATGGAAAGGCCATGATCGCCCATGTTATACGACATGGCACTTAACAAACAACACATTGAAACGTACAGTGTAATGCATTGTTGAAGTCAACAGCTAACACTCAGATGTGCTGGGGGCAGCCTGCATGTCACCACATTTCCAGCGCCAACAAAGCATGCCCACAAATTACTAACCCTAACTTTCCAACTTACGAATTTAACCCCAATCTTCTAACGGCTGGTGCCATAAAGCCTTGTGCTAGCCACTACGCTACCGTGCTGTGTACAAGTTTTGTGTGAACGTAAGTGTGAGATTGTGCATGTGTGTGTATATTCACAAGTTCAAGTTGATTGTCATTTGACTGTACATATACACAACCAAAGGAAACATTCCTCCTGACTACACTGACCAACAAAACATGTATCGCACACAGCACATAGATCAAAATGTTACCACAAATAAGTTAATAAAACACAATTCAAAGTGCATGTAGTGTGCAGCACATGTAAACAGTAAACAGCTCACTGTCCTAGTGACGAGCCCTCGGTGGTGGCAGGGTGTTCATTAACCTCACAGCCCGAGGGGAGAAGCTGTTACCCGGTCTGGCTCTTGTACCTCCTTCCTGACTGTAGTGGGTTAAAGATATTTGTGGGATGGGTGGTAGGGATCCTGAACAATACTTTGGGTTCTTTATATGTTGGTGCATGTGCATTTGTGTGTGGGTGTCTTGTGTATGTGTGTTGTTGCTGCCTTATTTGTGCAGTGTGCTGCTGGTACTGTGTTTTGCACCTTGGTGGCACGCTGTATCGTTTGGCTTAGCTGTACTCATGGATGTGAATGAGGGAGAGGGAGAGAATACGCATGTATGCATGTGCATGTGTGTATTTTTGTGCACACACTTTACGAGAGGTTGTGGAAGGAGAAGCCTCACCAGTTCAGCACCACGACGACTGCAGTCCCGTCTGGCTGAAGAAAAGCCACGGTGTTGAGCTCGGTCTTCATGCTGAGATTGAGGCCGACCCTCTGTGAGCCCTCCAGAACAAACTTACTGTGGAGGCAAGAGAAACTTTAAACAAAGGTCCTTCACTCTAGCCGCGGCAGCCTTTACACCCACGGGGTGGGGAGTCAGAGTGACCCAATATCCGTTCGAATATTCCCAGCGGCTGTTCAACTAGCAGGCGTTCTGACCAAACCCCATCCCATGGGAACCAGAACAGGAACTGCCTCGTCAGGCTGTGGGGGGGGGGGGGGGTGAGTAGGGGTAATTCTGTCTGTTAGGAATCATTCTGCAATAACAACATCATGGTTAGCCTAACGATGGACTAACTCAAACGAGAACCAGTCTTTTTAGGAAATAAAACCTGGTACACAATTTAACTGCAACTGAGACCCTGCGGCCAGTGAAACCAATCATTGGGTGTGAGACATTCTGATACTGTCCCATTGAAACTACACAGGGGCAGGTAATGGATGAACATTCCTAAACGTTAGAGATTCTGCAGATGCTAAAATGCTAGAGGAACTCAGCAGGTCAGGCTGTTGAGTTCCGTTCATTTGGGCTACATGTAGGCATTTTGTTGTGGTGTGCTCTTTCCGTTACGGACATGCGCGGGGGGGGGGGGAGGAGATTGTGGGTAAGAAGATGGCAGCCCTTGTGTACTGAACATGAATGGAGAAAGTAAAGCTACTTAAACAAAAGAAAATCTTGTTCTCGTTGTTTGATTGTGGTAGCTCAGGATGGTTTCCAGTTCCAGGACCTCCCAGTGCTCAGTGAGAGCAAGCCTTACGAAAACAAGAAAAATGAAATTGGAATATGGACTTGTGTTACAGAGCTCTAGAAAAAGAAGCAAGTCCTTGCAATTGTGCTCCCTCTTTTGGGAAGAGCAAGAGAGACCACAATGGGAATTTCGGTGGAAGACTTGAACCAAGATGATGGTATGTCTACACTAGTAAACACACTTGACTGTTTTTCTGAAGAAAGAAAAGGATTGGATTTATGAGGCATACTCAGACTTTGACAAAACTTCCAGAGACAGTTCTAGACATATGGCTGCTTACATTATTGAATTTGAACAAAAAAGTACAGTCATGTGCGTAAATACAAAACGGAGCTTCTTCACACTGTATTAGCTTTTAAATTGTTGGATACTGCGTGTCTAGACATCAAGGATAGACAGCTAGCATTAACTGCATGTACAGAAGTTACGTGTACATCTTTAAAATTGGTACTGAAGGGGATTTTTGGAGAAAAGGCTGCCAAGACAACAGTCGGAATTGGCTTGAGCCAGGAAACGGCAAACTTCACTGAGCAGAAACAAGAGTATAGCAAGCATAAGTCTCAGAGGGACCAGACAAGATTACCTTTACCTGGCAAAAATCCAATAAACAAGTATGGTAGGAGATCGAAATGTGCAGTATGTCAAAGCACTTACCACTGGGCAAGAAACAGTCTGCACAGAACTGAACAAGTTACGCTAACTGAAGAAAACAACAAATCTGAAGATGCAGAGGAGTGCCACATCGCATTGTTTGCGAAGGAATCACTTACTGATGCAGAGACGTCGGAGGCAGAGATTTGAATGATGGAATCTCTAGGATCTGCTGTTTTTGATACAGTGTGTGCAGAAAATTGGCTTGAAAGCTACGTAAGTGAACTAAACCAGAATGAAGTGCAGAAACCGGTGAACGCAGATACACCCAGTTACAAAGCATTCAGATTTGAAGATGGAAAGATCGTATATTCCTTCAAAAGTGAAAATTCCTACCAAAATAGGGCAGACAAAATGTTACATTGAAACAGAAGCGGTACCAGTGAACATTCTACTACCTTTGAGTAGAACTTCCCTGAAGAAAGCAGGAGCAGTATTGGATATGGAGAACGAGCAAGCAACGATGTCTCAACAGCGAGAGTCTCTTGAGGCCACCAGCTCTGTGTGACCATTCTAGATAACAACATTGCCGAGAACCAATGTGAGAATGAAGTACCGACTGTCACAGAGAACATGACCCCAGATGAGAAACACAAGCAGTTTGGAGATGCATCGACCGATAGACTTCAGAAACTGCTCAGGCGTTCAGGGGCAAAGATGCAAATTATTTCTCCATTCTAAAGTAGATAGTTGACAGCTGTGTGACATGCCAAAAGTTTGGAAAGCCCAAGCCTACAGGTGGTCTGCCATTAGCATCTGAATACAATGGAACAGGAGCCATAGATCTACATGAACGGGAGTAAGGACTGTGGTATCTCCACATCACACGTTTCACAGATAGTAAAAAGCTTCATCCATTCCTGGGTAAGTGTATATGGCCCACCTCGAAAAGTATTCTGTGATAACGATGGCAAATTTAGTAATGATGAATTCAGAGACAGAGCAGAGAACTTCAACATTGAAACAAAGACAACAGCAACATACATCTTTAAAGTAATGGCCTTCTGGAGTGACACAATCAAACGCTTACTGAAATAATGCTGAAGGTAAAGAAAAGCAATGGCTGTGATTGGAACACAGTCCTGGACTGGGTCCTTATGGTGAAGAATACCATGAACAACGTACCTGGCTATAGCCCATCTCAACCTGTGTTCGGCCAGAATCCAAACCTTCTGTCAGTACTGGTTGACGGGACACCTGCTCTAGAGGGCACTACAGGGAGTGAGTGGGTTGGGAAACATTTCAGCACTGCATACATTGAGGAGAGCTTTCACTGAATCAGAGCATTCAGAGAATTCGAAGAGCGCTGAGGGCACAGGTCCATCGTACAGACGAGAAATACATCCTCCTGGGGACAGAGTGTATTACAAGGGAGCCGCCTGTACAGAATGGAAAGGTCCTGGAGCCGTCATTGGTCAGGATGGAGTTGTGGTATTCGGGAGACATGGAGATACACATGTGAGAGTGCATCATTCCAGACTGAAGACCATCAGAACTCCATGGAGAATGACACAAGACATGAAAAGCACTTACCTGATACACAGAGCACAGACAGGGATGCGGAGAGTGCAGCCAAGGACCCAACAGAGTTGCTCAACAGGGGTGCAGGCAGTGAGGAAGAGGGTGCAGCTGGGGACTCAACGGACTTGCCTGAACAGAAATTCTCACAAGCGCAAAGACAACATGGAAGTTTCAGGTTTCAAACTGTGAGATTTGTAGACCAAAACACTGGTATCTCATACAAAAGCTGAAGTCTTAGGACAAGCTGGCAAAGCCACTGGGAGAAACGAAAGTTGATACAACTTGAATGACCTAGAACCAGCCACCGGCACTGCAGGGTCAGTCGACATGCCGTGTGTAGACATAATCAAGTATAGATCAGACTGGACCATCTGAGATATGTCAAGATGAAGATGTCCTAGTCACTAAGGAGTTATTGTTTGAATCTGCAAAACAGGGTGAAGTTAGTTGATGGAGAAATAATGAAGCATTTGAGCAAGTCAGAGACACTGGCCAAAAGACAACGTCTACAAGATGGGTGTGCTCTCTGAAAGAAACCCCGCCAGGAATTACACCTGGTGGCTAGAGGTTTTGAGGAACTGAACATAGGGGAACTCCAAAAGGACTCACCAACATGTGCATCAGAGCTTCTCCGGCTACTTTTCCCAGTGATGTGTCAAAAGCATTGGCAACTCCATTGCATGGACATAAAACCCACATTCTTACAGGGAATGGAGCAGTCACGTGACATTCTTACAGGGAACGGAGCCGTCACGTGACATTCTTACAGGGAACGGAGCCGTCACGTGACAGTCTTACAGGGAACGGAGCCGTCACGTGACATTCTTACAGGGGACGGAGCCGTCACGTGACATTCTTACAGGGGACGGAGCCGTCACGTGACATTCTTACAGGGGACGGAGCCGTCACGTGACATTCTTACAGGGGACGGAGCCGTCACGTGACATTCTTACAGGGGACGGAGCCGTCACGTGACATTCTTACAGGGGACGGAGCCATCACGTGACATTCTTACAGGGGACGGAGCCGTCACGTGACATTCTTACAGGGAACGGAACCGTCACGTGACATTCTTACAGGGATCGGAGCCGTCACGTGACATTCTTACAGGGAATGGTGCTGTCACGTGACATTCTTACAGGGAACGGAGCCGTCACGTGACATTCTTACAGGGAACGGAGCCGTCACGTGACATTCACGTTAAACCCACCCCTGAAGCCAGAAGTGAAGGAACACTGTGGAAACTCTAAGTGTGAGTATGGTTTAGCAGACGCATCACTCTACTGGTATAACAAGGTCAAGAAAATAATGCTGAAAACATGTGGAAAGATGTCACACAGCTGTTTTTTACTGGCAAGATTCAGGATATCATGTGATTGGAGTACTTGCTTGTCATGTGGATGACTTCATATGAGGAGGCTCACAAAACGTGCCCCACCAGTTATCCCCCAGGTGAAGTCAGCCTTTCAGGTTCGACGGGAGGAACATGACAGATTGTGCTTTGTAGGGATAGACAACCTCGCCTTTGACAGAACAGTACAACTGCACCAAGAATCTTCAGACAATCCACGTGGAATCCTCACGTGCCTCACAACCCTGATGCATCCCACAGTGAAGCTGAAGCTGAACAACTTCGGTCAAAGATCAGATTCTGTGGGTGGCAAGGTGGAGCGGACCCGAAATCATGTTTGATGCCTGGAACTTGGCATCCAGCACAAAAGAAATGCCACAGTACAAATGTTGCATGAGGCAAACAAGATGCTGTGTAGAAATCATTCTGAAAAAGTGGTCAGCTGGAAAAAGATAGCTCACTGAGGCTCGTTGTCTCCAGTCATGCCTCACTTGGAAATCTCCTTGATGCAGGCACTCAAGGGCACTTTTTACTGTACTGATGGGAGAAGAGGGATGATTCTCACCTCACTGTTGGCAATCAAAAAGGATCCGGAGATGTACGGAGCACGCTAGCCGGAGAAACCCTGGCAATGTCTGAAGGGATTGACGGGATTGGCAGGGTTTTTCTGGCCACACTCTATTCTGAGCTTTTCCATGGTGACCCAAAGAAGATCAGCTACAAACAACGTGTGTCACAGTCGAGTACTCTGTGCACCTTCTCCTTTGTGTATACGTGCGTGATGGGGGGGAGAGAGGGAGGAGATTGTGGGTAAGAAGGCGGCAGCCCTTGTGAACTGAATGTGAACAGAGAAAGTAAAGTTGATTAAACAAAAGAAAATCTGAACTTTGTAGTTTGATCATTAACAAGGCAGCATCTATGGAGAGGAATAAAGAGTCAACATTTCGGGCTGAGACTCTTCATCAGCACTGGAAAAGAAGTGGGATGATGCCAGAATAAAAAGTTGTGGGGAGGAGAAGGAGAAAAGGCAAAAGTTGAAAGGCGAAGCCAGTTGGGTTGGAAAGGTAAAGGGCTGGAGAGGAAGGAATCTGATATTAGGGGAGGGCGGGGACATGTAAGAAAGGGAAGAAGGAGGGGCACCAGGGGGAGGTGAGAAGAGGTAAGAGGCCAAAGTGGGGAGTAGAAGAAGGAAGGGGGAGGATTTTTTTATGTAACTGGAAGGGGAATTCGTGTCCATGCCAAACCAGGAGGCCTGAAAACAGAGCAGGAAGCCACGTGAAAGTTCCCAGGAATACGAGTCTGGGAGAGTACGTGGGTAAAGAGTTGGAGGGCAGCAGAGGGGGAGGAGTGAGGGAGAGCCTCAGTTGAAGAGAAGATTGAAGCTTCTTCAGGGTAGGCACCCCGGAAGAGACTTTGCGAAGGAGAGCGGGAATGTTGCTGCCGTCAGCACTTTGTTAAAGGGGTATCGCTGACACTTCGTGCACACTGCAGGACAGGGCTGCTTTGTCACTTAACCATCACACTCAAAACACAGGCGGCACTCAGCAGGCCAGGCAGCGTTTCTGGAGAAGAATAAACAGTCGACGTTTCAGGCCGAGACCCTTCATCAGGACATCTCGGAGGACATTTTCCTCCCTGGATGCTGCCTGGCCCGCTGAGTTCCTCCAGCACTCTGTGTGCGTTGTAGTGTTTGATCTTTGTTTTAGCTCTACAGGAGTTGCTTCTAACTGTATGATTAACGGGACTTTTTGCCTTCCTTTACCGGACAGCTGGCTCCCCTGTTCTCCCTGCAATCGGGTGACCTTGTGTACGCTGTTGATGAAGGGTCTCAGCCTGAAACATCGACTGTTTAGTCCCATCCGTGGGTGCTGCCTGACCTGCTGAGTTCCTCCAGCATTTTATGTGTGTTGCTCTGGATTTTCAGCATCTACAGAGTCTCTTGTGTCAAATACCACAAAGAGGGTTACAGATGAAATCCTAAATTCAACATATTACCGTTATAACACAAATGTTACAAGCTGAACATAACCCTATGGTTCAATACTGGCCCTTCAGCCCATAATGTTGTGCTAACCCTTTATCCTACTCTAAAGTCAATCTAACCCTTCCCTCTCACATAGCCCTCCATTTTTCTTTCATCCATGTGCCTCTGTAAAAGTCCCTGAAATGTTCCCAGTGAATCGGCCTCTTCCAGCACTCCTGACAGTTTGTTCCACACGCCTGTCACCCTCTATGTAAAACGAAGAAGGCTGAACTCGAGTCCAGAAATCACGGCCCAGTGGCCATATTTTGGTTCCTGAGACTGGGGAGTTCACACACACCAGCGGGTCAGGCAACATCTGTGGAAATGAATAAACAGTCGATGGTTTGGGCCCAGACCGGAAAGGGAGGGAGGGAGCAGGAGCCAGAGGAGGGAGACGGTGTACAAATCTTGCAGTTGTTTTTAGCGCTGTAAGCTCCAATGCAAGCTGTCCACAAGGAGTAACCAAGAGATTCAGCAGGTGCTGGAAACCCAAAACAGGAGGAGCTCAGCAGGTCAGGTAGCTTCCACGGAAATGAACAGTCGATGTTTTGGGCTGAGACCCTTCCTTAGGACTGGAAAGAAAGGGGGAAGGCAACAGAATATGAAAGTTGGGGAGGGGAGGGGAAGGAGCAGAGCTAGAAGGTGATAGGTGAGGCCAGTGGGTGGAAAAGATAAAGGGCTGAAGAGGAAGGAGTCTGATAGGAGAGGAGAGTGGACCATGGGAGAAAGGGAAGGAGGAGGCGCACCAGGGGGAGGTGACGAGGAGAGGTAAGCGGTCAAAGTGGGGAATAGAAGAAGAGGGAAGGGGGAGGGGTCAGAATTACTGGAAGGAGAAATCGATGATTGTGCCACCAGGTTGGAGGCTGCCCAGGCAGATTATAAGGGGTTGTTCCTCCACCCTGAGAGTGGCCTCATCGTGACAAAAGAGGAGGCCATGGACTGATATGTCAGAACGGGAATGGGGATCGGAATTAAAATGGTTGGCCACTGGGAAATTTGGCAGATAGAGTGGAGGTGCTCGATGAAGCAGTCCCCCAACTTATGACGGGTCTCACCATTGTAGAGGAGGCTATGTTGGGAGCACTGGATACTATAGACGACAACACCAGATTCACAGGTAAAGTGTTGCCTCACCTGGAAGGAATGTTCGGGACTCCGAATGGAGGTGAGGGAGGAGGTCAGTGGGCAGGAGTAGCATTTCTCTCACCTGCAGGGATATGTGACAGGAGGGAGATTAGTGGAGAGGGACGAATGGACAAGGGAATCACAGAGGGAAAGTGGAGAGTGGGCGGGGGGAGGGAGGGGGAGAGAATGTGGTAGGATCCCGAAGCATCCCGGTAAATTGTTAGTGGACCAGTGGAGAATGTTTGACCTCTGACTCAGTGCATACTGCAACAGAGCTTGAATAAACGAAAGTCCTCACAATTTCTCCACGACAGATATTCTTTCCGCGCTTCTGATCTGGGTTGGAATTAAGATTCCACGTGACAGCCAACGTCAGGGTGCCGATTTAACACACGTTTCTCCAGCAGGCCTGAAATCCCTTCTCTTGTAAGGCCCCGCCCAGCCTCTTACCTGAAGTGGGCCATGTGGTAGAAGGTGGGCTGCTTGTAGAACAGGTCTTTCTCGTGGTCCACGATGATGGGACTGTCAACAAAGTTCTTCACCCAGTTCGGGCCACCCTGCAGGTCCAAGGCAAGATTCCAGTCCGTCCATCCAGTCACAAAGTTGTTCAGGTCCTGGCGGGAGAGCAGAGGTAAGAGGGCGTTCAACTCTGGGGGCACATCTGGGTTGAAAGGTTAAAGCCAAACCCCACTTCTGCAAAAAGTCATGGAATATTTTCTGATCTGAGTTCACCCATAAGACCATAAGATATGGGAGCAGAATTAGGCCATTCAGCCCATCAAGTCTGCTCTGCAATTCCATCATGGGTGATGTACATTCCCTCTCAACCCCATTCTCCCCGTAACTTTTGACTCTCTGACTAATCAAGAACCTATCAACCTCTGCTTTAAATATACCCAATGACTTAGCCTGCCATGGCCGTGTGTGGTAATAAATTCCACAGATTCACCACCCTAGTTAAAGAAATTCCTCCTAATCTCTGTTCTAAAGAGACATCCTTCTATTCTGAAGCTGTGTCCTCTGGTCCGAGACTCTCCCTGTGTTGGAAGTATCCTCTCCATGTCCACACCCAAACCATGTACAGAAAGGAAGACTCTCTCAAGTGAGCGTATGTCTAGGAGAGTCAGGAAAAAAGAAGAGGTCAGCTATTTAAAAGATTACCTCAACCAAATCACACAGTGAAAGGTGTCATTTTGTGTCGTCGACGACTGACCGACAGTCCGAGGATGCGCTGGGGGCAGCCTGCAAATATCACCACGCTTCTGGCACCAGCATAGCCAGTCCACAGCTTACTAATGCTAACCCATACGTCATCGGAATGTGGGAGGAAACCAGAGCACCCAGAGGAAATCCGTGTGGTCACAGAGAGAAAGTACAGACAGCAGTGGGAACTGAACCCCGATTGGTGATCGCTGGCGCTGTGCGGGGTCGCACTAACCGCTATACTACTGCTCTGCTGTGCCGTGAAGAAGTTTCTTCTGCCAGAGTTTGCTGAATGGTTAAAAGTTTCAAGGGTCCATGGGGAACAGGCACAGAAGAGGGGCTGGGGCCAATATAGATCAGATTGAATGGTATGGGGCAGACAAAGGACTGAGTGCCTCTTCCTATTTTCCTGTCTTGTATACAAGTCACGTGATCTAATAGTGAAGGAGAGCTGAGATTATTGTGGATATTTTATACCATAAGACACAGGAATAAGTTAGGCCATTCAGCCCATCAAGTCTGTTCTGCCATTTGATCATGGCTAATTTATTGTTCCTCTCAACCTCATTTTCCTGCCATCTCTCCGTAACCTTTGTCACCCTTCCTAATCAAGAAACTATTAACCTCTGCTTAAATGTGTTCACTGACTTTGCCTCCACGGCTGTCTGTGGCAATGAATTCCACAGATTTGCCACCCTCTGGCTAAAGAAATTCCTCCTCATCTCCATTCTACAGTGAAATCCTTCTATTCTGAGGTTGTGCCCTCTGGTCTGACACTCTCCCACTCCATGTCATAGATCCTCTCCATGCTCACCGTAGCTGGGTCTTTTTATATCGGGTGAGCATGCTCTCTGTGCTGCAGCTTGTCGTGGTGTAAGACACCGGCTCTTCGCGTGGACTGTGCAGCTTGTTGTTGTGTGCACTTGCGCAGTGAGCAACAGGTGCAAAATGTCACTCTGGAAAGGGATATTAAAACAAAACCTTCACGGCATCTTGAAACTTTCTTCCTCCAGGCAGTTTATCTGATCAGCCATTCTAGTTCCACCCCCACCCTCTCTATTACCACTGCACTGCAAATCACTTTCTATAATGTTAACCCAAAAGGTTCTACAGATGCTGGAAATCCACAACACACACAAAACGCTGGAGGAACTCAGCATCTATGGAAATTAATAAACAGTCGATGTTTCGGGTTGACACCCTTCATCGTTATAAAGCAGTTTACACTGTAAATACATGCTGTTTGGAGAAGGAAGTCGGTGGATCAGAATGGGAGTGCGGCGGGAGCCATCTTAAATTATTCTTATTCTCATCGGAGTTAAGAGAGGCGGGACTGCACAGGCGTTTGACGGCGGGCAGTGAAGCGGGGAAGATTTTAAAAGGACACAGCCTTATACAGTGGGCAGCGGAGTGAGCCGGGAGCAGAGTGTAGGCTTAAGGGCTTGGGCTCAACGGGCTTAGGCGGAAGTGGGCGAGGCAAGGTAGGTTTAGGTTTCAGTTTTTCCTGTTATTTGAGGAAAGTGGGAAGTATGAGTGTGAGGGCAGCTTGTTGTTCTCGGTGTCGGATGTGGGAGGTCCTGGAGTCTCCTAGCCTCCCGGACATCCATATCTGCGCCAGGTGCGCCAAGCTGCAGCTCCTAAGGGACCGTGTTAGGGAACTGGCGTTGCAGCTCGATGACCTTCGTCTGGTCAGGGAGAGTGAAGAGCTGATAGAGAGGAGTTATAGGCAGGGGGTCACACCGGGACCACGGGAGGCAGACAAGTGGGTCACGGTTGGGGGGGGGGGGAAGGGGATGAGGCAGGTATTAGAGAGTACCCCTGTGGTTGTACCCCTTGACAATAAGTACTCCTGTTTGAGTACTGTTGGGGGGGACAGCCTACCTGGGGGAAGCAACAGTGGCCATGCCTCTGGCACAGAGTCCGACCCTGTAGCTCAGAAGGGTAGGGAAAGGAAGAGGAAGGCTGTAGTAATAGGGGACTCAACAGTTATGGGGTCAGGTAGGCGATTCTGTGGATGCAGTCAGGAGACCCAGATGGTAGTTTGCCTCCCTGGTGCCAGGGTCCGGAATGTTTCTGATCGCGTCCAAGATATCCTGAAGTGGGAGGGTGAGGAGCCAGAGGTCATGATACATATAGGTATCAATGACATAGGCAGGAAAAGGGAAGAGGTCCTGAAAGGAGAATATAGGGAGTTAGGAAGGCAGTTGAGAAGAAGGACCACAAAGGTAGTAATCTCAGGATTACTGCCTGTGCCACGTGACAGTGAGAGTAGGAATGGAATGAGGTGGAGGATAAATGCATGGCTGAGGGATTGGAGCAGGGGGCAGGGATTCAAGTTTCTGGATCATTGAGACCTCTTTTGGGGCAGGTGTGACCTGTACAAAATGGTTGGGGGGGGGGGGAGGATCAAATTGAAGAGACTAGGGGAGAGGAGGTTAGTTCACAAATAGAGAAAGCTAGTAGACAGTGTGTGAGGGAGGATAGGCAGGTGATAGAGAAGGGGAGCGCTCAGAACAAAGATGTAGGGGAGAAGGAAGAAAAAGATAATAAAGTTGATTGCATCGTTAGGGATAAACAGAGAGGAAGAGGTGAAGAGTTTCTTAAATGCATCTATTTTAATGCTAGGAGCATTGTAAGAAAGGTGGATGAGCCTAGAGCATGGATTGACACCTAGAAATATGATGTTGTAACTATTAGTGAAACATGGTTGCAGGACGGGCGTAATTGGCAACTAAATATTCCTGGATTTTGTTGCTTCAAGTGTGACAGAATCGGAGGGGCAAGAGGAGGGGGTGTTGCATTGCTTGTCCGAGAAAATATTACAGCGGTGCTTTGGCAGGATAGATTAGAGGGCTCATCTAGGGAGACTATTTGGGTGGAATTGAGGAATGGGAAAGGTGTAGTAACACTTATAGGGGTGTATTATAAGACCACCTAATGGGGAGCGAGAATTGGAGGAGCAAATTTGTAAGGAGATACCAGATATTTGTAGTAGGCACAAGGTTGTGATTGTGGGAGATATTAATTTTCCACACATAGACTGGGAAGCCCATTCTGTAAAAGGGCTGGATGGTTTGGAGTTTGTAAAATGTGTGCAGGATAGTTTTTTGCAGCAATACATAGAGGTTTCGAGTAGAGAAGGGGCAGTGCTGGATCTCCTGTTCGGGAATGAAATAGGTCAAGTGACGGACGTATGTGTTGGGGAGTACTTTGGGTCCAGTGATCACAATACCATTAGTTTCAATATAATTATGGAGAAGGATAGGACTGGACCCAGGGTTGAGATTTTTGATTGGAAAAAGGCTAACTTTGAAGAGATGCAAAAGGATTTAGAAGGAGTGGATTGGGACAATTTGTTTTATGGGAAGGATGTAATAGAGAAATGCAGGTCATTTAAAGGTAAAATTTTGAGGGTACAGAATCTTTATGTTCCTGTTAGGTTGAAAGGAAAGGATAGAAGTTTGAGAGAGCCATGGTTTTCAAGGGATATTGGAAACTTGGTTCAGAAAAAGAGGGAGATCTACAATAAATATGGGCAGCATGGAGTAAATGAGGTGCTCGAGGAATATAAAGAATGTAAAAAGTATCTTAAGAAAGAAATTAGAAAAACTACAAGAAGATACAAGGTTGCTTTGGTAAGTAAGGTGAAAATAAATCAGAAGGGTTTCTACAGTTATATTGATAGCAAAAGGATAGTGAGGGATAAAATTGGTCCCTTAGAGAATCAGAGTGGACAGCTATGTGTGGAGCCGAAAGAGATGGGGGAGATTTTGAACAATTTCTTTTCTTCAGTATTCACTAAGGAGAAGGATATTGAATTGTGTAAGGTAAGGGAAACAAGTAGGGAAGTTATGGAAACTATGACAATTAAAGAGGAGGAAGTACTGGCGCTTTTAAGGAATATAAAAGTGGATAAATCTCCGGGTCCTGACAGGATATTCCCTAGGACCTTGAGGGAAGTTGGTGTAGAAATAGCAGGGGCTCTGACAGAATTATTTCAAATGTCATTAGAAATGGGGATGGTGCCGGAGGATTGGTGTATTGCTCATGTGGTTCCATTGTTTAAACAGGGTTCTAAGAGTAAACCTAGCAATTATCGGCCTGTCAGTTTGACGTCAGTGGTGGGGAAATTAATGGAAAGTATTCTTAGAGATGGTATATATGACTATCTGGATAGACAGGGTCTGATTAGGAATAGTCAGCATGGATTTGAGCATGGAAGGTCATGTTTGACAGATCTTTTTGAATTTTTTGAAGAGGTTACGAGGAAAGTTGACGAGGGTAAAGCAGTGGATGTTGTCTATATGGACTTCAGTAAGGCCTTTGACGAGGTTCCACACGGAAGGTTAGTTAGGAAAGTTCAATCGTTAGGTATTAATATTGAAGTAGTAAAATGGATTCAACAGTGGCTAGATGGGAGATGCCAGAGAGTAGTGGTGGATAATTGTTTGTCAGATTGGAGGCCGGTGACTAGTGGTGTGCCTCAGGGATCTGTATTGGGTCCAATGTTGTTTGTCATATACATTAATGATCTGGATGATAGGGTGGTAAATTGGATTAGTAAGTATGCAGATGATACTAAGGTAGGAGGTGTTGTGGATAATGAAGTAGGTTTTCAAAGCTTGCAGAGGGATTTAGGCCAGTTAGAAGAGTGGGCTGAATGATGGCAGATGGAGTTTAATGCTGTTAAGTGTGAGGTGCTACATTTTGGTAGGAATAATCCAAATAGGACATACTTGGTAAATGGTAGGGTATTGAAGAATGCAGTAGAACAGAGTGATCTAGGAATAATGGTGTATAGTTCCCTGAAGGTGGAATCTCATGTGGGTAGGGTGGTGAAGAAAGCTTTTGGTATGCTGGCCTTATAAATCAGAGCATTGAGTATAGGAGTTGGGATGTAATGTTAAAATTGTACAAGGCATTGGTAAGGCCAAATTTGGAGTATTGTGTACAGTTCTGGTTACCGAATTATAGAAAAGATATAGAAACATAGAAAATAGGTGCAGGAGTAGGCCATTCGGCCCTTCGAGCCTGCTCCGCTATTCAGTATGATCATGGCTGATCATCCAACTCAAAACCCTGTATCTGCTTTCTCTCCATACCCCCTGATCCCTTTAGCCACAAGGGCCATATCTAACTTCCTCTTAAATATGATAGATAGATAGATAGATAGATAGATACTTTATTCATCCCCATGGGGAAATTCAACTTTTTTTTCCAATGTCCCATACACTTGTTGTAGCAAAACAAATTACATACAATACTTAACTCAGTAAAAAATATGATATGCATCTAAATCACTATCTCAAAAAGCATTAATAATAGCTTTTAAAAAGTTCTTAAGTCCTGGCGGTTGAATTGTAAAGCCTAATGGCATTGGGGAGTATTGACCTCTTCATCCTGTCTGAGGAGCATTGCATCGATAGTAACCTGTCGCTGAAACTGCTTCTCTGTCTCTGGATGGTGCTATGTAGAGGATGTTCAGAGTTTTCCATAATTGACCGTAGCCTACTCAGCGCCCTTCGCTCAGCTACCGATGTTAAACTCTCCAGTACTTTGCCCACGACAGAGCCCGCCTTCCTTACCAGCTTATTAAGACGTGAGGCGTCCCTCTTCTTAATGCTTCCTCCCCAACACGCCACCACAAAGAAGAGGACGCTCTCCACAACTGACCTATGGAACATCTTCAGCATCTCACTACAGACATTGAATGACGCCAACCTTCTAAGGAAGTACAGTCGACTCTGTGCCTTCCTGCACAAGGCATCTGTGTTGGCAGTCCAGTCTAGCTTCTCGTCTAACTGTACTCCCAGATACTTGTAGGTCTTAACCTGCTCCACACATTCTCCATTAATGATCACTGGCTCCATATGAGGCCTAGATCTCCTAAAGTCCACCACCATCTCCTTGGTCTTGGTGATATTGAGACGCAGGTAGTTTGAGTTGCACCATATCACAAAGTCCTGTATCAGTTTCCTATACTCCTCCTCCTGTCCATTCCTGACACACCCCACTATGGCCATGTCATCAGCGAACTTCTGCACATGGCAGGACTCCGAGTTATATTGGAAGTCTGATGTGTACAGCCAATGAATATAGCCAATGAACCGGCCTCAACTGTTTCCTGTGGCAGAGAATTCCACAGATTCACCACTCTCTGTGTGAAGAAGTTTTTCCTCATCTCGGTCCTAAAAGGCTTCCCCTTTATCCTTAAACTGTGACCCCTCGTTCTGGACTTCCCCAACATCGGAAACAATCTTCCTGCATCTAGCCTGTCCAATCCCTTTAGAATTTTATACGTTTCAATAAGATCCCCCCTCAATCTTCTAAATTCCAGTGAGTATAAGCCTAGTCGATCCAGTCTTTCTTCATATGAAAGTCCTGCCATCCCAGGAATCAATCTGGTGAACCTTCTTTGTATTCCCTCTATGGCAGGAATGTCTTTCCTCAGATTAGGGGACCAAAACTGCACACAATACTCTAGGTGCGGTCTCACCAAGGCCTTGTACAACTGCAGTAGAACCTCCCTGCTCCTGTACTCAAATCCTTTTGCTATTGTACAATGTCCTGTGTATGTTACTAAAAAGGGCTTCTTTGGTTTGTTACGAGTAGGGATGTTTCTTTGTCTGTTAAATGTTTCTCTCGCCGTTGTTTCGCTTTAGAATGGCTGATATGGTAATTGTATTCATTTGTTAATCAATGGGGAATGTTATTGTGTTTTGTGAGGCTGGGAACTTGGGGGAGGGGTTGCGCGGGCTTGGGGGTGAAGGGAGTCGGGAGGGAGACGCCGAGGAAGGTGGACGTGCGCTCGGAAGACCACCGGGGAGTCCGAGGTGGAATACGTGGAAGTCGGAGGGAAGCGACGAGGGGTCGAATGGTTCGCTGGTTGAGCTCCAACGAGTGCACTAACTGACTGAACTTTGATAAGTTGGCATCTTTTGTTTTTTTCTTGTATATATATATATATATATATATATATTGTATTGCCTAATACTCTTTTAATTTTAGTAAACTCTGTAAAGTGTATTTCATACCGGTATTTGTTGTGGGTTTGATACTGTTGGCGGGCGCGAGGCATAAACGCGATTCTCACAGCACCTGTGTGTACGGGAGGCGGGGTTGGTGAGTGGCTGGATCTCCTTTTCCCCTAGACATATACCAGCCTTTTGGGTAAGTGTTACACTATGAATGCCAATATACCATTTGCCTTTTTCACCGCCTGCTGTACCTGCATGCCCACCTTCAATGATTGGTGTACAATGACACCCAGGTCTCGTTGCACCTCCCCTTTTCCTAATCGGCCACCGTTCAGATAATAATCTGTTTTCCTGTTCTTGCAACCAAAGTGGATAACCTCACGTTTATCCACATTAAATTGTATCTGCCATGAATTTGCTCACTCACCTAACCTATCCAAGTCACCGTGCATCCTCTTAGCATCCTCCTCACAGCTAACACCGCCGCCCAGCTTCGTGTCATCCGCAAACTTGGAGATGCTGCATTTAATTCCCTCGTCTAAATCATTAATATATATTGTAAACAACTGGGGTCCCAGCACTGAGCCTTGCGGTACCCCACTAGTCACTCCTGCCATTCTGAAAAGGTCCCGTTTACTCCCACTCTTTGCTTCCTGTCTGCCAACCAATTCTCTATCCACATCAATACCATACCCCCAATACCGTGTGCTTTAAGTTTGCACACTAATCTCCTGTGTGGGACCTTGTCAAAAGCCTTTTGAAAATCTAAATATACCACATCCACTGGCTCTCCCCTATCCACTCTACTAGTTACATCTTCAAAAAATTCTATAAGATTCGTCAGACATGATTTTCCTTTCACAAATCCATGCTGACTTTGTCCGATGATTTCACCTCTTTCCAAATGTGCTGTTATCACATCTTTGATAACCGACTCTAGCATTTTCCCCACCACCGATGTCAGATTAACCGGTCTATAATTCCCCGGTTTCTCTCTCCCTCCTTTTTTAAAAAGTGGGGTTACATTAGCCACCCTCCAATCCTCAGGAAATAATCTAGAATCTAAGGAGTTTTGAAAAATTATCACTAATGCATCCACTATTTCTTGGGCTACTTCCTTAAGCACTCTGGGATGCAGACCAGTTGGCCCTGGGGATTTATCTGCCTTTAATCCCTTCAATTTACTGAACACCACTTCCCTACTAACATGTATTTCCCTCAGTTCCTCCATCTCACTAGACCCTCGGTCCCTGACTATTTCTGGAAGATTATTTATGTCCTCCTTAGTGAAGACAGAACCAAAGTAGGTCTGCCATGTCTTTGTTCCCTATGATCAATTCACCTGTTTCTGACTGTAAAGGACCTACATTTGTCTTGACCAATCTTTTTCTTTTCACGTATCTATAAAAGCTTTTACAGTCAGTTTTTATGTTCCCTGCCAGCTTTCTCTCAATCTTTTTTCCCTTTCCTAATTAAGCCCTTTGTCCTCCTCTGCTGGTCTCTGAATTTCTCCCAGTCCTCAGGTGTGCCACTTTTTTTTTGCTAATTTATATGTTTCTTCTTTGGACTTGATACTATCCCTAATTTCCCTTGTCAGCCACGGGTGCACTACCTTCCCTGGTTTATTCTTTTGCCAAACAGGGATGAACAATTGTTGCAGTTCATCCATGCGATCTTTAAATGCTTGCCATTGCATATCCACCGTCAACCCTTTAAGTATCATTTGCCAGTCTATCTTAGCTAATTCACGTCTCATACCTTCAAAGTTACCCTTCTTTAAGCTCAGAACCTTTGTTTCTGAATTAACTATGTCACTCTCCATCTTAATGAAGAATTCCACCATATTATGGTCACTCTTACCCAAGGGGCCTTGCACGACAAGATCGCTAACTAACCCTTCCTCATTGCTCAGTACCCAATCTAGAATGGCCTGCTCTCTAGTTGGTTCCTCGACATGTTGGTTCAGAAAACCATCCTGCATACATTCCAAGAAATCCTCTTCCTCAGCACCCTTACCAACTTGGTTCACCCAATCTATATGTAGATTGAAGTCACCCATTATAACTACTGTACCTTTATTGCACGCATTTCTAATTTCCTGTTTAATGCCATCCCCAACCTCACTACTACTGTTAGGTGGCCTGTACACAACTCCCACCAGCGTTTTCTGCCCCTTAGTGTTATGCAGCTCTACCCATATCGATTCCACATCCTCCAGGCTAATGTCCTTCCTTTCTATTGCGTTAATCTCCTCTCTAACCAGCAATGCTACCCCACCTCCTTTTCTTTCCCGTCTATCCCTCCTAAATATTGAATATCCCTGGATGTTGAGCTCCCATCCTTGGTCACCCTGGAGCCATGTCTCTGTGATCCCAACTATATCATATTCTTTAATAACTATCTGCACATTCAATTCATCTACCTTGTTACGAATGCTCCTCGCATTGACACACAAAGCCTTCAGGCTTGTTTTTACAACACTCTTAGCCTTTATACAATTATGTTGAAAAGTGGCCCTTTTTGATTTTTGCCCTGGATTTGCCTGCCTGCCACTTTTACTTTTCACCTTACTACTTTTTGCTTCTACCCTTATTTTACACCCCTCTGTCTCTCTGCACTTGTTCCCATCCCCCTGCCACATTAGTTTAAAGCCTCCTGAACAGCAGTAGCAAACGCTCCCCCAGGACATTGGTTCCAGTCCAGCCCAGGTGCAGACCATCCTGTTTATACCTGTCCCACCTCCCCCAGAACTGGTTCCAATGCCCCAGAAATTTGAATACCTCCCCCTTGCACCATTTTTTAAGCCACGTATTCATCTGAAATATCCTCCTATTTCTACTCTGACTAGCACGTGGCACTGGTAGTAATCCAGAGATTATTACCTTTGTGGTCCTACTTTTTAGTTTATCTCCTAACTCCCTAAATTCACCTTGTAGGACCTCATCCCGTTTTTTACCTATATAGTTGGTACCTATGTGCACCGTGACCACTGGCTGTTCACCCTCCCATTCCAGAATGTCCTGCAGCCGCTCAGAGACATCCTTGACCCTTGCACCAGGGAGGCAACATACCATCCTGGAGTCTTGTTTGCGGCCGCAGAAACGCCTATCTACTCCCCTTACAATCGAATCCCCTATCACTATAGCTCTCCCACTCCTTTTCCTTCCCTCCTGTGCCGCAGAGCCACCCATGGTGCAATGAACTGGGTACTCTATTTTGTATATCAACAAAATAGAGAGAGTACAGAGAAGATTTACTAGAATGTTACCTGGATTTCAGCACCTAAGTTGCAGGGAAAGATTGAACAAGTTAGGTCTTTATTCTTTGGAGCGTAGAAGGTTGAGGGGGGACTTGATAGAGGTATTTAAAATAATGAGGGGGATAGATCGAGTTGACGTGGATAGGTTTTTTCCATTGAGAGCAGGGGAGATTCAAACAAGAGGACATGATTTGAGAGTCAGGGGGCAAAAGTTTAGGGGTAACACGAGGGGGAATTTCTTTACTCAGAGAGTGGTAGCTGTGTGGAATGAGCTTCCAGTAGAAGTGGTAGAGGCAGGTTCAGTATTGTCATTTAAAGTAAAGTTCGATAGGTATATGGACAGGAAAGGAATGGAGGGTTATGGGCTGAGTGCGGTCGGTGGGACTAGGTGAGAGTAAGCGTCGGCACGGACTAGAAGGGCTGAGTTGGCCTGTTTCCATGCTGTAATTGTTATATGCTGGCATTTATGGATTTATGCATATTCTATTCTCATATTTCTACTTCTAACTTTATTTTTATATAATTCTTTATTCTGTGTACTTATTAAATGTAGTGGTATTAGTAATGTGAGCACTCGAGTCGAGTATGATGTTCTTCTAAGGGGTTGTCTATTGGTGGGTCCACAGGAGGCTGTAGAGGCCGATCGGGGACCCACATATTCTGGTGCAGTGTGGGCAAGGGTCGGTGGAGGCTGTAGAGGCCGATCGGGGACCCACATATTCTGGTGCAGTGTGGGCGAGGGTCGGTAGAGGCCGATCGGGGACCCACATATTCTGGTGCAGTGTGGGCGAGGGTCGGTGGAGGCTGTAGAGGCCGATCGGGGACCCACATATTCTGGTGCAGTGTGGGCGAGGGTCGGTGGAGGCTGTAGAGGCCGATCGGGGACCCACATATTCTGGTGCAGCGTGGGCGAGAGTCGGTGGAGGCTGCAGAGGCCGATAGGGGACCCACATATTCTGGTGCAGTGTGGGCGAGGGTCGGTGGAGGCTGTAGAGGCCGATCGGGGACCCACATATTCTGGTGCAGTGTGGGCAAGGGTCGGTGGAGGCTGTAGAGGCCGATCGGGGACCCACATAGTCTGGTGCAGTGTGGGCGAGGGTCGGTAGAGGCCGATCGGGGACCCACATATTCTGGTGCAGTGTGGGCGAGGGTGGGTGGAGGCTGTAGAGGCCGATCGGGGACCCACATATTCTGGTGCAGTGTGGGCGAGGGTCGGTGGAGGCTGTAGAGGCCGATCGGGGACCCACATATTCTGGTGCAGTGTGGGCAAGGGTCGGTGGAGGCTGTAGAGGCCGATCGGGGACCCACATAGTCTGGTGCAGTGTGGGCGAGGGTCGGTAGAGGCCGATCGGGGACCCACATATTCTGGTGCAGTGTGGGCGAGGGTCGGTGGAGGCCGATCGGGGACCCACATAGTCTGGTGCAGTGTGGGCGAGGGACGGTAGAGGCCGATCGGGGACCCACATATTCTGGTGCAGTGTGGGCGAGGGTGGGTGGAGGCTGTAGAGGCCGATCGGGGACCCACATATTCTGGTGCAGTGTGGGCGAGGGTCGGTGGAGGCTGTAGAGGCCGATCGGGGACCCACATATTCTGGTGCAGTGTGGGCAAGGGTCGGTGGAGGCTGTAGAGGCCGATCGGGGACCCACATAGTCTGGTGCAGTGTGGGCGAGGGTCGGTAGAGGCCGATCGGGGACCCACATATTCTGGTGCAGTGTGGGCGAGGGTCGGTGGAGGCTGTAGAGGCTGATCGGGGACCCACATATTCTGGTGCAGTGTGGGCGAGGGTCGGTGGAGGCTGTAGAGGCCGATCGGGGACCCACATAGTCTGGTGCAGTGTGGGCGAGGGTCGGTAGAGGCCGATCGGGGAACCACATATTCTGGTGCAGCGTGGGCAAGGGTCGGTGGAGGCTGTAGAGGCCGATCGGGGACCCACATATTCTGGTGCAGTGTGGGCGAGGGTCGGTGGAGGCTGTAGAGGCCGATCGGGGACCCACATATTCTGGTGCAGTGTGGGCGAGGGTCGGTGGAGGCTGTAGAGGTCGATCGGGGACCCACATATTCTGGTGCAGTGTGGGCAAGGGTCGGTAGAGGCCGATCGGGGACCCACATATTCTGGTGCAGTGTGGGCGAGGGTCGGTGGAGGCTGTAAAGGCCGATCGGGGACCCACATATTCTGGTGCAGCGTGGGCGAGGGTTGGTGGAGGCTGTAGAGGCCGATCGGGGACCCACATATTCTGGTGCAGTGTGGGCGAGGGTCGGTGGAGGCTGTAGAGGCCGATCGGGGACCCACATATTCTGGTGCAGTGTGGGCGAGGGTCAGTGGAGGCTGTAGAGGCCGATCGGGGACCCACATATTCTGGTGCAGTGTGGGCGAGGGTCGGTAGAGGCCGATCGGGGACCCACATATTCTGGTGCAGTGTGGGCGAGGGTCGGTGGAGGCTGTAGAGGCCGATCGGGGACCCACATATTCTGGTGCAGTGTGGGCAAGGGTCGGTGGAAGCTGTAGAGGCCGATCGGGGACCCACATATTCTGGTGCAGCGTGGGCGAGGGTCGGTGGAGGCTGTAGAGGCCGATCGGGGACCCACATATTCTGGTGCAGTGTGGGCGAGGGTCGGTGGAGGCTGTAGAGGTCGATCGGGGACCCACATATTCTGGTGCAGTGTGGGCAAGGGTCGGTAGAGGCCGATCGGGGACCCACATATTCTGGTGCAGTGTGGGCAAGGGTCGGTAGAGGCCGATCGGGGACCCACATATTCTGGTGCAGTGTGGGCAAGGGTCGGTAGAGGCCGATCGGGGACCCACATATTCTGGTGCAGTGTGGGCAAGGGTCGGTAGAGGCCGATCGGGGACCCACATATTCTGGTGCGGTGTGGGCGAGGGTCGGTAGAGGCCGATCGGGGACCCACATATTCTGGTGCGGTGTGGGCGAGGGTCGGTGGAGGCCGATCGGGGACCCACATATTCTGGTGCAGCGTGGGCGAGGGTTGGTGGAGGCTGTAGAGGTCGATCGGGGACCCACATATTCTGGTGCAGTGTGGGCAAGGGTCGGTGGAGGCCGATCGGGGACCCACATATTCTGGTGCAGTGTGGGCGAGGGTCGGTGGAGGCTGTAGAGGCCGATCGGGGACCCACATATTCTGGTGCAGTATGGGCGAGGGTCGGTGGAGGCTGTAGAGGCCGATCGGGGACCCACATATTCTGGTGCAGTGTGGGCGAGGGTCGGTGGAGGCTGTGGAGGCCGATCGGGGACCCACATATTCTGGTGCAGTGTGGGCAAGGGTCAGTGGAGGCCGATCGGGGACCCACATATTCTGGTGCAGTGTGGGCAATGGTCGGTGGAGGCCGATCGGGGACCCACATGTTCTGGTGCAGTGTGGGCAAGGGTCGGTGGAGTCTGTAGAGGCCGATCGGGGACCCACATATTCTGGTGCAGTGTGGGCGAGGGTCGGTGGAGGCCTATCGGGGACCCACATGTTCTGGTGCAGTGTGGGCAAGGGTCGGTGGAGTCTGTAGAGGCCGATCGGGGACCCACATATTCTGGTGCAGTGTGGACAAGGGTAGGTGGTGGTTGTGGCTCGTGGGGTCTTTTGGTTGTTCGGTCTCTTTCTCAGCTGCCACTGGCTCTCTGCGACACGGTGGAGTCGCTCTCTCGTAGCGCAGCTCCCTCTTGGACAGATTCCTCCAGGTGTCTCTACGGAGTGCAATGTCTTCCCAGTTTTTAGATGTGGTGTTGAACTTCCTCAGGCTGATTGTGATGTTATCTTTGAAGTGTTTCCTTTGCCCACCAGGGGCTCACTGACCTTCCTTCACCGGGGAGTAAAGGATTTGTCTGGGGAGAGAGGAGTTAGGTATCTGAATGCCATGACCTACCCATTGGAGTTGGTGTTGCCTTACTGTGGTGGAGATGCTGTTTGTGATGAGTTCTTTGGGCCTGTGCGGGGCGCTAGAGAGCGCTGGGCTCTGAGGTTTTTAAGAGCACCTTAATTGGTTCACTGTTGTTTAATGACAGTGGTTAATTGTTTGGAATTCCTGGTGTTTTTTTTTAATGACTCACTCTAATGCGGTCTCCTGGCGCTTTGTGTTTAAACTTATTAAGTTTATTTTGATAGGCTTGGGGATTTCGTGTTACTTGTATTATTTAAGTGGATGCCTGATTAGCAGTCATTGCAGGGGCCTAGTTTTGAGAACGTTACATCTCGCTGTGTCGCTTGGCTGAGCGACTGCTGTTCTTTTGCAATTATTATGAAGAACTTCTCGTTGCTGTATCTATATTGGAGCCTGTCCTTTCCTCTGCACTTGGGCTCTGATATTGCCAGTACACATTGTGACAGTCGGACCTGCCACGTATTGGACCCAGCAGGGGTTGAACAGCGGCTTTTTGACATCAGTGGCTGGAGGCGAGAGTGCTTTCTATTCTCAGTGCATGTCCCAAGTCTACTTTCGAAGGGTCCTCAAGTTTCATTCTGAGCTTCTCAAGTTGCAAGTATCCGGTTCCCAGCTTCGGGATCCCATGACTCAGGTCTGCCTAGCTGCCTAGCGCTGCTCCAAGCAAGCTTATCGATTAAGCTTATTGGATTCAGGCCGTTAGTGACAATTTTGGGAGAGCCCTGCTCCAAAAGCTGATCCCTGGCTGGACAAGTAACCCTTTCAAGACTAACCCTCATGATGGAAGTACAGACAGTGAAAATTGAGCTTTCATGTAACAATGAAACAGACCTACAGAGAGCCAGCTAGCTCAACGATAAGAAGAGCCTGGTTACACTGTCTCAATCTGTCCGAATAACCTCTGGAAAAATAGTGAAGGGTAAAACACTGCAAGCCAGGTCCTTCCTGGAACCCTCGCTAGGTTTTGAGCTTCAGGTTTTCAAGGACTCTACTTTCTGGGTCTCAAGGCTTTTTTCCTGACCTAAGCCATAAAGGTCGTCAAGCTTTCCCAAGGACTTTTCTCTACGTTTCCAAGGTCTTTTAATGTTCTACCTGTCTTGAGGATTCCCAAGCCTCCCTCGAGGTTCCTCCCAAGGTTCTCTAGTCTTGTTTGAGGTTCCGTAGGTCTCTCAGGGACCCTTCTCGAGTTCTTTAGGCCTCCCCCCTTGAGTTCCCCAGGTCTCTTGAGCTGTACCTAGATCTCAAGTTTTCAGGTCTCCCTGGGCTGTCAAAAGCTGTTCATAGGGAAAGGGCACTTCGGACCTGTGTTTTTACAGCACCTGAATTGGTTAATAGTTGTTTAATAACAGTCTCTTTAAGGTTCCTCGTGTTTCTTTTCAAATGACTCACTCCTTGTAATGCAGTCTCCTGGTTCAAGCTTGTGAAGTTTCCATGTATTTTTTAAGGGGATGCCTGATTAGCACTAATTGTGGGGTCCTAGTTTTGAGAATTTTATGTTTCGCCGTGTTGCTCGGCCAAGCCACCATCGTTCGTTTGGAGTCATTATGAGGTGTCCCAAATAAGAGGCTGTCCCAATTAACAGATGGTCCAACTAACTGGAATCCACTGAAATAGAGGTGATTCTTGAGGATCATTTACACCTTGTGGGCTCTGCTCACCTTGATGATGTCCTGGCTGTATCTGGCTCCTCGCTTCCAGCTCCCCAGCTCCACTACAGAGTTCTGGACTATGTTCCCATTGCAGGCCTCCGTGGCGAACAAGAAGAACTCAGGGAAAAGCTGGTGGGTGGTGCCCAGGGTGATGTCAGCAGGGACTATCAGGTCTATGTACCAGTGCACCGCGATCCCATCTATATACCGAGCGGCGCGCTCATCTTCCAGTACCTAGTTACACGAATTGAGAGGACACAGGTTAGAAGACGAGAGGTTTGGGGCGCCATGTGGTGTGGCGGTTACAGCGCCAGTGACCCAGGTTCAATTCCACTGCTGCCCGTATGGAGTTTGTACGTTCTCTCCACCAATGTGTCGGTTTCCTCCGGAGGCTCCAGCCTCCCCCTTACAGGCAGCAGTGGGAATGGAACGCTGATCTTACAGCAAGCAATCTTACACCACTTGCCACCCTGAACAATTAACGAATTAGTAACAATAACTATGGACCTTCTGCTTATTTATGTGTAATTTTTAAAGAGGAGAAGAGAAGGCAGGGCAGAGAAGGGAACATCTATGATAGGATGAGTGGGGACAAGAACACCAAATGAAGACTTAATTTCTCTTAGAAAGATCTAAGAAAGTTTTTGCACTGTGGAAGTGGTGGAACTGGACTGAAAATCACAAACACGAGAGATTCTGCAGATGTTGGAAACACAGAATAACCCACAAAACACTGGGGGAACTCAGAGGTTCGGGCAGCATCTATGAAAATGAATGAACAGTCAACATTTCAGACCGGAAAGAAAGGGGAAAGACACCAGAATAAGAAGGTGGGGGGGAGAGAAGGAAGACAAGCTAGAAGGTGATAGCTGAAGCCAGGTGGGTGGGGGAGGAAGTAAGAATCAGGGAGGTGATAGGTGGAAAAAGCAAAGGGCTGAAGAAGAAGGAATCTGATAGGAGAGGAGGGTGGACCATGGGAGAAAGGGAAGGAAGAGGGGCACCAGGGGGAGGTGATAGGCAGGTGAGGAGAGGACGCAAGAGGACTTATGTCTTGAAAAGAATCTGGAGGAATTATTGTGATAGCCTAGAGCAGGGTGGCGAACATTTTAGAGAGCGTGTGCCAAAATTGGTGACAATCTTCTCAAATATTCTCTGCTGTGCACAGGTAGTTTTGATTAGTGAATTAATAATAATATTTATGGCCTTTTTAAAGGAAAAAGGATGAGTCCTGTTGCTTATATACGTGTTCATTGTTTGTTAGTGAAAGTTTAATGGAGACAGATCGAAATAAACAAAGTTTGGAGAACCTGTTCAAAATTACTAACATCAATCTTTCAACAAGACATTTTAAAAAAATATATTCATGGAGGAGCTAAACTACAAACAGTATTTACGGTGAATGTCAGTGTTCACGCACAAAAATGATCGGCGTAATTTACCCCTATGTTTTTCCTGTGAATGTTGCTGATATGACACTGTGAGTGTGTAAGATTTTCATTCCACCTGTGCATATGGAGTTGTGCATCCGACAAACTCAATTTTGACTTTCCCGGGGAAAATCGCCAACCCAGGAATCAACCTGGTGAACCTACACAAGACAGAAGTGATGCCGGAGACCTTGAGCAGAACGTCGGCGGAACTCAGCGGGCCAGACAGCGTCTATGGAGGGGGAATAAACAGCGGACACTTTGGGCTGAAACTCCTCATCGGGGCCATCCAGGAAGGGGGAAGATAAGAAAGTGGGGGAGAGGGAAAGGAATACAAGGTGGCAGGTGGGTTGTTGGGGATGAGGAGATGAAGGAAGAAACTAGGAGGGATTAGGTGGAAGAGGTAAAGGTCTGGAGAGGGCAATGGACTATGGAGGGGGGTGGAAGTAGGAGGGGAACCAGTGGGAGGTGACAGGCAGGTGAGAAGAAGAGAAGGGGGTAAGAGGGGAAACCAGAATGGGAGTGAAGAAAGAGATGAGTGAGGGAGAGATATTACTGGAAGTTAAAGAAATCGGTGTTAATTCTATCAGGTTGGAGGAATATGAAAGGTTGCTCCCCCAGCCTGCATTTGGCCCTAGAAACCAGTCTTCCGGCCGAACCGTACCCTCTGTAATAACGGCAAATACCATGCTCTCACCGTCTTTGCCCAGCTCGGCAGCAGCAAGCGCTGGTCGTCCAAGATCATGAGTTTCACGTTGCTATGGGGGCTCGCGTGTAAGGCTGGGCCCAGGTCGAGGGCGATGAAGTCTCGCTGCAGCTCTGAATTGAAGCCCATGCACTGGAAAGGGTAGTCCTCTATGAATCCGGTGGTGGGCTCGTTCTGGGCCGTCACTGCCCAGAACGTCATGTTGTGCTTTGCATATTCCTCCAGGAACCTACCGAGGGAGGGAGGAACGGGGGGAGGTGGAGGCAGGTGCAGCAAGGGAAGAGGCTTATAAAGTGGAGAGGGTTGGTGGGGAGGAAGAGGGGGAAGGGAGAGAGAAAACAGAGGGGTGGAAGGGCAGAGGGGGAGAATTGGAGAAGGTGCGAGGGAGAGGAGGAGAAGGGGAGAAGGTGGAAGGGGGTGACAGGGTGTGAGTGGATGGAGACAGGTCAGAGGGGAGGGGGAGGCAGAGGTAAGCAGGTGAGGGAGGGAGATAGGGGCAGGTAAGAGGGAGAGGGAGTGGGAGTGGGAGTGGGAGAGGGAAGGGGGTGAGGGAGGGAGATAGGGAGAGGAGAGGAGGAGCAGGAGGGGTGAGAGGGGTGAAGGGGAGAGGGTGTGAATGGGAGAGGGAGAGGGAGTGGTGAGGGGGTGAGGTGAGGGAGGTAAGGGGGAGAGGGAAAGGTTAGAGGTAAGAGAGTGAGGGAAATATGGAGAGGGAGAGGGAGATGGAGCATAAATTAGAGACCCATGACATTCTGTGAGTAGGTCTGAGTGTGCCTCACTGGCACAAGCAGAAGGGAGAGCCTGTAACACACAGCCTACAGGTTAAGCCTTTGACTAGAAGCTGGCAGAATGAGTTGCTTGTGGGAAGAAGAGCTTTGACCAGTGGCCAATCTGAACATCGAAGTTTGGAGAGGAGGGGACTACAATCAGGTCCATTGACCAAGTACAAAAAACAGCAGGGGATTGCTGTTTGAGATTGATTAGCAAGAGCAAATTAAGGGGAGGCAGGGTCAAGTGCAGCAGCTGTTGTCTGAGTGGGCAGAGTCAGAGTAGTGATTTTGAGGCTTTAGCTCTTCGAGGCTTCCACAAAGAGAGGCTTCAGTCTGAGAAGGAAAGAAAAGCTCGAGATTAAGCTTTTCCCCCCTTCCCTTCTTTATATCTGCTCAGTCAGGACAGTAGAGATGCCAGGCAGGATCGTGGAAAGCTCCTCTTGTGGGGCGTAGGAAGTCAGGGAGACGTCCAGCTGCAGCTTCTAACAATCCACGTCAAGGAGTTGGAACTGGAACTGGACCAACTCCGGATCATTTGGGAGAGTGAAGGGGTGATAAAAGGGACAAATAGAGAAGTAGTTACACCGAAGGTGCAGGACAGTGGAAACTGGGTGACAGTCAGGAAAGGAAAAGGGGTTAAGGAGCCAGTTCAGAGTACCCCTGTGGCCACCCCCCTCAGCAACAGATATATCACTTTGGATACTGTCCAAAGACCTAACGGAGGAAAGTCAGTGTTGGGGTCTCTGCCACTGAGTCTGCCTCCAGTGACTCGGACGAGAAGGCCAGGAGAAGATGCACGCTGTGGTGACAGGGGATTCATTAGTTAGGGGAATGGACATGAGGTTCTGTGGGCTGGAGAGCGAGATTCTCGGATGGTATGTCCCAGGTTCCAGGATCTAGGATATCTTGGATTTAGACCTTAGCATTCTTAAGTGGGAGGGTGAACAGCGAGAACGCGAGGTCCACGTAGGTACCAATGACATGGGTAGGACGAGTGATGAGGTTCTGCAAAGAGAGTTCAGGGAGTTAGGTGCTAAGTTAACGGGCAGGACCGCCAGGGTTGTGATCTCAGGATTGCCACCCGTACCACAAGCTAGTGAGGCCAGAACTAGGAAGATTATACAGTTTAATACGTGGCTAAGGAGAAGGAGGACATAAGAGTTTTGGGTCTTTGGGCTCTCTTCTAGGGAAGGTGGGACCTGTACAGAAAGGATGGTTTGCACCTGAACTGGAGGGGGACTAATATCCTAGCGGGAAGGGTTGTTAATGCTGCACGGTGGTGTTTAAACTAGAACTGCAGGAGGATGGGAACCAGAGTGCCAGAACAGTTAGTGGAGAGGTTGTGGAGACAGATGTCAGTAAGAACTCAGACAAAGTCAGAAATCAGAAAGTTGAACACGGTGCGACTAGAGTCCTGAGCTTCAATGCAAGAAGTACAGTAGGAAAGTGGGATGATAGTGCTAAAGATGAGTAGCTGGTTTATTGAGGCAATGTGTAGTGAGGAGAGGATTACAGTTGACAGGATGAGTTGCAACGTAAAAGGGCAGACAAAATCAAAAAGGGTGAATACAGGACTGAAGATGTTGTATTTGAATGCACACAGTAAACGGAATAAGGTAGATGAACTTGCAGCACAGTGGCAAGTATGATGGTGTGATGTTGTAGGTATCACTCAATCATGGCTGAAGGAAGATTATAGCTGGGAGCTTAATGTCCAAGGACACACTGTATCGAAAGGACAGGCGGGGGGGGGGGGGGGCAGAGGGGAAGGCTTTGCTCTGTTGGTAAATCAAATCATTAGAAAGAGATGACATAGGGTCAGGAGGTGTTGAATCATTGTGGGTAGAGCCACGGAACTGAAAGGGTAACGAGAGAAGTCAAAGCCAGCATAAAAGCCAGAGAGAGGGCAGATAATAGAGCAAAAATTAGTGGGGAGTCAGAGGATTGTGAAGCTTTTAAAAACCAACAGAAGGCAACTAAAATAGTCATTACAAAGGTAAAGATGGAATACAAAAGTAAGCTAGCCAGTAATATTTAAGAGGATACCAAAAGTTTCTTCAGATATATAAAGTGTAAAAGAGAGGTGAGAGTGGATATCGGAACGCTGGAGAGGTAGTGATGGGGGACAAGGAACTGGCAGACAAACCGAGTGAGTATTTTGCCTTCGCCTTCACCATGGAGGACATGCAGTATGGTGGAAGTTCCAGGTGCCGGGGGGCTGAAGTGTGTGCAGCTACCATTACTTGAGAGAAGGTTCTTGGAGAACTGAAAGGTCTGAAGGTAGATCAGTCACCTGGACCAGATGGGTGAACACCCCAGAGCTCTGAAAAAGGTGGCTGAAAAGATTGCCGGACGCATTAGAAAAAAATCTTTCAAGAATCACTAGATTCTGGAATGGTTCTGGAAGACCGGAAAATTGCAAATGTCTCCACTTTTCAAGAAGGGAGAGAGGCAGAAGAAAGGAAACTTTAGGCCAGTTAGACTGACCTCAGTAGTTGAGAAGATGTTGGAATCGATTATCAAAGATTAGACCTCAGGGTGCTTGGAGGCACATGATAAAATAGGCTGTAGTCAGCGTGGTTTCCTCAAGGGAAAATCTTGCCTGGCAAAACTGTTGGAATTCTTTGGAAAATAACTAGCAGGATAGATAAAGGGGAGTCAGTGGATGTTGTGTACTTGGATTTTCAGAGGCCTTTGGCAAGGTCTTTCACAAGAGGCTGCTTAATATTAATATTTCCTGTAAGTATTACAGGAAAGATCTAGCATGGATAAAACAATAGCTGATTGGCAGGAGGCAAAGAGTGGGAATGAAGAAAGCCTTTTTCTGGTTGGCTGCCGGTGACTAGTGATGTTCCACAGGGGTCTGTGTTGGGACCAATTCTTTTTATGTTATATGACAATAATTTGGATGATGGAAAGTTTGGATACAAAGTTTGCAGATGATATGAAGATAGGTGGAGGGGCAGGTAGTTTTGAGGAAATAGAAAGGCTACAGAAGGACTTAAGACAGATTAGGAGAATGGGCGAAGGAATGGCACATGGAATACAGTGTCGGGTAGTGTGTGGTCATGCACTTTGGTAGAAGAAGTGGGGAGGCAGGAGATTAGGGCTGAGAGGGGAAATTGGATCAGCCAAGATGAAACAGCAGTACAGGCTCAATGGGCCAAATGGGCTAATGCTGCTCCTGTACCTTATGGTCTTATGGTACTGGAACTTTAGTTTTGAAAAAGGCTTAAAAGCTAGGTGGAGGTACTGTACATAAAATGAGGAGGGTATAGACATGGTAGATGCAGGAAACATCTCTCCACATTCAGGGGGAGATTCAGGGTAAGGAGACTGAGATTTCAGAGCAGATCTGCTTCACCCAGAGACTAGTACCTGGAACACATGGTGGAGAGAGTGCTTAGACCAGAGCTACTGGCCAAACTGAGAAGTGTAAGGAGAAGAACTTGAATCAGCCAGGTAGATCAGGCCGATTAATACAGATAGGTGTCCAATGGCTGAGGTCAAAATGGTGGAATGGATGGATGGGGAAGGAAATTCTTCAGCCAGAGGGTGAAGAATTCATTGCCACAGACGGCAGCGGAGGCCAAGTCATTGGATATATTTAAAGCAGAGGTTGATAGGTTCATGATCAGTCAGGACATCAAAGCTTATGGGGAGGCCCCTTAACCATCAATTTCTTGAACCAGAATGGATAACTTCACTGAACTTTACACACCCCGTCTCACAACCTATGGACTCACTTTCAAGCACTCTTCATCTCATGCTCTTGATACTTATTCATCTATCTATTATTTATTTTTATAATTATTAATTTCTTCCTTTCTTTTTGTCACCATACACATGTCACTGTATACAACCCTAAGATTAATTTTCTTGTGGGCATTCACAATAAGTACAAGAAACAACAGAACAACGAATGACCACTCCTTCCTGTTTTTTGTAGTATGTGTTGGCGCGTGGCCTAGTGGATAAGGCATCGGTCTAGTGATCTGAAGGTCACTGGTTCGAGTCCTTGAGCAAGGCACTTAACCACACATTGCTCTGCAAAGACACCAGTGCTTGGGTCCTGGTGCCCTTCAACATCGGTGACGTGGAGAGGGGCAGGCTTGCAACTGCCGGTCTCCCATGAACCCTGCCCAGGCCGGCGCCTTGGAAACCTTCCAAGGCGCAAATCCATGGTCTCACGAGACTAACGGATGCCTACAAAAATTTTTGCAGTATGTTGTCTCTTATACATTGGATGGAGTGGTCATTCGTTGTTCTATTATGTTTTGTTGTACTTATTGTGAATGCCTGCAAGAAAATTAATTTTAGGGTTGTATATGGTGACATATGTGTACTTTGAATGGGGTTGGGATGATGAAATTGGAGAGCAGACTCGATGGGCTGCTTCTGTCTGGTCTAACGACCTGTTTGCATTCACGTACACTCTGACACCTAGCCAGTCCGGAGGAAAACAGTTACTATTTCAGGTCAGAACAAGGGAAACCTCAGGAGTGAAACCATCAAGACAAGAGATTCTGCAGATGCTGGAAACCCTGGACACAAAATACTGGAGGAACTCAGCAGGTCAGGCGGCATCTATGGAGAGGAGTAAACAGTTGGCATTTCATGCCGAGACCTTTGTCAGGCCTGGAATGTAAGGGGCGAATGCCAGAATTAGGTGGTGGGAGGGAGGGGGAGGAGTACAAGCTGGCAGATGATAGGTGAAATCAGGTAAAAGGGAAGGTGGGTGGGATGAAATGAGAAGCTGGGAGATGGGGGTACATAATTAAGGACATGCCCTGTTCTCATTGCTGCCATCAGGAAGGAGGTACAGAAGCCTGAAGACACACACTCAATGACTCAGGAACAGCTTCTTCCCCTCCTCTATCAGATTTCTGAACGGTCAATGAACCCATTGATAACGTAATGGAGATACTGTCCTATTCCCTTTTACGGCGAAAGGATTTTTGGTGCACTGTTATCCCCTTTTAAGGCTAAAAGATTGTTAAGCTGTTAAAATAGCTAATTTGAGCTACTAACGTATGTGACAGGTGGCATATCGTATTGTTCCCTTTTTTAAATTAAGATTGTTCCTGCTTTATGATTGACTTGTTTTATAACTTACCTGTGGTCAAAACTGACTTGAGCGGCCTTTTGCACCGAGCTCTGTATGCGGGGCTAACATATGGACAGCTTGCTGTGCTGACTGCTTGAGGGGAAGTAACTCGAAGGCTGTCGTAATTGTTAGAAGTTCTGCAAAATGCCTGTATAATAGGGACGGTATCTGTGTGTAAGACAGAGATCCTAGGAGGTCCAGTCGGCAAGAGGGGATTCTTGCCCACTGTAGATCTCGGATCTCTTGCCGGCCGAAGTTGCAATATAGAAGGAACGGTTGATTTAAATTATACGGTGTCTGCCTTGACTTAATTCCACACCATGAACCTCACTACATTTTAGCTTTTATTTTTTACTGCTTATTTAACTATTTGCTTACTGTAATTCACAGTTTTCTCTCTATTATTATTATAGCATTGTACTGCTGCTGCAAAGACAGCAAATTTCATGACATGGGCCGGTGATATTAAACCTGGTTCTGAACGTGATAGGAGAAAGAGGTAAAATGCTGAGGCCTGCAGTTTGATGTTTTATATCCTCAGCGCTGCACACACTTTGTGGCTGTAAACTCGTTTACTGAGGACTCTGTGGTTCATGTTCCATGTATTTCTGGTTATTCTTTTTTACCGTACGCGCGATTTGATCGAGGTGCTTCAGACTGAAACCGTCTCTGTGACTGTGGACTACAGTCACTGACACAGCGCTAAACTGAATCGATTTGGTGGCTGTCACTGCTGGACCGATTTGGGAACTCTGTGGTTTGATGTTTCGTGCCTGATTTATTGGCAAAGAGCAGGGGGGGGACGGTGGCCTTGATCACATTGAGAACTAGGCCTCAAGCCGCGGTGTCGCCTGCTTACAGCCGCCCAGGAGAGAGGCACCGGAATCGGTGCACGCCACTGGAGATGCTGCGGCATAGTGTCCAAGTTGGAGTTGGTGCTGCCCCCCCAGTGTTCACTCGGCAGAAGACAAGCTGTATTGTGTTCAACTGGAGACTGCTGCAACATTCATGGAGTTGGGGACTTGCAACTATATTATTTTTTTGTGTGACTGCATTTTACTGCTGGCTTATATGTGCCTGGTTTTACCATAAAACCAGGATGAACCGGAAGGGTCAGACCAGTTATGCTCGCAGATCTCGATTTTGCAGATGACACGGTCCTGCTCTCTGACCAGACTGAGGAAGCACAGCAGCTACTGACAAAAGTGGAAATTGAGTACAATAAAGTTGGACTTCACCTAAATGCTAAAAAGACAGAGTACATGGTGTTCAACTGCGATGAAGGTACTCTCAAGACCATAAAGAATGATACCATTAAGAAAGTTTTAGACTTCAAGTACCTTGGGTCAAGAATGATGAGTTCGGAGAAGGACATAAAGACATGGAAGGCGCTGGCGTGGAGGGCTATGAACGACATGAAGGAAATCTGGAGGTCGAACCTGACCAGAGGGCTCAAAAAGACGATCTTCGCAGCAGTCATAGAGTCCATTCTCACATACGGATGCGAGGCGTGGACACTCACTAAGACCATGAGAAAGTCTCTAGATGGTTGCTATACACAAATGCTCCGTATGGCTCGATGTGAGTTGGCAACAGCACATGACGAACGTCGAGCTCTATCGATGCTCACTACTAAAATCGAGGCGAGAAGACTGCAACTAGCAGGGCACTGTCTATGCCACCCTGAGCTACCTGCCAGCCTAGTCATCACATGGGAGGATGAACCCTGGGCATCAACCAAGACTATGGTCAACATGCTCCTAGAAGGTAGCGGCACGGCTAATGTAGATGAACTGAACACACTGATGAGGGAGAGGGAGGAGTGGAGAGTCTGTCATCGTGCGTGACACCGGCCCCCTGGGCCTGAATCGACTCAGTAGTAGTATCTGTGCTCTGTGTGCCTTGGCCTGTGTGTGACTGTTGGTACCGTGTTTGCACCTTGGCCCCGGAGTAACGCTGCTTTGTCTGGCTGCAGTCATGTGTGTTAATGTATGGTTGAATGACAATTAAATTTGAACTTGAACTTTAATATTCTGTGTGTAATTGGCTCATTTTTACTGTTTGCATGATCCGTTTTGTTTTCGCGCGTTGGGTGTTTGATGTTTTTATTTAAATGGATTCCCTGGTGTCTCTTGATTTCGTGGCTGCCTGCAGGAGGATGAATCTCGGGATTGTGTACTGTAGACGTGCAAACTTTGATAATAAATGTACCTTGAAGAAGGAATCTGATAGGCGTGGCCAATGGGAGAAAGGGAAGGATGAGGGGAGCCGGAGGGAGATGATGCACAGGTGAGAGAGGGGCAGAATGGGGAATGGAAGAAGAGAGGGGAGGGGGAGAAAGAAATGATCAGAAGTTGGAGAAATCGATGTTCATGCCATCAGGTTGGAGACTACCCAGACAGGATATGAGGTGTTGCTCCTCCAACCTGAGTGCAGCCTCATCGTGGAGGCCATCGATCAACATGCCGGATTGGGAATGGGAAGTTGAATTACAGTAGGTGGCCATTGGGAAATTGTACCTTTTGTGGCAAACGGAGCAAAGTTCTGTTGCACAGAGGTGTGGCAGGGAACAGTACGAAGCCCTAGTCTGGATGGGTGAGTGCCCCCAGTCAAAGAGTAGTCTCTCTTTCTCCCACAGTACATCATCAAGGACCCCCACCATCCAGGCCATAGTCTCTTCTCACTGCTGCCATCAGGAAGGTGGTACAGGAACTTCAGGACCCACAACACCAGGTTCAGGAACAGTTATTACCCCTCAACCATCAGGCTCTTGAACTGAGGGAGGATAACTTCACTCACCCCATCACTAAACTGTTCCCATAATCTATGGACTCACTTTCAAGGACTCACCATCTCAGGTTCTCGATATTTATTGGAACACAGCAGGCCAGGCAGCATCTATAGGAAGAAGCACTGTCGACGTTTCGGGCTGAGACCCTTCGTCAGGACTAACTGAAAGAAAAGATAGTAAGAGATTTGAAAGTGGGACAGGGAGGGGGAAATCCGAAATGATAGAAGACTGGAGGGGGTGGGATGAAGCTAAGAGCTGGAAAGGTGATTGGCAAAAGGGATATAGAGCTGGAGAAGGGAATTATGGGCATTAACAGATGTTAGAGAAATCAATGTTCATGCCATCAGGTTGGAGGCTACCCAGACAGAATATAAGGTGTTGTTCCTCTAACCTGAGTGTGGCTTTATATTCCGTCTGGGTAGCCACCAACCTGATGGCATGAACATTGATTTCTCTAACTTCTGTTAATGCCCCTCCTCCCCTTCTTACCCCATCCCTGATTTATTTATTTCCCCTCCCCTTTTTTTTCTCTCTCTGCCCATCACTCTTTGCCTGTTCTCCATCTCCCTCTGGTGCTCCCCTCCCCTTTTCTTTTCCCCTAGGCCTCCCGTCCCATGTTCCTTTCCCTTCTCCAGCTCTGTATCCCTTGTGCCAATCAACTTTCCGGCTCTCAGCTTCACCCCACCCCCTCTGGTCTTCTATCATTCCGCATTTCCCCCTCCCCTCCTACTTTCAAATCTCTTACTATCGCTTCTTTCAGTTAGGGTCTCGGCCTGAAACGTCGACTGTACTTCTCCCTATAGATGCTGCCTGGCCTGCTGCGTTCCACCAGCATTTTGTGTGTGTTGCTTGAATTTCCAGCATCTGCACATTTCCTCATGTTCTCGATATTTATTGCCTGCTTATCTATTTCTTTCTTTACTTGCAAAGTTTGTTATCTTTTGCACATTGGTTGTTTCTCCGTCATGATGAGTGTGGTCTTTCATTGATTCTATTAAGTTTTACTGTGAATACCCGCAAGAAAATGAATCAGAGGGTCCTCTATAGTGACATATATGTACCTTGATAATAAGTTTACTTTGAACTCTCTTTCCCCCCCACTTCCTCTCACCGGACAAAGTAGTTGGCCCAGCTCTTGTAGTACGGTCCTCCAGGGCTCCCCTTCAGGGTCCCTTTTCCAATTGTGGAGTTGTTGGTCTTCATCCAGGCCGGAGCAGTCCACGGACTCGCAAACAGGGACAGGGGCCGCCTGGAAATCTTCTGGGCTGTCTTGATCAGTGGGATCTGGGGAAGAGGAGTCGCAGGTGAGAATGGAGGCGAATAGGGAGGATGTCGTGGAATTCCAAGGCAAGGTGAACAGTAAGAATGAGGCCATGCACTGGAGTTTGACCTGGCTGAATGTGAGGTGAGAGATCAAATGTTAAGGACAGTGCACAATTAATAGCAGGACCCTCAACAACATCGATGCACAGAGGGATTTTGGGCTCTGAGTCCACAGCTCCTTCAAATGGCTGCTGTTGGAAAACAACTGCTTTTTAAAAAAAATAATACTTTTTATAAGATTTGCATTTTCTAAACAGACTCATGTATTTTTCACTCTCTGGCAGAAAACGGTATAGCAGCTAAACTAACAGTTTATCTCCTTTCTCATTTTTCATCGGTTAATTATTAGCACATGACCCACATGATGTAATTGTTTTAATAACATAGCCTATTAACTAATTCATCTCAATCTAAGGAATTTCCCTCATCTTATACATAGAAGTGATGGACTTCTCAGAAGTACCATCTTTTATTCCTTTGTCTTACACCTCTTAGCATCGTTTCTCAGCTTATTATTTAGTTTGCTTAGTATTTGTATGTTTGCTTCTACTCTAAAATAAACTGAAATCTTGGAATTAAGACTGCTCGCCATTCCTGACTCCTGGAAGAACTCCAAGCATCAGAAATTGAACAGAGATCCAACACTGCAGAGGGTGGTCAAGAAGGCGTACAGCATGCTTGCTGTACACAAAGTTTGAGCTTTGTCGCATCTTTACGGTGATAGAAAAATGGAGATCTATATGAACTTAGAGCAGATCAAAGGACCGGCACAACACTGTGGGCCGAAGGGCCTGAACTGTGCTGTAGTGTTCTACCTTTCTAAAACTCTAGTTCGGCTGCGCCTAGAGTATTGCATTCGGTTCTGGTCCTCCTGTTATAGGGAGGACGTGGAGGTTTTGGAGAGGGCGTGCAAGAATTCACCAACAAGCTGCCTGGATTAGAGAGCCCAAGCTACAAGTCGGACACACTTTCTCTGCAGTAGCAGAGGCTGAGAGGTGACCTGAGACAGCGGGGGCTCCACCTTTTTTGTGCCATGGACCAATTCCATTAAACAAGGGGTCCGAGGAGCCCAGGTTGGGAACCCCTGGGTAGAGGTTTATAAGATCATAAAGACAACTGGTATCTTTTCCCCAGGGTTGGCATGTCTAGTATCAGTATGAGGAGAGAGGGCCAAGTTTTGTTTTCTGCAGAGAGTTTATACACACACAGCGTGATAAGAATAGGCTGCCGGGGGAGATGGTGCAAACAGGTGTTATAGGCGTGTCTGAGATAGACCAATGAATATATGGAGAATTAAGGGATGGGCAGAAGGGATTGGAGTAATCAGGGATCATTAGATTAATTGGTGTGGTACAGCAGTGTGGCTGAAGGGCCTGTTCGTTGTCTGTACCAGGTTCAGATGCCGCTCCACTTGTTTTACAATTTAAAACCTATTGAAAATTAGACATAAAATATTTTAATAAAAATTGTTTTAGAAGTACCAGAAAACACATGAATGACATTTGGATAAGCATAGGAATAGAAAGGTTATTTTGTTTTTATTCAGAGACACAGCACCGCCCAGCAACGCACTGATTTAACCCCGGCCTAATCATGGGACAAGTTACAATGACCAATTAACCTAGGAACCGGTACGTCTTTGGAAGGTGGGAGGAAACCGGAGCACCCGGAGAGACACTATATAGTTCATGAGGAAAAGTACAAACTCTTTACAGAGGACGCTGGAGCTGAACTCCGAACTCTGGAACATCCCAAGTTGTAATAGTGTCGCGCTGACCACAATGCCACCATGACGCCCTTTAGAAGGGTATGGGCTGAGGTGGACACTGTGGTCAGCACGTACCTGAGGGGTGCGTTTCCTTGATGTATTATTCTACAAGTAGGAGGAAGACATTCAGTCCCTCACTTCTATCCCTCTGTTATGACCTCTCAAACATTAATAGATGAATTTCTGATCTCCCAGCCTACCTCATCGTGACCCTTGCACATTATTTATTTAGCGATACAGCACGGAGAAGGTCATTCCGGTCCTTCGAGCCTCGCTGCCCAGCCACCCCCGGTTTAATCCCAGCCTAGTCACAGGACAATTTACAATGACCAATTAACCGAGGCATCTTTGGACTGTGGGAGGAAACCCATGCATTCCACGAGGACGTACAGGCAGTGGTGGGAATTGAACTTGGGTCCCTGGTACTCTAAACCATTGTGCTAACCACTACGCTTCATTCATTCTGAATGATGCACCAATGTACAGGAGGATCTGTCTGCCTGGTATGAAAAACAAATGCTTTTTACTATAATTGGTATATTTAGTAATAATGAACCAATACCAATACCCCAGGAGGTAGAACTGCACCGTGACATTCAGAAAGGGAGGTACAGCACAAGCTCCTGTCTACACCAATGGTGTTGAGATTGAGAGTTCCAAGTTCCTCGGAGTGCACATCAGCGATAGCCTGTCCTGGTCCAAGCTCAACAACACCTCTACTCCCGGATAAACTTGGGAACCTGGCTCCCCTTGTATCCAGCCTGGGTGTTACCCTCGACTCCAATTTGAATTCTAAACCCCAGATAAAGAAAGTGACCACAGCAGCATTTCTACACTTAAGAAATCTTTCAAAGTACGTCCATTTCTGTCATGTAATAATGCTGAAAAACCAATTCACACCTTTATAGGCTAGATTACTGCAACGTCCTTTTTACCAGCCTTCCAAATCAACCTATTGACAAACTTCAATGCATTCAGAATGCCGACGCTAGACTTTTAACCAATACCAGAATATCACTCTCGTATTAGACACCCTGCATTGTCTTCCTGTATCTTTATGGATTGATTTTAAAACTCTCTTACTTGTTATTAAAACTCTCAATGGTCTGGTACAGGAGTACCTCACAGAATCATTGTTGTTTTATAATGCCAGGTCTTCTTCCACCATCTCCCTCAAAAGATAATTGGCAGATGATCTTTTTTTGAACTATGCTCCCAAATTGTGGAATTCAATACCTAAAACTTTAAGGGATGCAGATTCAGTTGTCACTTTTAAATGCCAGCTCAAAACCTATTTATTTAATCTTGCTTTTAATTAACAACTTTTTTGTCTTCTATTTTCATATTTATTTTTATTTTACCTTTCATGTTTGTACTTTTATCCCTTTTGTAAAGCACTTTGAACGACATCATCTGGATGAAAAATGCTGGATAAATAAAGTTATTTCTTATTATTATTTCCTCAACAGGCCTGAAGAGATTGGGAATGTCCCCGTTGACTCTTACCAATTGTTATCGATGTACCACAAAAAGCATTCTGTCTGGATGCATAACGGCTCGGTACAGCAACTGCTCAGCTGGTGACCGCAAGAAACTGCAGAGAGTTGTGGACACAGCTCAGCACGGGAACCAGCCTCCCCTCCACGGTCTCTGCCTACACTTGGTAAAGCAGCCAACGGAATCAAAGACCCCACCCACCTCAGTCATTCCCTCCTTTCCCCTCTCCCATCGGGCAGAAGGTACAAAAGCCTGAAAGCTCGTAGCACCAGGCTCAAGGACAGCTTCTATCTCACTGTTATCAGACTCTTGAATTTACATCTTGTATGATAAGATGGACTCTTGGCCTCACAGTTTACCTCGTTATGATCTTGCTCTTTATCGTTTACCTGCTCTGCACTTATTCAGTAGTTTTTACACTTTATTCTGCATTTTCTTATTGTTTTACCTTGTCCTACCCCAATGCAGTGTCCAATGATTCAGTCTGTATGAACAGTATGCAAGACAAGCTTTCACTGTATGTGTACATGTGACTGTGGCGACCCACTTTCTGCACAGGCGAACCGGCTCACAAATAGCCAGCACACGGGGGGGAGACTTTGGTAATGCACCTCTGATGTCATTTCCGCCCGGAGAGGGCGGGTGCTAGGGATTTAAATGCCAGCACCGTGAAGTTTGAATAAACTAGTCTCGAAACGACTTACCGACTGCGTGTTATTTCAGCGCTGTGTGTAGCAGCACATTGCTACATTGGTGACCCCGACGGTCCAAACAGGATTTGGACCAAAGATGACTGACTCTTCATCTGTTCACGCAGTTTCGCTAAAACTGCCGACTTTCTGGATGCTGCGACCACGCGTGTGGTTTAGCCAAGCAGAAGCCCAGTTCCAGATTCGGCAGATATCCTCTGATCCCACGTGTTACTACCACGTGGTGAGCGCCCTTGACCAGGAGACGGCCGCCCAGGTTGCGGATTTCATACAGTCGCCCCCGGAAGAAGGCAAATATGAAGCATTCAAAGCGCTGCTCATTGGGACCTTTGGCCTCTCACGGCATGAGCGGGGTGCCCGCCTGCTTCACCTGGACGGTTTGGGAGACAGACTGCGTCAGCATTGATGAACGAGATGCTGTCCCTGGCTGACGGACACAAGCCCTGCCTCATGTTCGAGCAAGCGTTCCTAGAGCAGCTGCCCAAGGACGTACATCTGCTGCTGGCCGACGCAGATTTCAGCTACCCCCGGAAGGTGGCGGCCCGGGCAGACGTGCTGTGGAAAGCCAAGAGGGAGAGCGTGGCATCCGTCGATCAGATTACCAGGCCACGCGCCCAACAGCGGACCAGACCAGGCCCGGCGGGGGCCACACACAACACAGAGGCAGGAGTGAGGAGGCCAGTGAACAGTGGTGTTTCTACCACCAGCGGTGGGGCACAAAAGCCCGCCGTTGTCGCCCGCCCTGCAAGGGCCAGGGCCAGCTGCCGCTAATGACTATGGCGGCTGGCAACCAGGACAGCCTCTTGTATGTCTGGGACAAACAGTCGGGACGCCGCTTCTTGGTCGACACCGGAGCGGAGATCAGCGTCTTGCCCCCGACGGGGTACGACACCCGCAACAGGAAGCCAGGACCCACCCTGAGGGCCGCAAACAATACGGACCTATGGCACCCGCACAGTGCAGCTGCAGTTCGGCGCCAGCCGGTTCACGTGGGACTTCACACAGGCCGCGGTGGCCCAACCACTCCTGGGGGCAGACTTCTTGCGAGCTCACAGCCTGCTGGTCGACTTGCAAGGGAAAAGACTGGTACATGCCGAGACTTTCCAGACGTTCTCCCTGGGTGAAGCCAAGTTGCCGGACCCACACCTGGACTCCATCACGCTGTCGGACAACAAATTCACCAGAATCCTGGCAGACTTTCCATCGATTCTGGCACCGCAGTTCATGGCAGCCATGCCCAGACACGGCGTACAGCACCACATTCCGACCCAGGGACCACCCCTCCATGCCCGCGCATGAAGGCTCCCCCCGGAAAAGCTCCACCTGGCGAAGGAGGAGTTCAAGAGGATGGAGGAATTGGGGATCGTACGGAGGTCCGACAGCCCACGGGCCTCCCCCTGCACATGGTGCCCAAAGCAGCCGGGGGTTGGAGACCATGCGGCGACTACTGCAGACTGAATGAGGCTACCACTCCAGACCGCTACCCCATGCCGCACATACAGGACTTTGCAGCAAACCTGCACGGGGCAAGAATCTTTTCCAAAGTAGACCTCGTCCGGGGATACCATCAAATCCCGGTGCACCCTGAAGACATCCCCAAAACAGCACTCCTCACCCCGTTCGGCCTGTTCGAGTTCCTCCGAATGCCGTTCGGCCTGAAGAATGCCACACAGACGTTCCAGCGGCTAATGGACACGGAGGGACACGACCTGGACTTTGCGTTCATCTATTTGGACGACATCCTTATAGCCAGCAGTTGTTGTTAGGAGCATCTGTCCCACCTCCGCCAGCTCTACTCCCGCCTGAGTGATTTCGGTCTCACGATCAACCCGGCCAAATGCCAGTTCGGTCTCGATACCATCGACTTCCTGAGCCACAGGATTACCGAAGACGGGGCAACACCTCTGCCCGCCAAGGTAGACGCGATCCACCACTTTGCCTGGCCCAACACGGTCAAAGGCCTGCAGGAGTTCGTTGGTATGGTGAACTTCTACCACCGTTTCCTCCCCTCAGCTGCCCGTATCATGCGCCCTTTGTACACCCTGATGTCAGGTAAAGGCAAGGACATTACTTGGGACGAGGAGGCCGCGGCCACTTTCGTTAAAGCCAAGGAAGCCTTGGCAGATGCCGCGATGCTGGTGCACCCCAGAACGGATGTTCCGACCGCCCTCACGGTGGATGCATCCGACACAGCAGTCAGTGGGGTGCTGGAGCAGCTCATCGAGGGGCGCTGGCAACCCCTGGCATTCTTCAGCAAGCACCTACGACCACCTGAACTCAAGCACAGTGCTTTCGACCGGGAGCTGTTGGCACTGTATCTGGCAAACCGGCATTTCAGGTACTTCTTAGAAGGCAGGCTGTTCACCACGTTCACGGACCACAAACTGTTGACCTTCGCATTCATGAAAGTGTCTGATCCCTGGTCGGCTCGCCAGCAGCGACATCTGTCCTATATCTCCGAGTATACGACGGGCATCCAGCATGTCTCAGGAAGGGACAACGTCGTGGCGGATGCACTCTCCAGACCAGCTATCCAGGCCCTGTCCCTGGGGGTGGACTATGCAGCACTGGCGGAGACGCAGCAGGCAGATGACGAGATGCCCAGCTACAGGACCGCAGTCTCGGGTTTGCAGCTGCAGGACTTTCTGGTAGGCCCAGGTGAGAGGACCCTCCTGTGCGACGTGGCTACCGGCCAACCTCGCCCCATCGTCCCGGCAGCCTGGAGGTGGCAAGTTTTCGACTCCATACACGGTTTGGCGCATCCATCTATCAGGACAACCGTCTGCTGGTCTCCAACAAGTTCGCGTGGCACGGACTTCACAAGCAGGTCAGCGAATGGGCCAGAACGTGCGCGCAGTGCCAAACAGCCAAGGTGTGTAATAAACCAGTAACAATTAAATATCTTCCAATCAAATCAGTAGTAGTATTAAGGTGTACAAAAGGGGTTTTGGGACTAAGAAATATAGAACCGCCTCTTGTTTTACTATCCGACAGTGAGTGAAAAAGAGGCCCTTTCCAAAAGCGAAAAAATCTATCCCCATCCTGTTTTCGTATATGATTTTCTTGCGCAAAAATAATATCAGCATTAAGTGTTTTTAATTTCTTAAAAATCTTTTTACGCTTAATGGGATGATTGACACCGTTCCAATTCCAAGATATTATATTAATTTTATTAACATCCATGTTTAAAATTGAGTTTAATATTATATAAAAATGTTACACAAGTACAGATTAAACTGTTATGATCCCAGCCCCCTCCTTTGTGAGAATCGCCAGAGCCCTAGTGAAGGGGGGGGGGGGGGTCAATGACCCAAGAGAAGAGAGAGATACGTGCGGTGTCCCTCGTTTCACGGCGAGGCAAAGCTGGCGACTGTGGTCATTGTCTCGTGGAGACACCCTTGTGAATTGGGAACTGTACTATGTGTATACCCTCAGGGCAATGTGGGTGGAGAGACGGAGAGAGATTGCATCATCCCAACCTGATTGACATCTGAGACCCCGTGAGTTCAGATAAAAGAGGGGTTGTAAAGACGGCCCCCCAGACGCACCAGAAGACACGCTAGAAATCCTGCGACAGCGTTTAATAGCGACAGCCGGTGGGGGGGGTTCGTGTGCGTCTTTTCCTTGCCTGGGATTGGCGACCTCACCACAAAAGAATGGCTTTAGCTACCGGAGAGGCCACAAGTGGACGGCCACTCCCCAACGAGACTCCGACGGATCGAACTCCTAAAGGTTGGAAAAAACCCGCCGGGTAACTGTTTCATTCAATCTCTCTCTCTCTCTTTCTAACAAAAGTGCACCACCGTGACACCCCAGAAGACGGCAGCTGGTGGAACTGCAGTGAACGCAAGAGACTTTTAGATATACAGCGGACAATATATACCTTACCCCTAGACAACGATAGAGCTTATCTCTTATTGATTATTACTATACCTGCGCTTTAGATTGAGTATTGACGATGTATGTTATCTGAATGTTTGTATTAACCTTACTTTTGTGCCCCTTTATAAATAAAAACGTTTGAAAATGGTACCATCAGACTTCAGCGGACCTCTCTATCTTTGCTGGTAAGTGATCCAGTTACGGGATACGTAACAAAACCAAAAGGCGCGGGTACAACCAGAAGGTGTGACGCATTTACATAAGAGAAATCCATCAAAAGAACTGCCCAATCAAGAAAAAAACCTACTCTAATAGACCCCCTTCCCCCCTCCCAATAGATAGAAAGGAAGGAACCAATAGGCTGGTTCCATGCTAACTAATCACCTTGACCCTGTTCTCCAACTTGCAGCTCCATATATAAAAAAAAGCAAAAATCCCATGGAAAATAGCCATAATAAAAGGCACAAACAGAATTCAACTACGATAATGTTGTGTCTAACATTAATAAAAACATAATCAACAACGGCCGTCTTAGAATCAGCTAAAGTAGCTTAAACACATATTCAAAAGAAAGAATAAATCCGAGCAAATAATGTTACAAAGAATATTCTTTCTCTCAAAAAAGAAAAATAAATGAATATATGTATATAACAGACCTAAAACTATAAGTATTGAAACAAATAAAAAAAATAAAAAGACTAATACACAACAGGTCCTACACGGACCACTAAAGTACAATACTATAAAGGTTCCCTACAAAACAGTTATATACGTATTCATTATTAATAAGGTAAAAAAATTTAAATCGACCACGTCCCATACCAGAGAGTGAAAAGGTATAACATGTACTTAACTCAAAAGCTCCATAAACAACTCATACAGCAGATACTTCAAAATTGGCTATTGAATAAACAATGTAACTTTAATATTTTATTCAGTAGGCTTAACTTTAAAGTTTTTAACATACTCCCATCCCTCGTGAGGAGAATAGATTCTCAATGGTTGAGATTTTTCAGGAAAAATTATCAGCTTTGCTGGAAAGCGAAGGGAGGGATTTAAATCTAATTTATACATTTATACAGAGGACCTAACTGGGTGGACGAGCTTCCCTGGGTCCTGCTTGGAATTCGTACAGCGCCCAAAGAGGATCTGCACGCCTCGTCGGCCGAGTTGGTGTATGGCGCGCCCCTGGCCGTCCCGGGACAGTTCATACCAGCCCCAAGGGGGCAAGAGGAGAACCCGCAGCAGTCCTGGACAGACTACGCGAAAGGCTTGGCAACCTGGCCCCCGTACCGACTTCACAGCACGGACGGACCTCGACCCGTGTACCCAAAGACCTGCAGAACTGTAAGTTTGTGTTTGTACGAAGGGGCGGACACCAGGCACCGCTACAGCGGCCGTATGAGGGGCCATTCAAGGTGATCAACAACAACGGGTCCACGTACATTCTGGACATTGGGGAGAGAGAGGAGGTTTTCACGGTGGACCGACTCAAATCAGCCCATGTGGACTTGGCGCAGCCGGTCGAGGTTCAGGCACCGCGGCGCAGAGGCAGACCTCCCAAATAGAGGCTGATCCTGACTGTGGACATTGGGGGGGTGTATCGCCGGTTCGGGGGAGGGGGGGGTTATGTAGCGACCCACTTTCTGCGCAGGCGAACCAGCTTACAAATAGCCAGCGAGCGGGGGGAGACTTTGGTAACGCACTTCTGACGTCATTTCCGCCCGGAGAGGGCGGGCACTAGGGATTTAAATGCCAGCGCCGCGAAGTTTGAATAAACTAGTCTCGAAACGACTTACCGACTGTGTGTCGTTATTTCAGCGCTGTGTGTAGCACATCGCTACATGACAATATTAAAGCAATACCAATATTTTGACCAGCTCTCCCCAGGAAGGGTGACCAGCCCAAACCCAAGCTCCACGTCTTTGCATTCCATCGGTCAGTTTAGGGAAGGGGAGAATGTTTCACCTTCATGTCAGTGTCCTCCTTTGCCAGACTGAAGTTGTGCAGATCCAAGTCTCCTGGATGATCATCATACGTGTACACGTGTGTGGAGAAGTCACAGCTTGCCATCGGCACTCGGATAACATTGTACTCAATTCCTGCATTTGGGAACAAGTAGAAAGGTTAAAACCCACAATGGAAAAACTGCCATTGAGACCATTCTTGGCTTTACTGCCGCTGTCTGTAAGGAGTTGGTGTGTTTTCCCTCTCACGTTCTAAAGACATAAGGGTTAGCGTTAGTACGTCAGCGCCAGAAGCACACTGACACATGCGGGCTACCACCAGCACAATCCTCGAACTGCATTGGTCATTGACACAAAGCGACATATTTCACCGTTGTTTGCACGTTTCATGTGACAAATAAAGCTAATCTCAAATCTTTAATCTTTATTTTCTTCCTCTTGCACCTTTTCTATTTGCTTACCCCGCCAGTCTGAGGAAGGTGACTAGATTAACATACGAGCAGATCATGCAGCATCATCAGGGCTCTCGGTCCCAAAGGTCCACTGTTTATTCCCCTCCGTAGATGCTGCCCGACCTGCTGAGTTCCTCCAGCATTTTGTGTGCGTTGCTCTGGACTTCCAGCATCCACAGAATGATCGCTGGATTGCTAGTTTGTGGAAGTCCAGCATGTCTATAGCAGCTCTTCACAGTCAGTAAGATCCCAAAGACAAGAATGTGGGAAGATCCAAATAAACTTAAAAAAAATTACATTGATTGAGGAATAATTGACATGAGAGGAATATTTTTAAGAAGCAATGTCCCCTTCCTCCCCCTTCTGTGGAACTGTTGCTGGCAGTACAGCAGCTCCCTCAGTACTGCACTGGCCGGAATTTTCAGGAGCGATGCTCCGGAGTGGGACTCGAACCCACAACCTTCAGGCCCCAAAGTGAGAGAAGTGAGAGTGCTGCCCACTGAACCACAGTTTGGCCAGAAGGTTCAATAGGAACGTGGGTGGCGTAGCTCGGCTTTGAGTGCATTCCACTTCTCAGAGTTTTGGAGATTTAACTGAATCATAAGATTTGCGCTATTTGTCACATGTACTTTAAAACAGCAAAACGTTCAGTGAAGTGCAATGGTTCGGTGTCAATGATCAAGACAGTCCAAACAAGCGCTGGGGCAGCCTGCATGCGTCACCCTGCTTCCAGCACCAACAAAGCTTGCCCGCATTTTAAAAATTATTTATTTACTTTTAAAAAGAATTATTTGCACAGCTTGTCTTCTTTTGCACATTGGTTGTTATGTATAGTTTTTCATAAATTCTACTGTATTTCTTCATTTTCCTGTAAAGGTCTGCAATGTACAATATGGTAACATATGCACAACGTGATAACAAATTTACTGGGAACTTTCACACAACTTACTAACCGTAACTCGTACGCCTTTAGACCTTGGAAAGGAACAGGAGCATCTGGAGAAAATGCACGTGGTCACAGGGAGAACGTACCAATCACAGGGTTACTGGGGGCTGTGGGAGGGGTGGGGTGAGGGGGGATTAGGGGGAGGGAGAGGGGGGAGGAGGAGGATGTGGAGAAACTGTTTAGAAAACAGGCAGTACCCCGAGCAGTGGATGTTCTCACATTTTTAACCATGGCACCATGTGGTCGTATTGCATACCTTCATCAGAGAAGTACGATCGCAGGAGGTTTCTTTGCGAACCGGGGGAGAGAGAGAGAATGTTAATGGCAGCAGCATCTGTCATGGCACCTCCGAATCCTTTCATCTTCTGGTACTTCTTCCGCACGTCCAGGGTGAGCTGGAGCCCTTGGGGAAGAAGCAGGCAGCGTGATTCCTTGCCATCCCGCCCTCTGTCACTCGCAGACCCCGTGTGTGACCCAGACTGAGACTTCTCCCCTCTCCCCGCAACCTTCACCTTCTGTTTTCATCCTACTGCTCTTCCTTCCCTCGTACCTTCTGCCATCACTCCTCTCCTCCTCCTCCACAACCCCTCCCCTCTACCTTCCCTTCTTCCCCCCCTCCAGTCCTCCTCCCTCTATTTCTCAGCAAAACAGGTGCAGTGGGTTCAAGATGTGTCGGACAGTACCCAAGGTAAGGTGGTGGGGGGAGTCGGGATGAGCCCAGCAGCCGAATATTCTTTTAATAGGAAAGACAGTAAGGCCCTTTGGCTCATGAACTTTTTAAACCTATTCTAAGATCAATCTAACCCTTTCCTCTCACATACCCTACATTTTCCGATCATCCAGGTATGTATACAAGAATTTCTTAAATATCCCTTATATATCTGTCTCCACCACCACCCCGGCAGATCATTTCACAACCCCACCTCTCTGTGTTAAAAACAGCCCCCTTATACCTTCCTCCAAACACATTAGAGATATGCTTCATATCCACTTGGTCCATCCCTCTTATCGAGTCACCTCTCACCCTCCTTCACTCCAAAGAGAAAAGCCCTAGCTTGCTCAACTTATCTTCATAACACATGCTCTCTAATTCTTTATTTTATTGTCACTGAACAATTGATACTAGAGCGTACAATCATCACAGTGATATTTGTTTCTGCGCTTCACGCTCCCTGAAGTACAAATTAAAGTAAATACTAAGACAAATGTTTGACTAACTGACGCTAAATAATACTGGATGTACCTGTTCCAACTTAGAGAACTTCCGGTTTTTTTTCCGATTCCTCATCTGTGGTAACCTATGCACATCTTCCCATATACTTTAAATCATCTCTAGATCCCTTACAATACCTAATACAATGTAAATGCTATGTAAATAGTTGTTATACTGTATTGTTTAGGGAATAATTACAAGAAAAAAGTCTGTACATGCTCAAACAACAAGTGCTAGAGAGAGAACTTCCAGGTTTTCCTGATACTTGGTTGGTTGAATCCGCACATGCAGAACGCGCGGATAAGGAGGGCTGACTGTAATTTATCTCATAATTTCAGATAAAGTAATAAAGTTACTTCGAACATCAATATGCACAGAATGGAGAGATATAGATGATATTTAATACAAATTAAGCCTGGCACAAGTGGGCTAAACAGCCTGCCCAGTGCCATACTGTTCTATGCTCTAGGACAATGCAATACAATGTCTCCACTTCCTAAGGAGATTGAGGTAAGTGAAACTCCCTCCTCTCTCCCATTTTCACAGGAGCACCATTGAGAGCGTCCTGACAAGCTGCATCTCCATTTGGTATGGGAGCAACCGAGCATTGGACCAGAAGTCCCTTCAAAGGACTGTGTGAACAGCCGAGAGGATCATAGGGGTCTCCCTACTGTCCATCGGGGACATTTATCAGGAGTACCCTGTATGCACGGCCATGAGTATTATTAACGATCCCACCCATCCATCCAGCATCCTCTTTGACTTTCTACCATCAGGCAGGAGAATCCGATGCATAAAGACAAGAACAGTCAGGATGGGAAACAGGGAATACGAACACAACACTGGAAGAACTCAGCAGGTCAGGCAGCATCCATGAGAAAAGAGTAGCCAACGTTTCGGGCCGAGACCCTTCATCAGGAATGGGGGGGAAGAGAGGACGGAAGCCCAGTAATAGAGATAGGGGAGGGGGTAGGGCCTAGAGGCACCTGGTGGAAAACCAATCAGAGGAAAGATAAAGGGGGGAGGGGGAGGGGATAAGCATGAAAGAACTGTAGAGATAAAGAAGCAGAAAGTTGAAAGGGGAGAGAGGCAGAGAGGGACCTGGGATAGGGAAGGGGGAGGGGGAGGGAATTATCGGAAATTGGAGAATTCAATATTCATACCACCAGGCTGGAGGCTACCCAGACAGTAGATGAGGTGTTGCTCCTCCAACCTGAGTTTGACCTCATCATGGCAGTAGAGGAGGCCCTGTACGGACATATCCAAATGGGAATGAGAGGCAGAGTTGGGTGGCAACCGGGAGATCCTGTCTGTTGTGGCAGATGGAGTGGAGGTGCTCAATGAAGCGGTCCCCCAATCTGCGTCGGGTCTCGCCGATGTAGAGGAGGCTGCACCAGGAGCACCGGATGCAATAATGACCCCAACAGACTCACAGGTGAAGTGTTGCCTCACCTGGAAGGACTGTCTGGGGCCCGGAATGGTGGTAAGGGGGGAGGTGTGGGGACAGGTGTAGCATTTGCGCTTACAGGGATAAGTGCCAGGTGGGAGTTCTGTGGGGAGGGACGTGTGGACCAGGTAGTCGCAGAGGGAACGATTGCTGTGAAAAGCTGAGAGGGGTAGGGAGGGAAAGATGTGCTCGGTGGTGGGGTCCTGTTGAAGGTGGCAGAAGTTGCAGAGGACAATATGTTAGATCCAGAGGCTGGTGGGGTGGTAGGTGAGGACAAGGGGAACCCTGTCCCTGTTGTGGTGACGGGAGGATGGGTTAAGGGCTGAAGTGCGTGAAGTGGAGGAGATGCGGGTGAGGGCATCTTTGATGACGCCAGAAGGGAAACCACGATCCTGAAAGAAAGAGGACATTTGAGAAATCCTGGAATGGAAAGCCTCATCCTGGGAGCAGATGCAGCGGAGACGGAGGAACTGGGGTTGGAGGAGCAACACCTCATCTACCGTCTGGGTAGCCTCCAGCCTGGTGGTATGAACATTGAATTCTCCAACTTCCGGTAATTCCCTCCCCCTCCCCCTCCTCCTTTCCCAGGTCACTCTCTGCCTCTCTCTCCTTTCAACTTTCTGCTTCTTTATCTCTACAGTTCTTTCATAGAAACATAGAAAATAGGTGCAGGAGTAGGCCATTCGGCCCTTCGAGCCTGCACCACCATTCAGTATGATCATGGCTGATCATCCAACTCAGAACCCTGTACCTACTTTCTCTCCATACCCCGATCCCTTTAGCCACAAGGGCCATATCTAACTTCCTCTTAAATATAGCCAATGAACCGGCCTCAACTGTTTCCTGTGGCAGAGAATTCCACAGATTCACCACTTTCTGTGTGAAGAAGTTTTTCCTCATCTCGGTCCTAAAAGGCTTCCCCTTTATCCTTAAACTGTGACCCCTCGTTCTGGACTTCCCCAACATCGGAAACAATCTTCCTGCATCTAGCCTGTCCAATCCCTTTAGAATCCCCTCCCCCTCCCCCCTTTATCTTTCCTCTGATTGGTTTTCCACCAGGTGCCTCTAGGCCCTACCCCCTCCCCTATCTCTATTACTGGGCTTCGGCCCTCTCTTCCCCCCCATTCCAGATGAAGGGTCTCGGCCCGAAACGTTGGCTACTCTTTTCTCACGGATGCTGCCTGACCTGCTGAGTTCTTCCAGCGTTGTGTACGTATTCTTTGATCCACAGCATCTGCAGTTGTATTTTTGTGTTTAGGATGGGAAACAGTTTGTTCCCTCAAACCATTAGGCTTCTGAACTCACTGCTGCACTGCATTCGAAGTGTCACTGGTTAATCTATTCTCTATCTTACATTGATGCACTTTGGTTTGCTTATCTATGCGTGAATCATCTGTAGATTTCACCCTTACTTTCGTAAGTTATTGTGTTATGTGGACTACCGCACTTTACACCCTGGTTCGAAGAAACATTGTCTCGTGAGACAGTATACATGGCAATAAACTTGACTTGTGCGTATGACAGTAACCTTAACTTTGATTTTTGAACCTCCAGTTTAAGATTTACCTGAGTGTTTGGCAGACGGCAGCATCTCCCCTGTCTCACTCTCAAGCCGTTTACCCGCCCTGGTGGTTTCGTACAGAAGGTATCTGCCTTTGCCGGGTACCACCACTGGGTCCATGGTGTCGCAGTACACTGCACTGCAGACGCACACCACCGAACTCAAACCGAAACTCATGGGCTTGCATGGTTTAGCAGCTGGAAAGGCGAGAGAAACCAACACCTGTTAGAGCTGACTTTTTGTCCTGCCTTCTGACCCGCCCCCTCCATCCTCAAATAAACTTGAGTCAAGTTGAGTTATTGAGGTAAAGGAACAATAAAAACTTAGCCATAGAGTGCTATAGCACAGAAAAGGCACGTTGTCCCATCTAATCCACTCTGAATTGTTACCCTGCCTAGTCCCATCGACCTGCACCACAGCCCACCATACCCCTCCCATCCACGTATTTATCCAAACTTCACTTAAATGTTGACATCAAACTGACAAAACACACACACCTACCACTTCCACTGGCAGCTCGTTCCACAGAAGCTCCCCCTCATGTTCCCTGAAATATTTCACCTTTTTACCCTAACCTACGACCTGTAGTTCCAGTCCCACCCAATCTCAGCGGAAAAAGTCTCCTTCAATTTAATCTGCCTATAACCCTCAGTTTTTGTATACCTCTGTCGAATCTTCCCTCGTTCTCCTAATCGCTAGAGCAGCAGTTCCCAACCTGGGGTCCACAGACCCCTCCGTTAACGGTTGGGAGCTCCTGATCTAGAGAATAGGTCCTGACGTCTACAACCTATCCTTATAACTCAGGTCCTCGAGTTCTGGCAACATCCTTGTAAATTTTCTCTGCACTCTTTCAATCTTCCTGAAGAAGGGTCTCAGCCCAGAATGTTGACTGCTTGTGGGCTTTGGGATTCTAACGTTCTAACGGCCACTCATTCTTTGGGGCACTCTTCTGTTTTCATGGACCTTTGTGAAGATAAAGAGCTTCAGGGTATATATTGTATACTTTTCTCTGATATTAAATAGAATGGCCTGTACTGTGCTGTATTGTTCTTTGGGAGGCAGGGTTCAAGGGTCGGCACAACATTGTGGGCTGAATGGCCTGCACTGTGCTGTATTGTTCTTTGTTCTAAATGGAACTATTGAGCTATTTTCTAGATGCCACTTGACCTGCTGACCTCCAGCGTTCTGCTTGTGTCGCTTATTGGTTCTTTTCTGTAGGTAGGTGACCAGAACCGCACACAGTTCTCCGAATTCCACCTCACCAGCATCTTATTGAACTTCCACATAACATTCTGACTCCTGTACTCAATACATGCTTGCAGCAGCAGCATAGGTTCCAAAAGGAGACAGAACGTTGGTCATCGGTTTGGTGGTTCTGGCCTGTACTCGATGGGCAGGACTGGACTATAAAAGCAAGGATGACCAGCTGAGACTTGTCAGACCTCATCTGGAAAACTGTGAAGAAGTCTGTTCTCTGTATGCAAGGAAGAGTCTCCTAGCCCTGGAGAGCTACCTCAAAGCTAAGCCCTCTAGTATTTGACATTTCTGCCCTGAGGAAAAGGATTCTCCCTGCACGTGCTCCACATCACTCCAGCAACGGACACAAAATGCTGGAGGAACTCGGCTGGTCAGGCAGCAGTTATGGAGGGGAATAAATAGTCAACGATTCGAGCTGAGACCCTTCTTCAGCACTGGAAAGAGGGAGAAGCCAGAATAAGAAGATGGGGAGAGGGAAGGGGAGGAGACACAGGGCTTTGGTAGTGAGTCTGGGTGAGTACACAGTCGAAGGGTTGGGGGGGCAGCAGAGATCACAGAGAGGGAGCAGTGACAGGGTCTCACTGAACTCCCATCGAAGAGGGGATTTAAAGTTCTTCAGGGTGGAGTGTGTAGGCCTCCGTTAGTCTCGACAGACCATGGATTTGCACCCTTGGAAAGTTTCCAGGACACAAGCCTGGGCAAGGTTTTTTTAATGGAAGACCAGCAGTTGCCCGAGCTGCAAGTCTCCCCTCTCCACGCCACCAATGTTGTCCAGGGGAAGGGCATTAGGACCCATACAGCTTGGCACCGGTGTCATCGCAGAGCAATGTGTGGTTAAGTGCCTTGCTCAAGGACACACACATAGCCTCAGCCAAGGCTTGAACTAGCGACCTTCAGATAACTAGATGAATGCCTTAACCACTTGGCCACGTGCCAACATGATGGCTTCAGGGTAGCCATCCCTCAAAGAGATTTCATGGTGGAACAGCAAATTATAAACACAAGAGATTCTGCAGATGCTGGAAATCTTGAGCAACACATATAAAACGTTGGAGGAACTCGATCAGGGCTCATTCCCCTGACCTGCAGAGTTCCTCCAGCATTTTGCGTGTGCCAAGATGAGGACACTCTCAGGTTGGAGGAGCAACACCTCATATTCCACCCAGGAAGCCTCCAACCTGATGGCACGAGCATTGATTTCTAGTTATTTCTCCTCCCACTCTGGCCTCTTACCTCTTCTCCTCACCTGTCTATCACCTCTCCTGCTGCCCCTCCTTCCCGCTCTCCTCTCCAATCAGACTCCTCCTTCTTCAGGCCTTTACCACCTATCACCTCCCAGCTTCCTACATCATCTCCCCTCCTGGCTGAACCCATCATCTTCTAGTTTTGCACTTCTTCCTCTCACCCTAACTTTGTTATTCTAGCATCTTCCCCCTTCCTTACTAGTCCTGACAAAGGGTTTCGGCCAGAAAAGTCAATGCTGATTCACTCCCACAGGTGCCGCCTGACCTGCTGAGTTCCTCCGGCATCTTCTGCATGTTGCTCTGGATTTCCAGCATCCGCAGGATCTTGTGTTTATATTTTGTGTGTTGCCTACCAAAACACACTATCCTATCTGCTTCCAATACCACACCTGTCAGTGCAAACCAAGCACCTACCACTCCACATATTTAAAAAAAAACACACCCTGCACATCTCCTTTAAACTTCACCCCGCACCCTAAATATGCCCTTTAACAGAGCATCATGGTAACATAGTGGTTAGCACAACGCTATTACAGCTCCAGGCATCGGAGTTCAGAGTTCAGTCCCGGTGTCCACTGTATGGAGTCTGTACGTCCTCCCTGTGGAACGTGTGGGTTTCCTCCTGGTGCTCCGGTTTCCTCCCACAGTCCAAAGACGTACCGGTTGGTAGGTTAATTGCTAATTGTGTGATGGGGTCCTAAATTGACCCTTTGAAATGTGCTCTTAAAAAGAAAGAGAGAGAGGGAGGTGTCCAACGCAGAGACCTCGTTATTAAGAGAGAGAGAGAGAGGGGCGAAGAATGGATTGATGTTATGGTTTCTCGTCAGTTTGTTTACATTTCTACAAGGACATTGCCTGCTTGTAAGTTCTTACAGAGAGAGAAGGGCGAAGCAGTTTGATGGACAGCTGGTGTGCAACATGCTGAGATAAATACCAGGTCAGCTGCTGGACTCGGACACACACGGTTTTGGACACTAGACGAGCTTTGTTGTGCCCACAGGAAGGTGGGTTCTTTGGAGGATCGATTCGGGGAAATCGATCAGTGGCTCTCACAGGGCAGAAAAGGTGTGACCGGTGGGGAGTTATTTGTGTGTCCAACCCTGGCCTGGGTTGGTAACTCCACCACAGAACAGTCACCTTTGCTATGGTCACAGTCAGTGACTTTGAAAGGATTTCGGAGGACAACGGGAAGATCGACGGCACCAGGTCACCTGAAGACCTACACACCTCTCTCTCTTTCCAACCCTCTCAACTAAACACCACGAACTGAACTGGACTCTCTTCATCATCGTAAGACTGTACCCATTCACCCCTAGGTTTGAAAAAGCCTGGTTTTTCTATTTCCACACTTCTACATATCTATAATCCTTGCTAACCTGTTTGATATATCTGCATTTATATTACTGTACTGCGTAGTTACTAATAAACACTATTAGTTAACAGCAATACCAGACTCCAAAGTGTTCTTCCATTTCTGCTGGTTCTTTAACCCGTCACGGGGTACATGTCAATTGTAAAAGGTGTCCTGTGTTTAGGCTAGGGTTAGATCAGGGGTTGCTGGATAGCTCGGCTCAAAGGGCAGAAAAGGCCTATTCCGCACTGTACCTCAATAAATATTCCCGTTGCTGTCTGTAAAGAGTTTGTATGTTCTCCCCACAACTACACAAGTTTCCTCCAGTTGCTCTGGTTTCCTCTCACATTCCAAAGACACAAGGGTTAGGGTGAGTAAGTAAGTTGCAGGCACACTATGTTGGCGCCAGAAACATGGCGATACTTGCAGGCTGCCCCCAGCGCATGCTTGGACTGTGTCGGTCTTGTCACAAATAACGCATCTGACTGTACGTTTCGCTGTACATGTGACAAATAAAGCTAATCTTTACCTTTATAGTATTCGACGTTTCTATCCTGGGGAAGGGTTCTGGCTGTCTGCCCTTTCTTTGGCTCACAATATTATATAAACTATAATGAACATGAAAAGCACTTGATGGCTCTGGGTTTGTACCAGCTTGAGGTTAGAAGAACGGGGTGGATCTCATTGAAACCTACTGAATATTGAAAGGCCTGGATAGAATGGACATGCGGAGAATGAGTCCTATAGTGGGGAAGTCTAGGACTTCTTCGAATACAAGGACATCCCTTGACAACAGAGAGGAGGCAGAATTTCTTTATCCAGAGGGTGGTGAATCTGTGGAATTCATTGCCACAGATGCCCATGGAGGCCAAGTCATCAGGTGTATTTAAAGTGAAGGTTCTTGATTAATCAAAGGTTGCGGATAGAGTAGAAAGGGACAATAAATCAATCATGATGCAATGGCGGATCGGACGTGATGGAGCACATGGTCTAACTCTGCCTTACAGTCTTAGGATGCCGGGTCTAAATGATCCTGAGGCAGGGTTTCAACCTGAAATGTTGACAATTCTCCCCCCGCACCAGCACAATGCCGCCTGACTCACTGACTCCATCCAGCAAACAGTCTGATACTCTTGATAGAATTCTCCCCAGTTCCAATAAAAATAACTCTGATTATATTTCTCCAACTCAGGCACAGTTCTCCTCTGCTCTCTCTCTCTAGGTGGCCTCGTCACTGTGTTCCTTTACCTGTGACAGGGAGGATGGTCCAGAGAGGAAGAAGACAAATGGACAACCAGAAAGCTGACATCTTGGAGAAGGAAACTGCTATGGCTGTTCCAGCATCACACTTGGTCCTTAATTAAAGAAGAGAAAATGACAGCTTGTTTTATTATATAGTGCCAGTAACATTATACTGTCTTACATGGATGTACCTTGTGCTTTATGTCACCCTGTCACTCTTCAGGCCATGCCACTTGTGCTAATATACATTTTCTGACTGCGCTGGATCGTAACCATGTGCTCGGGCCATCAGAGTTCAGTCACCCTGCCATTCAGTCAGGAGTCTCCGTGAAATGCGTGGGTTTTCCCCAGGTGGTCTGCTTTCCTCCCACTGTCCAAGGATGTTGCAGGGAGGTTAATGGTCATTGTAAATCGTCCCGTTAGGTTGGGGTGACGTCCGAATGTTGGTGCTTGCTGGGGCAGTGCAGATCGTAGGGCTAACGAGGCCTGTTCCCAGACGGGGATGGAGAGAGAGAGAGGGGGGGGGGGGAGAGGGGGAGGGGGGAGAGAGAGGGGGAGAGGGAGGGGGAGGGGGAGGGAGAGGGAGAGGGAGAGGGAGAGGGAGAGGGGGAGGGGGAGGGGGAGGGGGAGGGGGAGGGGGAGGGGGAGGGGGAGGGGGGGGGGAGGGGGAGGGGGAGGGGGAGGGGGAGGGAGAGGGAGAGGGAGAGGGAGAGGGGGAGGGAGAGGGGGAGGGAGAGGGGGAGGGAGAGGGGGAGGGGGAGGGGGAGGGAGAGGGAGAGGGAGAGGGAGAAGGGGAGAGAGGGAGAGGGGGCAGAGAGGGAGAGGGGGGAGAGAGAGGGAGAGGGGGAGAGAGAGGGAGAGGGGGAGAGAGAGGGAGGGGGGAGAGAAAGAGTCAGAGGGGGAGAGGGACGGCAAGACAAAAGTGGGGGGAAGATAGGGTGGGACAGGCAGACGGGAGGGGTGGGGAGACAGGGAGACCGGATTGTGGGAGAGGCGGGGAGATAGAAGGGGGGCGAGAGAGGCGGGGAGACAGAGGGGGGGAGAGAGACGAGGAGACACAGCGGGAGGAGACGGGCGGGGGGAGAGGGAGAGAGAGAGAGAGAGAGACAGAGAGAGAGACACAGAGCAATAGGGAGAGAGAATTGAATGTGAGCTGACAGGTCACAGTGCCATTGCTGATAAACTGGACTCTGATATTCACACTCACTCCTCAATCACACTTGTTTCACTCGTGCACAAGAAGAACAGCTTGGCCCCTGTCACCACACTGTTCTGAAATCTGAACAGAGGAATGCAATTTTTATAGTGTTGATAAGTTGGATACAGTTACAGTGCCTATAAAATGTATTTCCCCCCCTCCCCCGGAAGTTTTCATGTTTTATTGTTTAACAACATTGAATCACAGTGGATTTAATCTGGCTTTTTTGACACTGATCAACAGAAAAAGATTCTTTCGTGTCAAAATGAAAACATTTCTACAAAGTAATCAAAAATTAATTACAAATATACAACACAAAGTAATTGATTGCACAAGCATCATACCCCCCCTTTAATATGATAAACCAAATCATCACTGATGCATAATTAGTTAAATGCAGATCACCGTGTGTAGTCAAGGTGTTTCAATTGACTGTCGTAAAAATACACCCATATCCGGAAGTCCAAGTCACTGAATATCTCTTGGAGTACAGTTACGTCAATCATCAAGAAATGGAAAGAATATGGCTGAGCTGCAAATCTACCTGGAGCAGGCTGTCCTCAAAAGCTGAGTGACTGTGCAAGAAGGGGACTAGTGAGGGAGGCCACTGAGTGACCTGTGACAGCTCTGGAGGAGTTACAAGTTTCAGCGGCTGAGATGGGAGAGACTGTGCATACAACTGTTGCCCGGGTGCTTCACCAGTCACAGGTTTAAAGGGGAGAGGCAAAGAGATGGCCACTGTGGGGAGAAAACATGAAATCTCGGCTCGAGTTTACCAGAAGGCACGTGGGAGACTCTGAAGTCAGCTGGAAGAAGGTTCTATGGGTCTGATGAAACCAAAATTGAGCTTTCTGTCCATCAGACTGAACAATACGTTTGGATTAAGCCAAACATCGCACAACATCAAAAACGCACTATCCCTATTGTGAAGCATGGTGGTGGCTCCATCTCATTGAAACCTACTGAATGTTGAAAGCTCTAGACAGAGTGGATCTGGAGAGGATGCCTCCTATGGTGGGGGAATCCAAAACTGGAGGGTACAGCCTCAAAATTGAGGGGCAACTCTTTAGAATACAGGTAAGGAGGCATTTTATTAGCCAGAGAGTGGTGAATCTGTGGAATGCTCTGACACAGACTGAGGTGGAGACCAAGCCCGTGTGTAAGCTTAAGGTGGAAGTTGATTGGTCAGGGCATCAAAGGATATGGCGAGTTGGCAGATGTGTGGGGTCAAGTGGGATCCTGGATCAGCTGTGACGGAATGGCGGAGCTGACTCGATGGGCTGAATGGCCTAATTCTGCTCCTATGTCTTATGGCCTTGTGCTGTGGGGATGCTTCACTGCAGCAGGCCCCAGAACCTTTGTGTAGGTAGAGGGTAAAATGAGGGAACGCTGCTCCTTAAGAGAGAAAAAGTAATCAGGGAGTGCCCACCGAGGTGCTGATGACCCCCTCGCTTTCTGATATGCTATTTCTCCCAATGAGAACATCTACGCTATCTGCTGGAGGCAAGGGACCAGTGGCGTTGGTTCCTGCGTAGCGTTTCATAAATAAAACAGCAGAGGCATTTTAAGTTTAAGGGAAACTGTAACATAAAGTGCGGTTCAAAACTTCACATCGTCACGTTAGACCAGCCTCTTAAAGTGATCCTCAGCTCAATGTTGGTGGCTGTGAATTACACCGATATTTCTACACCCACCCCCAGAACCGGCACTGAGTCTGTCTGGAGTTCAGACAAGCTGTCCGGCTGGGGTCCTATTTTCCGGGGTGGAGTAACAGCAGGTGCCTCTGGTGTATCCAGAGGTGTGTTGACATGGCGGGAAAGTGGTGGCAGAACCCTCCACATTTTGATGGGCCAGTTTAAGGTGATCTACCGAAACACATTCAGGTTTACCCCTCTTATCTGTGATAAAAGTCTTTCCCTCCGTTCCAAAATGTGAAACGAGACTATGGGGATGTTGGTGTGCATCATGGAGGACGAAAGGAAACGAGGCAGAATGTTGGCCAACAGGAACTCGAGAGCTATATGCCATGATGGGAGGTAGGAATTGCATTTCCTGAGGGTGGAATGCTGTTTAGAGGCTGACCAGTCAGTCGTGGCTCCAGGAATGAAATCACCTGGCACTCATAATGGAACTGGACTCTCTGACGGTGGTGTCTGAAAAGAGGATGCTGTCCAAGTTGCAAGCCATCTTGGACAATGACTCCCATCCACTCCATAATGTACTGGTTAGGCACAGGAGTACATTCAGCCAGAGACTCATTCCACCGAGATGTAACACTGAGCGTCATAGGAAGTCACTCCTGCCTGTGGCCATCAAACTTTACAACTCCTCCCTCGGAGTGTCAGACACCCTGAGCCAATAGGCTGGTCCTGGACTTGGCATAATTTACTTATTATTATTTAATTATTTATGGTTTTATATTGCTATATTTCTTCACTATTCTTGGTTGGTGCGACTGTAACGAAACCCAATTTCCCTCAGGATCAATGAAGTATGCCTGTTGCCCACATAGCAACTCAGCTGCGGATGACTGCAGGTCCTCTTTTGGAGGCATTCTGACCCCCAACAGAACCCATAGGACATGATCACTCCAATACTCATCTGTTAGGGAAGCCCTCAGAGCAGCCTTTAAGGAGCGGTGAAACTCCTTGCGTTGGACTGTGATGTAGCCTGTTCTGGGCCATCGCAGCCCAGGGGTCTGATATGAATTAGGGACCAGGGTCAGAGGAAATATTAGATGGGGTGTCAAACCGAGCAAATCAGGTGCTGATGAACGCCCGAGCCACGTCTGCCGCTGTTGTCAATGCCAGGGGTGACCTCTGGCCACCTGGTGGAATGGTCCACCATGGTAAAGAGGTGCATGAATCTGCTGGGGTGGGAGCAAGGGTGGGGTTTAGAGAGGACTAACAAGGTCCACATTGATGTGGTCAAACCGTCACTCAGGGACCTCACAGGATGGCAACAGTGCCCAAACATCACGGCTAATTTTCACCCACTAGCAGTTGACACAGGCTGCACTCCAATCAGGCAAATCCTTTCTAAGGCCGTGCCACACAAACTTTAGTGCAACCAGTTTCCGTGAGGCCTTCCAGCCCCGATGCAAAAGGCCGTGAACGGAGCTAAAAATGGCCTGTTTCCAGTTTGCAGGCACTATGCGATGACTGGCTGAGACATCTCACAGGACAGCAACCCCATCTTCCCCGAATGGTCAGCCAACCGTAGGCCCTTGACTGTTGTTCAGTAAGCCTAGACCTCTGGGTCAGTATCTCGGTCGGCTGTCATACAAGCATAGTCAACACCTATGTGTATAGCCTCAACGGCTGGGCGTGAGAGGCAACAGGGCTGGTATTGTTCTCCCCTTGACCTGTTGTATATCAGTTGTGAACTCTGATATGTAGGCGAGGTGGTGTTGATGTCGTGCGGACCAAGGGTCTGATATTTTGGCCATCACATGCACGAGGGGTTTGTAGTCAACAAACGCTGTGAGATAGTGACAAATAGGTCATCCAGGTAAACAAAAAGAAAATGTCAGTCTTCTAATACAGAGTCCATCAGCCGTCAGAAAGCCTGTGCTGCATTCTTCAGCCCAAACGGCACGCACAGAAGCTCAAGGAGGCCAATTGGGATCATCACAGCTGTTTTGGGAATGTCCTCTGAGTACACAGGCATCCAATGGTAGCCCCTAAGTCAACATTCGAAAGAATTAACTTTCTGGCTAAACATGCTGGAAAGTCTCGGACACGTGGGACTGGGTAACAATCGGGATTGGTAACTGAGCGAAGGCTTCAATCATTGCTGCACAGGTGACAACCGTCATCGGATTTAGGGACCATATGGAGGGGTTAAGCCCAGGGGCTATTCGACCGGCATACAATGCCAAGACTTTCCATCTTGGCAAACTCAGCCTTTGCAGTTACCAGATTTTCTGGGTCCAGTCTACGCTCACGGGCATGAACCGGTGGGCCAACTGTGGAAATGTGGTGCTCGTGCCCATGTTTCGTGACTGTCCTGGAGAATGTGGGCTTGGTGAGGTTTGGGAATCCACCCAGTGGTCGAGTAAACTCACCTGCAGTGGTGTATGCACTTGACAGAGTCACTGTGGGGAGCTTATCGGGGGAGCAGGGTAATGACCCAAAGTCCTTGACGTCCACAAGCCGACAGTTCTTAAGATCAACTAATAGTCCTTGGGCACACAGGAAGTCTGAACTGAGCAGAGGTCTAGCCACCTTAGCCAGGATGAAGTCCCATGTGTAACATCACCCACTGAAGCTGAGTGTCACCCATCGTGTCCCGAGTCGAGTCTGGATACTGCCGCTGTTGGTGGCCTTCAGTGAGGTTTTATTGCTCTTTGCCTCCTGATCAGTAGGCGATGCTGGCAACACACTCACTCGAGCACCCGTGGCACACAGGAAATGTCGCCCTGGAAGGGTGTCCGTAATGTACAGTAGACATCCCTGGCAGCTGGGATCCATCGTGTTCACAGACCTCGGACCCAATGTCGAAGCTGCAAGGTGGTCAGCACTTCCTAGTGTTCCTACCAAGGTGAGCGTGGTAAAAACACAGACCCGGCGTCGTCTGTTTCACAGCCGTGGGCAACCTTACAAGGGGTGATTGGTAAGTTCGTGGCCTAAGGTAGAAGTAGTCAATTTTAGAAAACCTAGCACATTTATTTTTCAACATAGTCCCCTCCTACACGTACACACTTAGTCCAGCGGTCGTGGAGCATACGGATCCCTTCTTTGTAGAAGTGGGCCATAGCAGGGGTGATTGATAAGTTCATGGCCTAAGGTAGAAGAGATGAGTTATTAACTTCAAACTTCTTGCATTTTCACTCAAAGAGTTGAACTGCATGTGCATGTAATGAGAGCGTCTCGGACCTCCAGGTGGTCCACAGCAGGGGTGATTGATAAGTTTGTGGCCTAAGGTGGAAGGAGATGAGTTACACAGCTCTTGTTACATGCATGTGCAGTTCAATTCTTTGAGTGATAATGCAGAAAGTTTGAAGTTAATAACTCATCTCCTTCTACCTTAGTCCACGAACTTATCAATCACCCCTCGAATGTTGAGGGCCTTGTTGACCGGGTTTATTGAGGTAGAGAGAGGAGGAGGAGTGATGCACCGGTGTCTGGCTGAGTGTAGACTATCAGCTATTTTGGCAAGCTTCCTATAGTCCATCAGTGGTGCATTAGTGAGGGTGATGTGAACTGGATCAAGCATTTGGTGCATGAAGAGTTCTTAAAAATAAAACAAGGATGGTGATTTCCCAGGAGAGACAGCATTTGGCCCATTAACTTTGATGGCTTAGAATTGTTGAGGCCAGGCAAGGGGAGCAACTGTTTGGCACACTCAGACTCCAATAGTCCAAAAGACTGTAAAAGGTGAGTTTTCAGCAACTGGAATTCATCGTGTTCAGGCAGGTGTTCAAGCAAACTCACCTCTCACAACCGTGGAACTGCTGAGCGACGCTACCATGTAGTAATATCTGGTGTCATCAGCGGAGATTTCCCACAGCAGGTGAATTGGGCCTCAGCTTGTACAAACCAAGGGAAGGCATTTTGCTCCCAAAACTCCAGCAGTTTTAAAGCGACTGCGTTGGCCGACAGGTTCAATAACTCTAGAGTGGTCCTCGAGCAATAGGGTCACCAGTGTAGGTTTTTGTAAATAAAACAGCAGAGGCATTCTAATTTCAAGGGAAGACATGTCAACTCATTTATTGTTGACCACACAACAAAAAAGGGCGGTATAAACGTCACGTCATTGCGTCATCACGTCAGACCAGCCTCTTAAAGTGAACACAACTCATGCCTAGGTTTCCACCCATTACCCCACACCTGATATTCTGACAGTAAACTCGACTCTGACAATGTTACAGTCAGAAAGTTTTGATGTCCGGTCCACTGACTCGGAGGGAACTACGGACATCGCATATACTCTGGACCTCACTTGGAGCAAATGTCTCTTTAAAGTGTCGCTCCCTCGAGGTCGCGATAGATAGTAAAATAGAAACACTCAACTGATCAGACAGTCGCTGCGGGGATAGCAACATAATAATATTTCAGATCAATTGCCTTCAATAAGAACTCATTAATGCTCCTATAATCCTATTTTTTTCTATTTGTTCTTCTTGTAAAGTTTAATGGCGGTAGGTACATTAATGGCACCTAAGTGTGCAGCAAAGAAACAAAGTATACCCCGCCCAAAATGACTCAAAATCACATGCTCTTCAGAAAATCACTATACGCACTTATATACATTACCATGGGAGTGATATCCTAACCAACTTTCCATGTTAAACTGCTTCTGACCCAAAAATCTAAATTTAGGTGTTTCATTCTACAGTAACTTCATTTAAACAATAGGTGCTGCGACGTTTCTTAATAAGTACAGTCCCTCCAAATGCCCGCATCATGCATATTCATTCTGAACGGGGATATTAATTCAACCGAGTACGTCCGAGACGCAACTGTTTGCAAATTACCTGTGAGAAAAAGAAAGGCCGCTTTCGGCAGCGACTCGCAGACCACGTGACGCGACGCCCACGTGACCGCAGTTGCTCGCCAGGCAGGGCCCGCCCAATCGAGTAACGTTGATGGACGGCGGTCCGCGTCACGTGGTTGGGGAGGGGGTCCGATTGGCTTTCGGTCCAGGCCACGTGACCAGCCGCGTCCTCCCCGCTGCTCTGGTGTTGACGCCGTGGTGTCGGCTTGCCTTTTGCTCCCGGCCCAATGGACTCTGCTGTGCAACTCCGGCAGAGGCAGTATGGTGCCGCTCTGCCCATGGCAGGTGAGGGATCGGTGACGAAAGGAGGGAGGGAGGAAGGGAAAGTATGTGCGGTCTTTTTCGTCCTCAGAGTGAATGAAACCAAAGTGGGAGGGCTGCGACAACGTGAGGGGTAAATGGGCCGCAGGAGGCCCACGTTTTCGGCGGTGAACCGGTGTGTGGGGAAGCGAGGCCGGTTACCGACGTCGGCCCTGCTCCGAGTGCTGTAGCCGGTCAGTTGTCGTCTCGCTCAGCCGGCGGCGGTTGAACGGTCGTCTCGGTGACGTCACCGCTCGGTGCCGCCATCTTGTCCCCGCCGCCATTTTGTATTGGGGACGGTGGTTAGGAGAGGGGTCAAACCCACCCCGGCGCTGGGCTCCGCGTTGATACCGAAGGGAAGAGGTCAGGGGCTGAGGGGGCGGGGTTGGTTTGCGGGTCACATGAAGGTCAGGATGAATGGGGCAAAGGATTATCGAACAGTACTTGTGGGGGAGGTCAGCGATTCTAAAGCCATATGAGATCTAGGAGTAGAGGTAACAGCGAATAAAAGAGCTAACTATAAGGGTATCTTAAGCCCATCATCTTACTGGGGCATAGGCCATCGATCGCAATTGGTCAGAGTCCTCAGTCCTTCAAGTTGTCCCCAGGTGTATGTCATTGAAGATCACTTCTCTACCAGGGAAGAGAAGGAAAGCTCTTCCTGGAGCTTCTGTCGGTGTTTCTGTGGCTCTGGCTTTCCATAAAATGGGTTTGCTAGCCCTATACCCAGTCACCCCTCTTTCCCAGCTAGTCTTGGGACTATTCCTGGTGGAGTTTTGAGATTCTGCACGCTGTAAATCTTGGACAATTCACAGGGAACACAGGGACAGCTCAGCAAGTGAGGCTATGTCTATGGAGGGAGATAAACAGTTGCCATTTACCAGGACCAAAATGACAACTTTTTATTCCCCTCCAAGGAAGACAGCAGCTAATTAGATCAACACGTGCAAAAGCTGGATGAACTCAGCAGGTCGGGCAGCATCCGTTGAAATGAGCAGTCAACAGATACTGCATGATCTCCTGAGTTCATCCAGCTTTTGTACGTGTTGATTTGACCACAGCATCTGCAGACTACTTTGTGTTAACTAATTAGATGCTTTGTGTAGGCCATTCATGCTGTGGAGAGTAATTGAAAGTTTTGGCTTGTACCAGTACAAAGTGGAAAGGAGGGGCGGTGTGGTGGAGCAGGTGATGCGTACATTAAGGAGGGATAAAGGATGACTGGCAGCTGGAGCCAGGTAGTAGAGTTGAAAGATTTAGTTGCACATGAGTGGAACAAGAGGTTCTGCAGATGCCAGAAATCTTGAACATTGCACACAACCGGAGAAACTCAGCTGGTCAAGCATTATCTTGAGGTCCTCTGGTCAAGGTCAGCCATGGAGGTTGCTGCTAACTGTTGAAGTCCATACACAAACATTTGAGATCAGAGATAAACAGTCTATGTTTCAGGTTGCTGACTCTCAGCCGGAAATGTCAACCGTTTATTTTCCTCCATAGATTCATCTAGCATTTTGTGTGTTGCTGCATGTTGCTGGGTATCTTTGGCTGACGATGGGGTTACCTTTTGGATATCGTTTTCTGTTGCTTAGATGTAGAAAGGGCAGGTGCAGAGTTTGTAGGTGTGTTACAGGTGGATGATTAGGGCTATCTGATGATTGAGGGTTTCTGTAGGTACAGGTGATTTCACATTCTGAGTTTGGTTGATCAGCTTGGATGGATTGTAAGAATTTTACTGATTGGAGCGGGACTTTATTTTGAACAAATAGCTGACAAACCAGTGCTCTGGGTAAACTTAGAACTATTTAAAGACAGCTTGGTATTCATGAGCCTTGATTATCGAACTTTGGATTTGATAACAAGGTTAAAGCTTGCAGTAAAAAATGGGATCCCTGTAAAACCCATCCAGAAGGATCAGGAGTTGCTAATGCTGGAAAAACTCTAATCTGTTTTGTATAAATGTTTAAAAATGACCTGGTGGTATGTTTCTGCTTATTACTGAAACAATGTGTCCTGACCAACTGCGTTACTGTCTGGTACAGAATTGCAAGGCATCTGACCTATTGAGGATTGTGAGGAATCCCATCAGTGTTATACCAAGAGCGCTGTGTATGTAGAGCCCTTAGCATCATTCTGTCCAACAATGTCTTTGACCCCTACCATCAGGTAGGAGATACTCTACTGTAGCATTAGGATGAGACCTGTTGGGTAATAGTTTCTTCATGTAAGACTATGAACTCCCTGTCACCACCCAGGCCTCACCATGTTTGAAGTGCCAGGAGCATTATACCATTCACAGTACTTATGAGCTTGTGCCGTAAATGCACCTTATTGTTTGTTAATTTACCAGAGCTAATATTCTCTGTGTGAGTTAGATGTACTGTTGTACATCTTGGTCCGGCGGAACTTTGTTTTGTATGGCAGTGTGCATGTACATGGATGGATGAATGAATGGTAATACATACACTGAAGTTGAAATCTGGGATTGGAGGCAATAGGGAAAAAGGCAACTATAAAGCATCCCTGTTCTGAGGCATGGTTAAAATTTTGAAAGTGCTTTGGCGTTCAATGTCATTCAGCTGCCTTTTTTGTGTTTTACTTCCCTGCCTTGATTCTTTTGATACTGAAGAGTCTCAGTTTTGGTCCACCTGATCCACAGACTTGCTGTATTATCCAATAATGTCATGGCTGATCTGTCCCAGCACTTCCCTCAGTGCTGCATTTCCTGATCTTACACAGAAAAGGCCACATGGGTAGAGAATTAACAGCGATTCACAGCTTTCTGTATTTTTTTCCCTGTTCTAAAAGGTTAACTCTAGTTCTAGTCTAGCCTAAGGAAATGGATTTTTTGCAGTTACAAAATAATTCCCCTCAGCATCTGGCAGGTTTCAATTGAGTTTGCCTCTAATTGAGTTCTCTCCTTGTCGAACTGCACCTGCATCTCTAGAAATAACTAACGTGCCAAATGTGTTCTCAAAGACCTGTATAATTGCAAATTTATACACCAAAGATTTTGCATTAAAAAATCTGATGTTATTTATGTTCGAAATTGCTTCCTGTATCTGAGCTTTTGCACTTCATGAATCAAAGCGTTAAATTCTGGATTTAAATTTTTAGTATTCTGCCTACTTTTAAAGGAAAATAGTGATTTCTTTGCAGTTTTCCCTCTAGGTTCAGTTTCCTCTTGTCACCTTTTCCATTCATTAGGTTCTGTGCATTTTTTATTAGAGATACAGTAGGGCAACAGGCTCTTCTGGCCAAATGGGCATGTGCAACCTAATTGCACCCTTGTGACCAATTAACCTACTAACCAGTACGTCTTTGGAATGTGGGAGGAAATTAGAGCACCCAGAGGAAGTCCTGTGATCACAGGGAGAACTTACGGACAGTGGTGGAATTAAACCCAGGTTTCCGGCATTGTAATAGCATTACACTAACCGTTATGCTACCATGCCACTGTTGTTTCGCAAACTATCCTTCTCTTGCTCACTTTCCACCTCAGCCTTGTGGCAAATCTGAATACATTATTTTTGTCCTTTTCATTTTTTGAAAAGTGATGGTCTGCACTGACCTTGCGGCAGAGCATTGCCAGCAGCCTGTTTAATTTTACAGATCTCTGCAAAGCCAGCTCTTGTAAGTAGTTGTATGAAAGTGGTAATTTTCACTATTTCGGGACTGAATTAAGTACCTTGGTGTACAAAGTAAGTAGGAACCTAGTAGTATGCTAGGAATTGCTCCACATCTGATTGTTGACAACAATGAGACCATAAGATAGGAGTAGAATTAGGCCATTTGGCCCATCAAGTCTGCTCTACCATTTCATCATAGCTGATCCATTTCACTATCAGTCCCAATTACCTGCCTTCTCCCCATCATACCATGACTAATCAAGAATCTATAAACCTCTGCCTTAAGTATACCCAGTGACTTGGCCTTTACAGCTGTCTGTGGCAACGAATTTTACAGATTCACCACTTTACTGCTAAAGAAATTCATCATCTCCTTTCTAAATGGATTTCCCTCTTTTCTGTCCTCTGGTCTTAGACTCTTCACTTCCACTCTATTGACATTTGATAGGTTTCAATGAGTCATTCCCCTCTCCCCCCTCCGCCCTCCCCAATTCTTCTGAATTCCAATGTGTACAGGCCCAGAGCCATCAAAAGTTTCTCGTATGATGAACCTTTCAATCCTGGAATCATTTCCGTAAACCTCCTTTGAACTCTCTCCAATGTCATCCCATTCTGTCTTGGTTAAGGAGCTCGAAACTGCTCTCAGTACTCGTGTGAGGCCTCACCAGTGCCTTATAAGGCCTGGGCATTACATCTTTGTGTTTATATTCCAGTCCCCTCAAAATGAATGCTAACGTGGTATTTGTCTTCCTCACTGCTGACTCAACCTGTAAATGAACTTTTAGGGAATACTGCATGAGAACTCCCAAGTACCTTTGCACTTCAGATTTTTGAATTTTCTCCATTTAGAAAATAATCTACACTTATTTCTTCTGCCAAAGTTCATGACCATACTGTATTCCATCTGCCACTTTGCCTATTCTCCTATTCCTCAGCACTACCTGCCCCTCAACTTATATTCATGTTGTCCACAAACTTTGCCACAAGGTAATCAATTGTCATCCAAATCGTTAATGGTGTAATGCCTGTGGAAGAATTCTACTGCTATGCTATGAGGTATTTTTTGCAGTTTTCTCCAAAAGCACTATGTCCTGCAAGTAAGTGTGTTTTGGCTTTGACAAAAGGAGCCATGTTCTTCAATATAGAAATGTGTCTGCCAGTTGGGGTTGTCTTGGTACATGTTGGTATATGTAACTCTGCCCAGTGGAACATCAGGGTGTGCTGGGCGGGAACAGATTTCTGAAGGGCTTAGATGGGAGCTGCAGGCTGGGGGGCAAGGGAAGATGCTGCAGGATGCTGTCTGAAGGAGAGCACCCTTTGTAAGAAGTGCTTTGTGCAGATGAATCTCTCCAATGAGGAAGGGCCAATAAGGGTAATTTAAGATGGTCTTCAAGGGAGGTTCAAACTGTGGTAGGTGTCTTCATGCAGACCATGGGGTAGGCACATGAGTAAAGAGATAAACCCAACTACTCCAGAAACGAGCTCCAATGTTGATGTGCACATTTAGACTGGTTTAACAGTAACGGGCCCTTTTTTTTTGCTCTTTTCCTATTGACTGATAAAGCTGAAAATTGGTAAATATACCTTTATTTGTAATTTTATACTGATGTATGATTTGTCATTTCTTGGCAACTGATAATTGTGTATGGGCAATATTTACACATCATTTGCTACAATTAACATTCCTTAATTAAAACATCCCAACCTTCCAGTTTGGTTGAATCTCAAATTGTACCATCCCTAGACATATTTGTGTAAGGTGGCTTTCTCACCACTGAGTCATGTGATTGTTAGCAGAGTTAGGTAATGAGCCAAGGTGGTATACTATCCCTAGTGACACACAATGTTAAAAGAATCAGTCCCAACACAGAACCTTGTGGAACACCACTAATCACAGGCAGCCAACCAGAAAAGGCTCCCTTTATTCCCACTCTTTGCCTCCTGCCAATCAACCAATGCTCTATCCATGCTAGTATCTTTCTTGTAACACCATAGGCCCTTAACTTGATAAGCACCCTTGTGTGGCACCTTGTCAAAGGCCTTCTGAAAATCCAAGTACTCAACATCCACCGATTCTCCTTTGTTGTTATTTCTTCAAAGAATTCCAACAGATTTGTTAGGCAAGATTTTCCCTTGAGGAAACCATGCTGACTACAACTCGCTTTATAATGTGCCTCCAAGTACCCCATAGCCTTAATAATCGACTCCAACATCTTCCCAACTATTGACATCTAACTATATTTCTTCTACGTCTGTCCCTTCTTGAAGAATGGAGTGACATTTGTAATTTTTCCAGTTCTCTGCAACCATGCCAGAATCCATTGATTCTTGAAAGATCATTGCTATAATCTCTTCAGCCACCTCTTTCAGAACCCTGGGGTATAGACCATCTGGTCCAGGTGATTATCTACTTTCAGACCTTTGTTTCCCAAGCACTTCTACTGCCTAACACTCTCAAAATTCCACCATACTGCTTGTGTCTTCCACAGTGACGACTGACCAAGTTATTCAGTTTTTCCACTGTTTCCTTGTCCCCATTACTACCTCTCCAGCATAATTTTCCAGCAGTCTAGTAACCTACTCTTGCCTCTCTTTTACCCTTTATATATCTGAAGAAACTTTTTGTATCCTCTTTAATGTTATTGGCTAGCCTACATTTGAATTCCATTTTCTTCCTTTATGTTTTTTTGTTGCATTCTGTTGGTTTTTAAAAGCTTCCCAACCCTCTAACTTCTGACTGGCTGTATGTCCATAAGATATAGGAGCAGAATTAGACCATTTGACCCATTGAGTCTGCTCCACCATTCTATCATGGCTGATTTATTTTCCCTCTCAATTCCTTTCTTCCTTCTCCATAACCTTACTAATCAATAATTGGTCACTGCTTTAAATGTACCCAATGACTTGGCCTCCATTGCCGTCAGTGGAGATAAATTCCACTGATTCACTACCCTCGGGCTAAAGAAGTTCATCTTCATTCTAAATGGATGTCTCTCCTCTGATCCTAGATTCACCCGCTATAGGAAACATCCTCCCCATATCCACTCTCTAGGCCTTACAATATTTGATAGGTTTCAAGGAATCCCCCCTCATTCTTCTAACCTAGAGCCATCAAACACTCCTCATATGTTAACCCTTTCACTCTTAGGATGATTCTTGTGAATCTCCTCTGGACCCCCTTTTACACCACATTTTTTTGAGGCCCAAAATTACTGAAATACTCCAAATGCAATCTGATCAATGTCTTATAAAGCCTCAGCATTACATGCTCACTGTCCAGACAGTTGAGATTCAGTGATTGCTTATGAACATTTGGTATGGGGCATCTGAGAAGTATTCTGAAGGGCATTGAATTCTGTGTATGGCAGATGGATAATTTGTAACGTGAACAAAAGGCCATTTGATTGTCAGGCCCCTGTAACTTGTTATAGTTTCACTTGCCGGCCCTCTGCTCGTAGCCTTGCAAATTTTTTTCTGCTATTGAATATGCATCCACTTGCGATGCATTCCAGACTTGACCCTTTGATAATAGCACATTTAGTTCTTGCCAGCTGCATCATATGTTTTCCCAGTCTTTGTGTTACCTCTGCCAATGGGAACAACTATTTATCCTGCCCATATCCTTTCTATGATATCAGATATTTGTGTCGTCTTCCACGGGTACAGCTTCTCTAGCCCATTCACATAACCAGAGTCCTTTGCTCGTGGAATCAATTTGTTAAATGTCTTTTGCATCTTTTCCTAAAAGGTGGCACGATGAGTGGATGCAATCTTTTAATTTCGGCAAAGCCTGTGTTTTGCAAAGATTCATTCAAGAGATGTGGGTCTCACAGGCTGAGTTGGCACTTAATTGCTTATCCTTAACTGCTCCTGAAGGCGGTGGGAGCTGCCTTTTTGAACTACTGCAGACCTTGAGTTGTGGGGAAGATATTTACTGTGCTGTTAAAGACAGAGCTCTATGGTTTTGACCTAGCAGTGGTGAAGGGACAGTGATGCATTTCCAAGTTGCGATGGTTTGTGACTTGGATTGCTTTTGTTGCTGTTGTGCTTCTATCTGGTAGAGATGGGTTTGGAAGGTGCTTTCTGAGGACTTAGTGGATTGCTGTAGTGGATACTGTAGATAATGCAAACTGCTACTGCTACTGTAGAGTGATGGGTGATGTGTCTGTCAACGTTCACTTTTTTAATTACAGCTGCACAAACCAACCATTGCTCTGAGGAAATCTTTACGTGGCCCGAAAACTGCCCAGCACTTTGTTTTTTTTTTGTATTGTGTTTACTATGAATATTTAAAATGGAAATTGTAAAATCACAAACTTTTACTTAGCAAAAAAAGTCAGAATATAGAAGTTTTCACTTCAAGCGCATACCACTACTCACAACACAAATAACTGATGTAAGCAGTCAAAACAACTGACAAGCACAATGCAAAGGTAAAGTGTTTTGAATAGATGGTGTTGGCGTTCAGCGGGATGGTAGTTCATTAACAGTGAGCTGCAAGCTTCCATTCTGTACTTATTGTTAGAATTTTAACAGTTGTAACTTGAAACATTCTGAAATGTTTCAAAGTAAAGGTTGTATGTTGATTATTTAGAATTAGAAAATTTATCGATTACACTGGATAACAAATTTTTGCAAAAGTGTTGCTTCCTCAGAATTTTTTTGTTTATGATAGACTGCTTGAAGATGAACACAAATATAATTTCAGACTATTTGTATCAAGTAGGAATTTGGAGAAACAACAAATTAACTTTTATTGAATATAATGTGTTTAATTGCATAATGGTGCTGATGCTTTGCAATAGTTCAACTAAGTTAAAAATATTTTGTTAATGATTTTCATTTGTACTCAGTGTCTGAGGCTTCTCACTTAAGTGTCCAACAATAATTCACCAGCATTGATGGATTCCAATTGCCCTGGTATCTTTTCTCCATGACCGCAATGTCCTGGTGAAACCTTTCACCATGCTCATCACTAACAGCACCAAGATTTGCAGGGAAGAAATCTAAATAGGAATGCAGAGAATGAATCTTTAGTGACATGTTGCATTTCATGGTTTTATATGCTTGAAGCATGCTTTCAACCGGTTTGGTGCTCTGCAGATGCTGAGAAAAATTTCAACAACTTCTTCGAATGCCTTCCATATGATTTTCTCCGGTCTCACGAGAAATTCTTCAGATTGCCTGCCATTGATGACCTGTTTGATTTGTGGATCAACAAAAATGCTTTCCTTAATCTGGGAAGCATCTGTCTCAAATATCAAAATCCTTCATAGAAATTTTTGTACCTGGTGATAGAGTGATCATTTCATGATCACAGGAGGGCATCAATATCATGAAAATCCTCTGGTGCAGGTTCGGGGAGTTCGGTGGCCTCGACAATTGCTCGTACTACCGTCAGTGGCTTAGCCGGCAGCAGGTCCCCTAACGAGGCCATCATGCAGTTCAGGACACATTTGACAATGGCGATACAGACAAAAATCCCTATAATAGCTGTCAACGTGTAAATAGCCCCATTGATCAACCGGTCCCTCCATGCACTTAGTCCCCAGTCCCACCATCCTGCCCAACCTGTTCCTTCCTTAATGGATCCTAACTGTTCATCTATTTTGTTCATATACCGCGTTATGTTGGCAGTAGCATCGTCTAGCCCCGTTATGCATTTGTCCTTTACGATAGCACAGAGCCCACCCTCCCTGGCGAGGAGGTAATCAAGTGCATAGCGATTTTGCATGGAGAAGAGCTGCAGTTAGTTAAGGCTGTCAGTTATGAGTCTTAATGCTCCCCTGGTGGCATTCCCGAGGCTCATGAGACCACAGGCCAGATAGTTCCAATTGTGGGCCGCCATAGCGGCTCCTGATACCCCCAAAGAGAAAAAGCCTGCTGGCCCGTATCCGGCCACCTGACCTGTGGTTAGGGTGGTCAGGACTTGGTAATTTGCACAAAATTCTTGGGAGACCTCTCTCTTGTACCTCCCAGGTGGGCGGCGTGAGGGACCCCAAGTCCCAGGGCAAGGGACCGCGGTGGGGAGGAAGGTGCCGTAGGCCACTGAGGAAGGGTATGGGTACTCTAGGAAGTTGGTGGCAATGCCGTTATAGAAGAAAAAATACCCCGGGAGGGTATACATGGTCTCAGTGCAACCCTTACCCTTTAGATGTATGGCATCACTCCATTCTCCTATACCGGCAGAGGCGTACACTCGTTTGGTACCCCTGCAATATTCAGGTCGCAGGAATACATGATCATTGACCCGGAGGTGGGTGCGGTTCCCCTCCCCACAAAGGAGTTGCACCCCCTGGGCCAGGGACTGGCACTTTGTCTCATGGCAAGAGCAAGAGATCCCTAAGGGGTCCTTGGTGGGGTGGCACTCCCTTTTCCTACAGGGCTTGGAGAGGCAGGTGACGTCATTTGAGACATACAAGTCTGAACACCCCCACCCTGTTCCGAAGTAGCAGTTCTCATATACTCGGTCACCCTTCAGGGGCTTGGGATTCCCCTCCCACCAGAGATCTTTTCTCATCCGCGGAAGGAGTCCATGATTTGACCGCTTACTGATGGACAGGGGAAATAGGCAGTCCCGACAGGGGCCGTGGAAGAGTCATAGGTGAGTTCCACCCTCTTTCCCTCAGACAATGTTTTGCTGGCGGGGGCACATCGGAAGGGTTGATCAGCACGATCCCAGTGCAGGAAAATGGTAAAGAGCGAGGAGACGCTGGCGGGGTGGGGATAGCAAACGATGGTTGTAGTGCCATACAGTTGTTTGTGCACATTTTGGAAATAGTTATCACTTATAAACCCCGAGGAGGATCTTCCAAGGGTGGGGCCTTTGGGGAAACCCCAATCCCTTTTCTGCCTTGAAATGTCCTCCTTCGATCTCTTTAGGGGTTTTGGTTCCTCGTCCAGCCGTCCCTCAACCATTGCCCTATACCCCACTATCCCTCAAAGAATATAGATAACCAAGAGCATCCTACCTTCCATTACCAGAGTACAGTTTCAAGGTTGTGGCACCACAAGGAAAAAGGAATTTAAACACACAACAGTTCAATCAAGTCCGTTTATCAGTCCCTTCATTTATCTGTAGTTTCTAGCGGATCCAAGGTCCAGCGCTTGCAGTCGCTCAAATGAATCCAACGTTCTTGTCCCTTCACCTTGACAGCAGAGGAGGTCTGCAGGAGGACCTGGTACGGTCCTTTCCACCGGGGTCCCAGCTTGGGTCGATCCCAGTTCCTTATTAACACCTAATCTCCTGGTTCTGCTCCCTGCCACTCGCCTTCTCTGTCAGGAACAGGTCTTGAGGCTTCCTTCACCTGAGTATGTAGAAACTTAAGAGACAAAGTTAAATGCTTGAGGTAACACTGCAATTCCTCACCCATCATTTGTAGATCTACTTGTATTGGTGGGGGGGTTTTGGTCACTGCCCCATGGGGTTCTATTTGGGCGCCCGTAAGCTATTTCAACAGCAGTTAGCCCGGTACCGGTTTGAGGTGTAATGTGCATGTGATACAATGCCAGGGGAAGGACTTTAAACCAATTTAGTCCTGTTTCAAGGGTCAATTTAGTTAGTTTATCCTTCAGGGTGCAGTTTGCACGTTCCACGATTCCTGCGGCTCGGGGGCGATAGGCACAGTGGAATTGTTGTTCAATCTTTAGTATTTCGCAGAGTTCTTTGTTTACTTTCCCAATGAAGTGCGGACCGTTATCAGATGAGAGTCTTTGTGGGATACCAAAACGAGGAATAACTTCTTTCAGCAGAATTCGCACTACTGTGGAAGCCTTGTTGTTCATTGTGGGGAAAGCTTCAATCCATTTACTGAAGACGTCAATTATAACTAAACAGTACTTGTAACAATTCACCTTGGGTAACTCAATAAAGTCCATTTGTAATGTGTCGAACAGTCCTGCTGGGGTTGGGGTGCACCCTTTATCACATCTAATAGATTTACCCGGGTTTACTTTATGGCAAATTAAGCAACCCCTTGCCCGTCTCTCCGCTGCCTCATTCAAACTGGGGGACCACCGTGTTTTTAATAACAACATACACATTCCCTCCTTGCCGAGGTGGGTGTCAGAGTGGAGGCGGTCGACCAGGACAGGCAGGAGAGTATCAGGAATACAAGTCTGACCTGCTGGGGTCTGCCAGAGGCCCGTTGCGTTATTAATAATACAACCATGTTTCTTCCAAACATCAATTTCTGTCATAGGGGCGTCCCCCTGTAATCGCGCGATGTCAGATATGCCTGGGCTATCAACCGGCTGCCTGGCAGGCAGAAGGCGTGGGGCCGAATCCACTGTCATTGTTTTAGAGGAGGAGGCTTGCTTGGCTGCCGGGTCTGCCCTGGCATTGCCTTTACTAACGGGAGAGTCATCGGATAAGTGGGCGGCACATTTTATAATAGCAAGCTTACCGGGGAGCTGGATGGCTTTGAGCAAATTGTCAATGTTGACAATGCTTTTGCCAGCCAACGTTTGGAAGCCCCACTGCACCCATAGTGTGCCAAAATCGTGAGCGACCCCAAATGCATAGCGTAAATCCGTGTAAATATTGGCTGTCTGACCCGAGGCGAGGATGCATGCGCGAGTGAGGGCGAAAAGCTCAGCCTGTTGGGCCGAGACTGGTGGGTGGAAGGCTGCCGCCTCCAGGGTGGTGTGTGGGGTCACAATGGCATAACCTGATTGCCGGACACCGTCCGGGGAGACAGAGGACGAGCCGTCCACAAAAAGTATCAGGTTCGGATTGTCGAACTCAATGTCCTGGAGGTCCGGCCACGGAGAAATGAGAAGTGGTTTTGCTCTACGCAGGAGTGGGGAGGCTCGGATAGAAGGTCGGGCGGGTGATCCACAAAAGTAGCAGTGTTAAGTGTGGTACAATAGGTGAACGTTAGCGGCTGAGTCTCGCCTGAGTGAGATGTTGAGTTTGGTGCGTGGTTAGAAGGGCAGTTACCGCATGGGAAGAGTAGACTGTCACTGGTTGATGTAGGGTTAAGTTGGATGCTGCGGTGACCATAAGATAAACAGCAGGAAGAATTTGAGTGCACGGGGAGTATCCCTAGGCTACTGGGTCCAGCGGTGCTGAATAATAGGCAACCGGACGCCGCCGGTCCCCATGTGTCTGGGTGAGAATAGCTGTTGCACATAAATCGACAATGGAAACGTAGAGCTGTAAAGGCCTGTCATTACAGTGCAGGTAGGGCAGAAAGGGAGGCCTTAAGATAGTTAAAAGCGGCCGATTGGTGCTCGTCCATTATCAAGGGAGAGGGGGCCTTTGGAGAGGCTAAAGGGGTGAGCGGCTTAGGCATGCAGCGTTAGGGATCCGCTGCCTGCAAAAGTTCACTAGCCCAAGGAACTTACGCATTTGCTTCGGAGTCTGTGGAGGGGGTGTCTGGGTTATGGGTCGAGTTCTGTCAACCGTTAGTGCTCGATCTGCGGCACTAAGCAGGACACCTAAAAACTTCACCTGTGTCTGAGTTCGTTTCACCTTTGTCGGAAGAATCACATACCCCAGGGAATGTAGGGCGTGGAGGAGATAGTTTGTGTCCTCCTCACAGGCGTGCTGAGTGTCACTGGCAAAAGCAGGTCATCAATGTACTGGACAAGCGCTGAGTTTTTCGGGAAGGTGATGTCCTTCAGTTGGCCACAAAGGGTCTGTGAGAAAATAGTGGGGGAGTCCCTAAAGCCCTGGGGGAGTTGGGTCCAGGTGTATTGGCGACCCTGGAAGGTGAAGGCGAATAAGTAGCGCGAATCCTCATGTAGGGGTATGAAGAAGAAGGCGTGTTGTAAATCTATATAGTGAACCATCGTGCAGCGGCGGGTATCTGGCCCAGAATGGTTGCAGGGTTGGGGATGGCTGCATGCAGGGGAGGGGCTATGTCATTAATTGCCCTTAAATCTTGCACAAGGCGCCACTCGGGGCGTCCGGGCTTTGGCACCGCTAAGATCGGGGTATTACAGGGCCAAAGACAGGGGACCAGGACACCCTGTTCTAAGGAGGAGGTAATAAGTGGCTGAATGGCTTCCGCTTTGAGAGGGTACTGCGGGATCCGAGGCAATCGTGATTTAGGCTTTACCTGTATTTGGATGGGGGCTACCAGGGTAAGGCCTACGTCGGTCTTGGAGTTTGCCCAAATCTCAGTGGGGGGTTCGCAGCAGGGGTCAGTCGGAGGCTGATGGTAGTGCAGGATCCCTGAGGTGTCACATTGCTTGTCAAAGAAAAGAATACTACCACTATCCACTTCCTGTAGGTTTCCCATCAGGGAAGGGTCTGCCTGCTGCAGTACCCTAAAGATGGCGGGGCCCAATTCCTTAGCTGCATGACCCTCATTTACGTGGAGGGTTATATGGGGGCTTATTCCAGGGGGCGAATAAGGCTGCCAAGACCTCTGAGCGTCCTGAAGAGTCGTACGCAAGGGTCACATGGGGAGTGTATGGGGGCTCGAGGGCGACTGGTGAGCAGGAGGGGAGGTGGGCGAGGTCCAACACCCACCATTGCAGGGGAACTTGAAGCCAGGACGCCCAATGGGTAGGAGGTTCGGTCAGGGTGAGACCATCACTGGTGCAGGTGACGGTGAGATGGAAACACAGAGTATATCCCTTCCTGCCAGGTTGACGCCCAAATTGGCGGTCACCGCAAATCTGATAAGGGACTCGTGGTTATAGCGAGTGGGGAGTTCTTCGGTCATTTGAAACTCCTGCACCAGAGCTGACAATCCCGAAAAGGGAAGTCGGGAGTCGGAAAGGGGGAAGGCGTATCGAATGCAAACATCACGGTCCACCCGGTATCAAGGAGGAAGAGTATGCGTACAGAATGGACCCAGAGGTGAAAAATTGGTTCGTCCTCTGCAGACAGAGAGAGGATCAGCAGGTTGCGTGGATGGCCTTGAGAGTCCCATTGTCTCCTTGAGATGGCCTTGAGAGCCTCCTGTCATTGTCGGAAAGGGTTGGCGGTTGCATAAGGGGGCCTATTCCGCAGGGGTCCAGGTTGACCCCTATCCCAGGGTGCCAGCGCAGGGAAACGAGGAGGGCAGGGGTCAGTCCTAAGGGGGCAATACCGCTGCCAATGGCCCCCCTCGCTGCAAGCGAAACAGTAATCTGTTGGCAGCAGCATTCTGTTGGGCAAGCGCTGGGGACCCCTGGGAGAGGGTCGACGGGCAGGGATGTTCGTAATACTCATTTCCATAGTCCTCTACCCACCTGCGGGTACATACCACAGATTCCATCGGATACCCTGTTCCCCCATCAGCACGGGGAGGGCGCTGTATCATTGCTCGCTTAACAAGAGTCGGCGCAGATTTGCCTTGTGCCCAGAAATGGGTTACCAGGTGCCGCATCTGGCTTCTGGTCTTGTCAGCCCAGTCTAAGGTATGGGTTTTTATGGCCTTCGAGACCTCGTCTGGGAGGCACTGAATAAGGATGGCATTGAAGTGTGGGGAGGGCTGTCCAGTGTTAAATGCCACATCCGCCGCATAAGTGGAGCAAAAACGGTCAAAAAAGTCAGGACCGTCCTCTTCCTTTTTCGGGCGGGTCTGTCACCCTAGTGAGATTTAAAGGTTGTTGCAGAGCCCTTCGGAGAGCTCGGCGGTTGCGTTCCGTTTGCTCCCTTTCACCGGGAATCTCCCGTACCAAATCCTCCCAGGTTTCTAATGGGCCATTATCCCCTAGATTAGCATGCCATTGTTCTGCCTCAGTAGTGGTGAGGGTCATGCAGCATAAACTAAAAAGATCCCTTGGGGTCGCCCTGTAGATCTTAGTAGTACTCAGCAAATATTCAATAAACTTCTCCGGTTTCTGCTTTCTGTCCGGAGCACCCTGCATCACTACCAGCATTTCATTGGGCTTCCAGGGGGTATACACAGAAACCGTCAAGGGGTTTTGCACAGCATCCTCACCCTGGGCTGGATTGTGACGAGGGTTAGGGACCTCTCACATTGACATCTGTCGGGGGCGGGGGGTGCTTGGATCTACCCGGATCTTTGGTGGGTTAGGACCAATCAGGGTACTTTCGAGCAAGGGCTGCGTCAGGATTATCCTCGGGGTCAGTATCATCACTGGAGGTGATAAGTCTGAGTCAGGGTCAAACTCGTCCCCTTAGGGGTCTGTCAATGGGCCGTCACCCACATAGAGGTTCCGTCTTGTAGTCCATTTATGAGCCATGCGGTTCTTAGGGGTCGCAGGTTTAGTACCTTGTGTGTCTCCTTTCCTGGTTTTAGCTCGGGTACGGGCCGCAATGAGGTTGGTGAACCGTGGACTTGGGGTCAGGAGTGCATAAGGGGGGAGGGGCGATCATGGGTCAAGGGCACGGGGGAGCAGAAGGTTCCGAAGGTACGGGCGGGACGGGATTCGCAGCCCCCCGCAGGCAAAGGGACCTGCTGCTCCTCCTCCTCCTAAGTGTCCTCATTAGGGTCAAATAGGGTCTGCAGCCCAGTCATATCCGGTGCCGGCCTTTTATCACCAAGTTTTACATTATGATCATCAATCCTACGCTGTTCATCATAGATTTCACATAAGGCCTTCAGTACCGGCCAGCCCCTGGGTTTTCCGTTACTATCATTGATGGGTATCTTTCTATTTTTTGCATTCACCTCCCAGGAGGTCTGGCGGGAGCGCTCATTAAGTCTGCTGGCCACGGTATACCAACACGTAATTAGATCTTTCCATTTCTGTGAGACATTCTGTCGCCACACCTGTCCCTCTGCTCGCTTACACTTCTCAAGATCCCAGGTTCCCCCTAATGGCCAAAATTCATTCCCCAACTTCTTATTCATCCGCACGCTCAGTCTCCGTAAATCTGTCTCATTTTCCGGGAATTCTTTACACATTTTCCATAATGGTGTATTTGGTTCTGATTTATCCAGAGTCTGGCCCATTTTGGTAACTTACTCTCGCATCCACTTCAGTTTCCTGACCTTCTTGTGGCAGATTTCTGCTCTTAACAACCAGTCTAAGGCAGGATGCGGTTTCAGTTAGATGTTGGAACCAGACCTTAATCAAATTAAATATGTATTGCTCCAGAGCTTCCAACCCCAAACCCCACGCAGGGACTCTAACCCCACTTCCTATACCAGGGGACTCGAACCCCAAACTCTATGCCGGGGCTCGAACCCCAAACTCTATGCAGGGCCTCCAACCCCAACTTCTTAAACCAGGGGACTCGAAGCCCAAACTCTACGCAGTTCTTACCTGTTATCTGTGTCTCCCAACTGAGGTTCTCCGTTTGGTCGGTGGAGGCCGTAGGATGGTCAGCCGGAGCCGAAGGGGTCAGAACAGGGAGTCAGAGAGTGTGAGAGAGACCAAGAAAAATCTCTCGGAGGGCCCTTCTGTCTCAACCCGCTCATACCTGCCCGCCGATCTCTTACATCGGATCCCCGAACTGCCAACCGTTTGACTCCTGGCTGGCTCGCCAAATTGTCAGCCTGAAATTATTAACCTGCTCAGTTGAGGAAAACACCAGAGACACGAAATTACCTCTGAAACAGTTTTTATTCAGAGGGGAGTTCACAGCCCCATGCACTTCGGGTGTAAGGTAGCCAACTCCCAATTTGTCGGTTTACAAAGGTCATACTTATACCCAAAAGCAGGGTACTACATTCAGAAATATGGTTACCGATTCAAATTCATCAATTGATTGGCTATTGCATAGCTAAGCACACGAAATACTTGGAATAAGCATAGACGCAAGCGTAATACTTGGAATGGGTATGGACGCAAGCAAAACACTCGAAATAGGTATATAGCTCAAAATACTTTGCCGAACACATTGTCTTGTGGTCGCAAGGTTCCTCTTTATTTTTTAAAAAGAAATATTTTTTTTATTAGTTTTTCAAAACATTTTACAAAATTAAAAATCCCAAATCCCAATGAGGAGCATTAATACAGTGCAAAATTAAGCATACAATAACAATATGCTACAAAGGAAGAGAATTTAACAAAAAAGCACCTAAATTAAAGACAAGTGAGCTTAGTGTCCTCCCCAAGACCCACAACACAAGAAAAAAACAGCAACAACTCCAGACCAACCACCACACAATATAAAGAGTATAAGTCAGGACAGTCAAACTCCCAGACTGTGAATACACTTAGCAACAGAGGATAATAATGCCTACTACCAGAAAAAAAAAGGGAGCTGAAAGCAAGGAACCGAAAAGAAGAGAAAAAAAAAAGAAAAACAAAACCCTAGTCAAGAGGAAGGTTATGAAAGTACTCGATAAAAGGTCCCCAGACCTTATGGAACTTTAGATCCAAATTAAGAACTGAATAATGAATTTTTTCGAGGTCCAAGCAGGCCATAATGCCGTTAAGCCATTGCGCATGAGTGGGCGGGGCAACATCTCTCCATCTAAGGAGGATCAAGCGTCTCGCCAGGAGAGAGGCAAAGGATAGAATTCGGCATTTGGTCAGACCCAGACATAAATCTGTCTCGCCCCAAAAACCGAACAGAGCAATTAAGGGGTTAGGTTCTAGGTGTTGATTCAGAATACCCGATAATGTAGTGAAGACATCTTTCCAGAATTTCTCCAAGCTAGGACAGAACCAGTACATATGGATGAGAGAGGCCACGCCCCTCTTGCATTTATCACAGAGCGGACTAATTAATGCCAGGGTAGAATCGAGATCGTTTAGATTTAGACATATGGGCTCTATGAACAATCTTAAACTGTAAAAGGCAGTGGCGAGCACAAAGGGAGGTTGAGTTAACCGATTTGAGAACTGAGTCCCAGCTCTCCTCGGATAAGGAGATATTTAAATCCTGCTCCCAGGCCATTTTAATTTTATCCACAGGGGCCCGTCGTAAGGCTGCTAGTTTATCTCGGATAATTGAAATTAAACCTTTACCTAGTGGATTAATGGAAAGAAATAGGTCCATAGCATTTTTCGCAGGCATTTAAGGAAAGTTAGGAATTAAAGGAGCAGTAAAGTGTCGGATTTGGAGATATCTGAAAAAATGAGCATTAGGCAGGTTGAACTTAACAGAGAGCTGCTGAAAAGAAGCGAAGCGATTATCAATGAAAAGATCTTCAAAATGTCTAATGCCCTTCCTGTACCAAACATGGAATGCTGAATCGTACGTAGTAGGTAAAAAAAAGGTGATTATGTGTGACAGGGCTAGAAACGGAAAACCCCTGGAAACCATAGCATTTCCTGAACTGAGCCCATATACGTAAAGTATGTCTAACAAGAGGATTAGCTATTGATCTGGGCAGACTGCTAGGGAGTGCAGAGCCAAGAAGTGAAGATATAGATAATTCTTTAGTGGAGCTCAACTCCATTGCCACCCAGTTAGGGCACTCGGGTTGACCGTGGAAGAAAGACCAGAAGGCAGCACAACGTATATTAGCTGCCCAGTAATATAAGCGAAAGTTAGGTAAAGCCATGCCACCCTCTTTTTTAGATTTTTGGAGGTGGATTTTATTAATTCTAGAGCGCTTCTTCTGCCACAGATATGACAAAATAATAGAGTCTAAGGAATCAAAAAAAGATTTAGGAATAAAAATTGGGATAGATTGAAATAGGTATAAAAATTTGGGGAGAACATACATTTTAACAACATTAATACGACCTACCAAAGACATAGATAGAGGTGACCATTGTACCAGACTCTGTTTTATAGCATATGAAAGATTGACAAAGTTTTCACGGAAGAGATCTTTAAACTTCCTTGTGACTGTAATTCCAAGATAAGTAAATTGATTATGGACTACTTTAAAAGGGAGATCACGAAATATTAGTTCTTGTGCTTCTTTATTAATTGGGAAAAGTTCACTCTTATGTAATTTGAGTTTATAGCCAGAGATCTGGCTAAACTGGTCAAGAAGTGAAAACATTAGAGGTAAGGATGTAGACGGATTTGAGAGAAAGAGTAATAAGTCATCAGCATAGAGAAAAACTTTATGCTCAACACCCCCTCTCCAAATCCCGGTCAATTCAGGACAATTTCGAAATGCTATCGCCGGAGGTTCTATAGCCAAATCAAAGAGAAAGGGACTTAAGGGGCATCCCTGACGGGTGCCACGTTTGAGATTAAATACTTGGGATTTCTGAAAATTAGTTAGAACAGAAGCAGTAGGACACAGGTACAGCAATTGGATCCAAGAGATGAAACTTTGGCCGAGGTCAAAATTTTTCGAAGACTGCAAAAAGGTAGTTCCACTCTATACGATCAAATGCTTTCTCTGCATCAAGGGAGATAACACATTCAGGAGTCCCAGTTGGAACTGAGTATAAAATATTAAATAGACGCCGAATGTTAAAAAAAGGGAGACGGTTTTTAATAAAGCCTGTTTGGTCATCAGAGATAATGGATGGAATAACGGTTTCTAATCTATGAGCCAACACTTTAGCTAAGATCTTTACATCAACATTGAGCAGAGAGATCGGCCTGTACAAGGAACACTCTGTTGGGTCTTTGCCCTTTTTTAAAAGAATAATAATAGATGCCTCATTGAAAGAGGGTGGCAATTTGCCGTAATTAAACGAGTCAGATAATACTGAAAGTAACTGAGGAGAAAGAAGTGAAGATAATGATTTATAAAATTCCACAGGGAACCCATCAGGTCCAGGAGATTTCCCTGAGGGCAGTACAGAGATTGCAAAAGATATTTCTTCTGGTGATATAGGCGCATTGAGTTTGGCTTTGAAATCAGATGAAAGTGAGGGGATATTCAGATTCTGTAAAAATTGATCCACAGAGATATTGTCATTCAGAGATTCAGAGGAATAAAGCCGAGAATAAAAAAATTTAAATGCGTCATTAATTTCTAAATGATCCGATGTAAAGTCTCCGTTCTCCTTCCGGATCTTTGTAATATGTTGTTTGGCTTTGGAGCGCCTCAGCTGGTTGGCTAGGAATTTACCAGACTTATCCCCATGAATGTAAAAGCGACTCTTGCTTTCGAGAAGTTGGCGTTCGACAGGTTGAGTGGACAGAAGGTTAAATTTAGTTTGGAGTTCAACGCGCTTCTTGTATAATTCAGGGTTCTTAGTTTGGGCTTATATTTGATCCAAATCTTTAATCTGGTTAATGAGGTCTGCTCAATCTGCACGGGATCTTCTATTGAGATTTGCTGTGTAAGAGATTATTTGACCCCTCAGATATGCTTTCATGGCATCCCAGACAATCTGGGATGGCACTGCAGGTGATGTATTAGTGTTAAAATAAAAGGTTATCTGATCCTTAATAAATTTTACGAAATCATCATCCGATAATAAAGTTGAATCGAACCGCCAGTGTTTATTCCTCTGAGGGAGACCAGGAAAGTTCAGAGAGAGGGTAATTGGGGCATGGTCAGAAATCAGTATACTCTGATAGTCACAAGAGTGGGCAAATGGGATAAGTTGGTTATCCAGTAAGAAATAGTCAATTCTAGTGAAGGTATGGTGAACATGTGAGAAAAAAGAATAATCTCTCTCCGTAGGATGGAGGAAACGCCATATATCAGAGATACCAAAATTAGAGAGAAACGATTGAATAGCTAAGGCAGATTTAGTAGGTGATCTGGTAACAGAGGACGATCGGTCCAGTTTAGGATCCAACCAACAGTTGAAGCCACCACCCAGTATAAGAGAGTATGAGTTTAAGTCTGGTAGTGAGGGAAAAAACAGTTCAAAAAAGTTAACATCATCAAAGTTGGGGGCATACAGGTTTGCTAGTGCAACTTTAGTGTTATATAGTTTACCAGAAACAATAATAAAACGGCCATTTGTATCAGATATTTTATTATGGAGTTCAAAAGGAATATTTGAGTTAATAAGAATGGAAACTCCCCTAGCTTTAGCAGCAAAGGATGAATGAAAATGCTGACCCGCCCACTTTGACAGAAGCCAGGAGTTATCAAAACAACGAATATGAGTTTCTTGGAGGAAAGCAATGTCAGCTTTGAGTTGTTTGATATGTGAGAATACCTTTCTCCTTTTAACAGGGTGGTTCAATCCCTTTACATTCCAGCTCACGAATTTAAGTGCACTAGCCATTATCAATTACTAATGCATAAAAGGCAGCAGGCATATAAAAAGTCAAGCAGTACAATAGCAGTCTGGGAGCAGAGATGTAAACATAGATTCATAAGGTCAAAATATGAACTTGTCCTGAGCAATAAAGAGAAACAATAAATACAGTGAGTGATGTTGGAACTGGAAAATCCACCCCACCCGCACAACCCAAAACTAGACGGCTACCAAAACAAGTAGCTAGCTCTACCAAAAAAATTAACCCAAATACAACTTCCAGATCTGTGTCATTAACAACAGTTCCGTATAAATACTATAGCAAATAGTAACTAGTTTATGCACTAGAAAACATAACTACAGATTAGAACACATTCTGCAGAAATATAAAACTTAATACAGAGAAAATCGGAAGAAAACCAAAACTAACCTACCCGCAAAAAATTATAGAAGAATAAAGTAAGAGAAAGGGGAAAAAAAAGGTAAGAAAGAAAAAGAAAAAAGAAAAGGAAGGGGAAAATTATAAATTCAAGACGAGTATTTATCAACCATTTACAGAGAGGGGAGAAAAAAATTCAGAGATTAGAAAAAAGGGGTGAAGAAAAGAAAAAAAAAGACAAAATAAATAAATATTTTTTTAAAAAAAGGAAAAATAAATCAGCAATTAAACTGTGAACCAACGAACAGCTAGGCCTTCACTAAAGACTTCGAACCTCCAAAACAAGTTAGAGTTAGTTGTAGAACTCTGTAGGTAAAGTTATACAAGAATAAAAATAGATTACACACACACACCAAATCCCGGGAGAGATTGTCAACAGCCCTTAAAGTTTCAATGAATAATGTCTGAGTGATTCAAGTGAAGTCCGAGTCCAGAAAAAGTAATTTTACTATGAGGAGTACTTATCCACCATTTTAGGAGGTCCGATCAGATTCCGAAGATGACTGGATAGCCGGAAGACTTGCCACAAACGCTTCAGCTTCCTTCGCTGATTTGAACCACTTGTATTTCCCGGTATTAAGCTTGATTCGTAGATCGGCAGGATTGCGAAGAGAAGGTTTGAAACCACGATCAAAAAGCACTTTCATTGCGCCTTTAAACTCAGCGCGCATCTTTAAGGTCTGGGGTGCAAAATCTTCCACAAAGCGAATGGTTGTATCCTGGAAAGGAAAAGACCCCCTGCGACGTGCCTCTACAATCAGACTGTGTTTTACCTGGTATTGATGGAAACACAAGACTACTGGTTGCGGATGGGAGCCCAGAATTCCGGGGGGAACGTAAACTCTGTGTGCCCATTCGAGCTCGGGCGGCTTCGGAAGCAAATCTTTCCCGAATATCTCACAGAGAAACTCGGCGAAAAACTTCACGGTTGATCCCTTTTCGGTCGCCTCTGGCAATCCAAGAATTCTGATATTGCGGCGTCTGCTGCGATTTTCGAGATCCACCATTTTGGAAAGAAGTTTGTTAGATTTTTCCTCTAAGCTGGAACAGAGAGTCTCCAAGTATCGAACACGACTTTCTAAATCTTCAGAAGTCGAATCGATGTGAGATAAGTGTTCAGCATGTTTGTCCACTTTATCATTGATCCGATCCAGTTTGTCTTCTAACTGTTTGAAAGCGGTTTTAAATTCCTTTAAAATTTCGTCTCGGAGCTTTCCGAGCGCAACCAGCGTCTCGTCCGAAGGGGTCATAGCTTCTTTTCTCCCAGATGTAGAACTCTTGCTAGACATTGTAAGTTAGATATATTGACAGGCAAGTAAGAGATACCGAAATAATTCCTAATTAAGGTTTAAAAAATGGAGACATTTAGTGCAAAGATAGTGACAGTAACAGAACAAAAGCTCGGAGCAGCTAATCAATCGCCATCTTACCGGAAGTCGCCGGTTCCTCTTCTTGGTGGTTGCCACATGCTGTCTGGCATCTTATTTTAGCTACCTCTTCCTGGTCCTGTCTACATATTTTGCTACACTTGCCCTTCGCCCACCCCTTCTACACGTACCCCTTACCCTCTTCACATTCTCAATAGCAAATTCCATCCTTACAGTCCTGACCCCAATAATTATTACTAAAACATGTCCTGCCATGCAGCAGCCGTGCTGCCTAAGCATGCCCATGCCCTTGAAAGCTATGCTTGCCTGACAAGATAGGAAACTTTCCAGCTTAGTTGTAGGCAACATTTTAATTGACTTGAATTATGAATTGAAATAATAAGTGATTTCAAAAATTGGTGCGTGATAGGGAAATTTCGATGATTTTCATGATCAGCAGCCCAAAGTTCATAAGACGCACCTAAAAGTATTCAGGAAGCAAAATCTTTGTTGTCCAGTGTTATATTCATTAACACAATTATAGTTATTCACAATTATATTAGCCTATAAAAGAATGTATGGCAGCAAAAGCTATGTGCACAGGAGCGTTTTGGTTCCTGCCCAGCCGTACAGCTTAGAGGGAACAGTGATGCCTATAAATTTGGCTACTGTATCCTGTACAATGCTTCTTAGCAGGTGGAGAGTATTCCGTCACACTCCTGACTTGAGAGTGGCTTTGTGGATTGGGTTGCTTGTTCCAGGATTCCTAGATTCTGATCTCATAGCCATATTGTAAAGAAAGCTACTCAGGTTTCTGGTCAGTAATATTATTGTATGGTGGCGGATTCAGTGATGGTCATTAATTGAATGACTGATGGTTTGTTGGCTCAGCTTGAAAGCTATACCTTCAACACATTTTGATGCACTGAGACATTTTGGAAGTATTGAATTGTGTGTCCATTCCTGGGTGTTTTTATAGTTGGGAAGGGGGAGTCAGTGGATTTGCTGGTAGGAGTGTGGTTCTCCCAGCTCAAGCTAGGTCATATCCTTGGGTTAGAATGGCTGCATTAAAGTTCAAAGTACATAAATGTCCCCTGAGATTACTTTTTTTGCAGGTATTCACAGTAAATCCAAGAAATCATAGAATCAATAAAAGACTGCACCCAACAGGATGGACCAGTGTGCAAATAAAGTAAAATAAATATCGAGAATGTGAGATGAACAGTCCTTGAAAGTGAGTGCATAAGTTGTGGGAACAGTTCAGTGATGGGGTGAGTGAAATTGAGCCTTGTTCTCAAGGATGTAATGTGCCGAGTTGGAAAATGATATACTGCTTCTTGGCCATGTTTAAGCTTCATTGGAACATGAAAGGAGGTCAGATTGGGGTAAGGTGACAGCTGGAAATTCAGGGTCACATCTAGGTTCTAAATGGATGGGAGAAAGGACTAAAGGTTAGTGTGGTGCCCAAAGGTATAAACTTCCATTTGTATTCTAACCATAGCATTGTTTAATTGCAGTATAGGTTCTACCTTCTATATCCTAGTTCCTTAGATAGTGAGAGCAGATATCCAGTAGCTCTTCAGATTATTTTGTCCTGTGCCGTGATATTTTAAAGATTTGTACAATGAGGCCCCTTATTCTCTGCCGTGTTTCACCATCTAGAAAGTCTAGCACTAAGATAATGTTAAACGCTGTGAATAATTGAGTGTCTATCACTCATCTTTGCAGGATATGTATTATCCTGTTAATTTGAGTGTCAGCAGGTATTGTTCTATCTCTTGATCAAATTTGTAACTGGATCAATGATTTTCTGTCAATTCTGTAATCTTTCCATCGTAAATAGACGTGTGTCAAAATAACCTTTTGAAGTTCTGTTACTAACTCATGGAGTGTGATAGGTGCTAGTGAATAACTAAAGTTTAGATTTGTCAAGATAGGATATTGCTGGGTACATATCTGTTACTACAACGCAGGTTACAGCACTGAGTACTGGTTTGTTGCCGTTTAATTCTGAGGACTAGTAAATGCAAATCTTGTGGAGTATATTCTTGATGTATAGATACGAACAGGATTATCACAGTATTTCGAAGATTGTTTATTGATCATGTGTTATGTGAGGAATGTGACATTAAAAATTCATGCTGCTAAATTTACTGTATTGCTTGTATGTTACCGCAGCACCTGAGGTGCTAATTGCATATGTTTTTTTTCCCTTTCAGACCATCAAAGTCTCATAATGTCTGCCCCATCAACACCAAAGATAGTGCTGAAAAGCACAACCAAGATGTCACTGAACGAGCGGTGAGGCAGCCGGCAACATTTCAAGTGCCAGTCATGTAGCTGATTAGCAGTTAATGGATATATAAGTGCTGAATGATTCATCCTAGGAGAATGTTGCTCTTCTCGTATATCACTGCTCCAGTAATTGATGGCACTTAAATAAAGCAGTAATCAGGTGCAAAAACAAAAGTTTTTTGAAGGATGGTGACCTAGGCGGTTCAAAATTAGCATGTTGCAGGGCTGTTGAACAGAACATAAGAACAAGCTGATTGTAAGCATGTGATTTTATGGAGATGGCACTAGTAGTAAGATTGCTGGCACAGTCTTGCACATCCCCATCCTTCATTTACTTGAGGTTTTTGATAAAATTTGAGCAGAAACTCTGGGTTGCAACCGCCCCCCATGCTGTCCGTGACGGACACATGAGCTGAGCCGTGTGGTCTGGTCTGTAAGAGGCAGCTGGTGGGCACAGTGATTGAGGTCCAAAGCCCTCCAGTGTACATTTGGGGGTCTTGTAAGTGGCACAATATCTGCTTTATACACTGCTTTTGTTTTGAACTGTTTTCTTTCTGCTTGAATTGTAACAATGGCCTGCTCTTTTCAACGTGTAGAGGTGTTTGATAATATTCAGCTCTTACCACTTCATTTTTACTCCTCTGGCTTAACAGTACCATTTCTAATTGCTACAATAAACTCTTCTTAACCAAGCTTTACTAAAGGCTTTGACTGCTTATTAGTAACTGAGAGTGATTACTCATCTTGCATGAGCTGGACCGCAATTCATTGGTGAATGTGGCACAAAAAGGTAGCAGAAGCAAGACAATAATTACAGGGTTCTTTCCTTGCATGTAAAAACACTAATGGGAGGAAGCCTGTTAAATATTATACTTGGTAGAGATGGGAGAAGACAGAAGTATTTGGGTAATTTGGGAGAGGGAATTGAGTTTTAAGGAGGGTGTGATTAAGACTGGGAAACTTTTCTGATAAAATGGATCAAAACATTTGAAATGTTGCCTTTCAGTGGGATGTTTCTCAATTTTATTGGGCAAGAAAAATCTGGAAGCATGGAAGAATTGAAAGCGGAAACTGAAATTTAAAAGCTGGGGATCATAAGACAGAGTAAGTGGTAGTCATAGTTTCAATATTTGAGGGTTATTAATGAGGTGGACAATGTTTTGGAGCTAGTGGTTTTTAAAAAAGTAGAAAGGAGAAACTGATGAGCCAATCAACCTGGGAGAATTAAATTGATTCAATCTGGGATTTTTTGAAGTAAGGCAAAACCGCTGTCACTCATGTTAGATGACTGTTGGACAGTTACTGAGATTCCTTGTATGAGTAGGGAGATGGGTCATGCACAAACTAGAGACAAGGGAGCTTGGTGTCAGTGATAGATTAATGGAGCCCTTAGTGAAAGATGTCATGGAAAAACATAGAAATGTAAAGTAGGGTAGATGTCAAATTAGGAGATTGTGTGACTAACTGATTCCTTTAGGGAAAGATTAATAAAGGGTAACTGATAATTGTAAATGTATTGGGATTTCCTAATGTTCTTCAATGGTAAACCCATGACTAAAGGAGGTACAGTATACAGCTATTTGGACAGTGAATGGAAAGCTGCCCTCTAAACAAAACAAAAATACAAATAGCAAATAGTGAATTGTTGCTTATTTAGATAAGGTTAACATGCAGGCCTGAGATTGGAATGTGGTTACAGATGAACTTTGTGGATGATTGAGGTAAAAATAGAGGTAATCATGGGGTAATAAGTGGGAGCATCTAGGAGCAGGGATATACATTATACTTAACCTTTCATTACCTTCAGTAGACAAGGTGCATGAGAAGTGATACAGAACTAAGAGGTTATCCAGTCAGAGAAGACCATACTGAGGGCTAGATCTTTAAAAGTTTGGTGAATAGAAGGGTTTTCACATAGGGAGAGGACAAATAATGCAGCCATCCACAAGTCATCCCTGTTAAAAATCCATTTTGGAATTCAGGAAAGCCCTTTTCATCCCGAGAATGTAATGAATGTAGAGCTTGTTCCAGTGGGAAGTGATCAAGATGACAAAGCTGGAATTCAGGTGAAGCTTGGTAATTATAAGGCACAAAAGCAGTAAGGTATGTTGATAGGCTTTAATCAAGGATAGGAGAAAAGTTGTATGGATCATAACTACCTTTTAAATACAATATATATGCAGTGTATAATCAAGTTCTTTACATCTGTAAATTTGAACTTAATGTCCAGTGAAGATAATCATGAGGGCTGGGACCTCATCTGATAGTTCATAACCCTGGTCAGTTGCTCACTGAGGTCAGCCACCATTGGAACAGGTCTGTCACCGTTGACAAGGAATGGGACATTAATGTGCATGCGTCCTCCTATCCCTTCCCTTTAACAATCTTTAGTCCTGCAAAAAAGGCTTTTTGGTAACTTTAGTATTGTTTAGTTGTTTTCTGAAAACAGATTATATGCAAAATAGTTGTGTGTATAAGTGTTTAATAAATTTCCATGAGGTAGATACAGGCTGTAGCTGCTCAGCATTTGTGAAGCCAACTTATTTGTGACCCCTCCCCCCCAAAAAAACTTGCGTATCATTTGGAAATGGTAACCTTATGTAGTTGAGTATAGTCTGTTTGGGACCTACATTGGTGGAACACAAAACTGTGGCAGTATATAAATGTTCTTCTGAAGCGTCTGTGATTTTAGTACATGGTAAGCTGGTGTCCTGTATGGATGGTTCTGAAATCTGTACTTTGTTTGAAGCTTTTACTATTTTGTGCTATTGCTGCACCTTTCAATTCTTCAAGTTACCTTGCTGCACATTTTTCCCCCTCTGCTTTCCCTGGAGCCAGTGTGTTTCCCTAGCTCTCCCCTATTGTGCTAACATTTCTCTTTCTGCTGTTGAATGCTTGCATCTTTCTTCCTCTGATAACACACTTGCAATGGTTGCAACCCCAGACTTACAAGGGAGTGAATGCATTTAACAACCAGACAAAAACAAGTGTGCCATTTATCTAAACAGGAGGTTTTCACTGGGAACTGGGGCACCATAGCTGAGGGGCTCGAGTTGCCTTTAAGAGTTGTGTGTATTTAAACCTGTTTAAACCACTTCTGTTCAACCTTGAAGCTTTACCAACATGCTGAAGAACAAACAGCCTCCAACGGTGAGCATCCGAGCAACGATGCAGCAACAGCAGCTGGCCAGTGCCAGAAATCGCCGGTTAGCACAGCAGATGGAGAACAGGCCCTCTGTCCAGGCTGCTCTGAAGCTGAAGCAGGTGAGCGGCAACTTCCTGATGATCGTTTCTTTTTCTCCCCCCCCCTCAGTTTCCATGGCATGCACCGTTAACTCCTGATGGCATTGCGCTCTCCAGCCATGTACAAGTGTTGTCGAGATTGCTCCTGTTACCGAATCCATCCCTCTCCTAGAGGGAAGCATGTGATGACTACACCGAGATGAGATGGCAAACAGTTTTCTGTGGGGAAGTGGATTCGGGAGCCTGCACTCGCACCGAATCATTTGCATTGTCTGGACTGACCGTGTTGTTTCCTGGGAGCCACTGTATTTTAATGCAGGATGTCAGTGCCCACACTGTCCAGTAATGGAAATAAACTTTCTGGTTACTGATCCAGCAAACGAAACGGAATGTTTCTCTGACAAAGTTTCCAAAATGAATAGAGATGCTGCATCGTTCCCGCAGTGTGTAATGGGAGGAAGGTCGAGGATTGGAGATAATTGGCATTAACTAGCTCCTGAGAAAGCTTTTCAGTAGTGCCCAAGTCTCAAGATTGACACATTCAACATAATTCTACACACTAAAAGAAAGCACTCAAATTGTCGAAGACTTGGTGAGTTTCTGATTCATTCTGTGCAAGGGCTTGCTTGATCTCCAGGGTGATGGTACGCTGAAAGTATAATGCTTAATGGTGGACCCCTGTTGAGTGGTTTCATCCTCAATTTTGAAACCTCTGTATATTTCATCTTCAGTCATCAGAGCAAGGTTTGGCTGCTTTCTAGAGTGTCTCACTCTGATGTTTAGGGGCTTGCTAAATGAGAAGAAACTTGATTTACAATATGGGTTTTTCTCTCTTTAGATGACCAGCTGTTTTTTCCAAAGAAAAATATACTAGCTTCATCAGTATTTCACAGCACAAGTGTGGTCTGTCATAGCTCTATTTAATTGATTGAGCCTCTTGTGCCAGCATTGCAGAATCTGGTTATCTTTACATGTAAATCCTGGAACGTTCTGAAAAATCATTGGAATGAAGACTCCTTTCTCTCACTTTACAGGTTTTTTTGTGATAGTTTTGCTATGATGGTAGGGTGTAATCTGTTTATACCGTTCAGCTGTCCACTGTTCTGATTCTGTACGGCTGAGCTCAGATCTACCTTTGTTAATATCCCTTGGCTCTTGCAAACACTTGGACTGAAAGGGACTTGTCATCTGTTTTTGCAATCTAAATCTCTGCTGCCTTTGACAGGTAGCGGTTTTTCAAACATTGCTTGAAAGCTGAAAACTGACTCTCTGTAATTCTTTGGAATTTAACCCTCAGTATCCAGATAAATGCATCCTTGTATTTCTTTTGTGACCAGTACATCCTTCCCAAGAGGCAGTATTAAGTACATCGTGTTTTATGTCACAAATATTTAAGTAAACTTCTTCCCCACACCCTTTTCTAATCTTCTAACTATAAAAATCTTATTTTAAATTTCTTTCAGTAGCCGAACATTCCATTTACACAATCGAGTATCTCAGCACCTCCACCTTTTGTTTTGCAGTTTAGAAAATACTATCATCACTATTTGGAAGTAATTGTTTCCTTGGTCTACAACTTGGATCGAATAGCATTTGGGGTTTCGGGAGATGAATACAGATACATGGGAAAAGGAGAGTGAAGAATTTAGCTTTCAGAGACTTATCAGGCATGGGGTGATACGGTAGCATTGCAGTTAGTGCAGTGCTATTAGAGCTTGGGCATTCTGGATTCAGTGCCATTATGCGAGGGGTCTGAAAGTCCTTCCCATGAAATGCATGGGTTTTCCCCGGGTGCTCCAGTTTCCTCCCTCAGTCCAAAGATGTCCTTGATAGGTTAATTGGTTATTGTAAATTGTGCCATGGTTAGGTTAGGCACACTTGGGGTTGTGGGGTTGCTGGTGTGGTGTAGCTAAAGATGCCAAAAGGGCAAATTCCATGCTTTATTGCTAATTAAGTAAAATAAAAATAAGGTTAATCCTTTTTAGCATTTGGGTATAGGTGCCAGCAGAGGCCTGCATGCTCTTAGCTGGGGTGACACATCACCTGGGAGCCCAACTTCGGCAGAGATTCATCTTGTAAGGCACATGCTTCTTCAGTGTGTGGTGGTAAAACTTGAACTGATTCCATGTTCAAATACAAAATTAATTCTGTAACTTTATGGCCCAGAAGAGTCTGAAACAGCGACTAGGTAAGAGCAACATTCAAGCAAGACTGGGACGACCAGTGGGGGCTCTGGCACATGGACCTATGGTTGGTCGGGGATCGCCAAGAGGAGGCGTGCGGTTAGGTCGTGGTGGAAGAGGAGGTGTAAGAGGAGGCCTTCCTCTCCGAGGTAAGTGTTAGTGCTGGTAATGAAGAGTTATTACCCCCCCGGAATTCAAATTTTCAGTATCTGTTGCATGTGGTTCTCAGGATTCAGGCTGTGTGAGTAATCAATAGGTCGGTACTGAACCAGACAGGATTCAGGCTGTGTGTGAAATCAGTGTGTCCGTACTGAACTAGACAGGATTCAGGCTGTGTGTGAAATCAATGTGTCCGTACTGAACTAGACAGGATTCAGGCTGTGTGTGAAATCAATGTGTCCGTACTGAACTAGACAGGATTCAGGCTGTGTGTGAAATCAATGTGTCCGTACTGAACCAGACAGGATTCAGGCTGTGTGTGAAATCAATGTGTCCGTACTGAACCAGACAGGATTCAGGCTGTGTGTGAAATCAATGTGTCCGTACTGAACTAGACAGGATTCAGGCTGTGTGTGAAATCAATGTGTCCGTACTGAACTAGACAGGATTCAGGCTGTGTGTGAAATCAATGTGTCCGTACTGAACCAGACAGGATTCAGGCTGTGTGTGAAATCAGTGTGTCTGTACTGAACCAGACAGGATTCAGGCTGTGTGTGAAATCAGTGTGTCCGTACTGAACCAGACAGGATTCAGGCTGTGTGTGAAATCAATGTGTCCGTACTGAACCAGACAGGATTCAGGCTGTGTGAAATCAGTGTGTCTGTACTGAACCAGACAGGATTCAGGCTGTGTGTGAAATCAGTGTGTCTGTACTGAACCAGACAGGATTCAGGCTGTGTGTGAAATCAGTGTGTCTGTACTGAACCAGACAGGATTCAGGCTGTGTGTGAAATCAGTGTGTCTGTACTGAACCAGACAGGATTCAGGCTGTGTGTGAAATCAGCGTGTCTGTACTGGACCAGACAGGATTCAGGCGCGGTGTGAAATCAATGTGTCTGTACTGGACCAGACAGGATTCAGGCTGTGAGTGAAATCAGTGTGTCTGTACTGAACCAGACAGGATTCAGGCTGTGTGTGAAATCAGCGTGTCTGTACTGAACCAGACAGGATTCAGGCTGTGTGTGAAATCAGCGTGTCTGTACTGAACCAGACAGGATTCAGGCTGTGTGTGAAATCAATGTGTCTGTACTGAACCAGACAAGATTGAGGCTGTGTGCGATATCAGTCGGTGTGAAGAACCTAGCTGGGATAATCAGGGCAGGAATTTGACATTCTTTTCAAAAGATACTGATTGGCTAATATTTCAAGGATGCTAAAGGCACTGTATCAATGCAAGCTTTTGCGTCTCTTGCAATTCCAATGTTACAGTTGTGCAAATTAAATCTGTAAATGTTTTTTTGGTAACTTGTCTTTCATAATTTCATGGTCGCTTTCATAGTTTTCCTTCTATTCCTCTGCCATTTCTCTTCCTTCCAAACACAGAAGTGAAATACAGTAATATTGGCAATATATACTTTCTAGATCGTGACCCTGATATTTGCAGAAAGGCTGGTGTGAATTTCAGGGAACATGGACATCCTACCAATTCTCTGTCGAATGAGGGCAGAGTGCTTGGCTTGTGATTTGCCCTCAGCTGTCAACACCAGTTAAGTTTAAGTACTGGCAGCTTGCTCTTTGCATTGCTAAAGTACTCCCATTCTTACATAAGTTCATCAGGACATCTGAGTATTTATGATGGAGCAGTTTAGCAAGTAATAGATATAATAAAAAATCAATTTCTTGGTGTATGTATCAAGAAAGCAACACAAGTAAGCATGATCTTTCAGAATAATCGCTCTCCCTTAAAGGTCAGTTCTAAGCTTTCCCTTTGTTCAAGAGGAGACCCCATACTTGGAAATTAAATAAATTTGTTATCAAAGTACATATATGTCGGCATATACAACCATGAGATTTACCTTCAAAGAAACACAATCATCAGTGAAAGACCACACTCAAGAATATGGGCAAGCAACAATTGTGCAAAAGACAACAGACTGTGCAAATACATAAAGGAAAAAAAAATCAATTGTTGGGGTGAGAAGTTATCCCCTCTGGTTTGAGGGCCTGATGGTTGAGGGGTAATAAATAATAATAATAATAAAAAGATTTGAAAAGAAAGAAATCAGAATCAGGTTTATTATCACCAGCATGTGAGGCGAAATCTGTTCCTGTACCTTTTTCCTGATGTCAGCAGTGAGAAGAGAGCAATGCCTGGATGGTGGTGATCCTTGACCATGCATTGTCCTGCCAGCAGTCCTTGTAGATGTGCTCAATGGACTGAGCTGTACTCTCTACTTTTCTACGTTTACGCTCTGTACGCCAGAAGAAGCGGGATCTCCCAGTGGCCACCCATTTTAATTCCACTTCACATTACCATTGCAAGATGTCCATCCATGGCCTCTTCCACTGTCTTGATGAAGCCACACTTAGGTTGGAGGAGCAACGCCTTGTATTCCATTTGGGTAGCCTCCAATGTGATGGCATGAGCATCAATTTCTCAAACTTCCAGTAATGCCTCAACCCCCCTCAGCATTTCCCATCCCCTTGTCCCTTTCTCTCATGTTATCTCCTTGCCTGCCCATCACCTCCCTCTGATGCTCCTTCCTTCCCCCCCCCCCCCCATCCACTTCTTTCTTCTATGGCCTTCTCTCTTTCACCAATCAACTTCCTAGCTCTTTGCTTCATTCCTCCCCCTCCAAGTTTCACCTATCACCTGGCATTCCTCTCTCCCCTCCTCCCCACCTTTCGAATCTACTCAGCTTTTTCTCTGCTGAAGAATTTCAGCCAGAAACGCCGACTGTACTTTTCTCATGGATGCTGCCATAATTTTCCTTTCTAGAGCATCAGAGATTTCCTTTCCTCCACTATTGGTGCTCCCTCGCCTGTATTGCCTCCATTTCCTGAACATCTGTACCACCCCACCTTTCTGCTGCATTGAGTTCCTCTTGTCCTTACCACCTCATGAGCACCCACGTCTGACACATCATCCTCTGCAACTTCCACAGTCTCCAAAGGGATCCTACCCCAAGCATCTTTTTTAAATTGCTGCTTTGCAGTACTTATCTTAATTATTAATAGACATATATTTAATGTAATTTAGCTCTTTGCTATATTTATCATGTATTGCTGCCACAAAGTTAATAAATTTTATGACATTTGTTGGTGATGTTAAATCTGATTCTGATAGCTTTATGCTTGCTACCCCCTTCTGCTCTGCTTTCCATGGGGATCACTCCTTCCATGATTCCCTTGTCCGTTTGTACCTCACCATTAATCACCCTCCTGACACTTGTTTATGCAAGTGCTACAGCTGCTTCCTCACCACCATTCAGGTTCCCAAACAGTCCTTCCAGATGAGGCACCACCAACACCCCCCCCCCCCCACCCCATTCCCCACTCTGACCTTTCTTCTCTTCTCACCTGCCTGTCACTCTCCCTCCCCCTGCCCCGCCCACGATTCCCTTTTTCTCTCTTCCCCCCCCCCCCCCCCCCAGTACTTGTCCTTTCTCACCCACCTGGCATCTCTTATCACCTTCTAGCTAGCCTCATTCCCTTCTCCCCACCTTTGCCCCTCATTTCTTCCTCCTTCCTTCTCAGTCCTGAAGAAGAATCTTGGTCTGAAACATTGATTTATTTCCATTGATGCTACCTGACCTGCTGAGTTCATCCAGTATTTTGTGCTGCAGTCAACACGACATGCTGAATCTCTAAAAGTAGGGGCACTGCCATGCTTCCTCTGTGAATTGAGTTTATATCCCTTAAAGTTTTAGGTATTGAATTCTACAGTTTAGGGGCATAGTATTTTTTAGGAAAGAAGCTGTAGACCAGACAAGTGGTTTGTTGGCCTCACTGATCTAACATCTGCATTTGTCTTTCCCTCCTTAGGTCAGGGTCCAAACCGAGGACGAGGTGGAGTCCCGCGGTTAGGGCTCAAGCGGGGTGGAATGAGAGGCCGAGGAGGTCTGGGTCGGGGTGGACCACCTGGAAGAGGAGGAATCGGTGGCAGAGGTTAGTATTGGAGGTGACTAAATAAGTTGCATGCTGAATTTGAGTGTTTTGACTCTGCAGATGTTTTGACTTTTGTTGGTGATGAAGCATGCTTCCAGTAGACAAGTCCTGACTTTGGTCTTGAGGAAACTCTCAAACAAAGTGTTCCAATGGAGTAGGTATGTTCATGAAGCAAACTGAGCAGGGCTTTGCTTCACTGTAAGGATGTACACGGTAGGTGGTCAGTTCAATGCTGCTGCAGTGGCCGAGCTATCTGCCTTTACCAAAGGGCAGAAAATTGAAAAGCACTGTTGCTTAGTCTGCAGGACTAAAGTACCTCTTTTCATAAAATAAGATGAACAAGCCTAAGGTATTATGAACCTGTTAACATTTGTGGCGAGGAAAAAATTAGAACTTTTATATACATGGGAAGTCTATGATTTCTGTGAGGATCCCCTATGAAAATGAGTCAACTGAGATGAGGACCGTCTGCTTCAACCAAAAGGTAGTGAATCCAGAATCTGCTGCCACAGAGGGCAGTGGCGGCCAAGTCATTGGGTGTATTTAAGGCAGAGTTCTTGATTGGTAAAGGGGTTGAGGGTTGCAGAGAAAAGGTAGGAGAAACAGTTGAAACAAAAACAGCCATGGATGAATGGCAAAAGCAGATTGGGCACCACGATAGCATAGCAGTTAGTGCAAGTCTATTACAGCTCAGGATGTGGGAATTCAGAGTTCAATCCCAGCATCATTCCTCTCCATGGAATGCATAGTTTTCCCTGGGCGCTCCCATTTCTTCTCACAGTGCAAAGACATACCAAATAGGTTAATTGGTCTTTGTAAATTGGCCTGTGATTGGGTTAGGGTTAAATCAGGGTTATCGGGGGTTTCTGCGGTGGCGAGCCCAAAAGGCTGGTAGTGCTGTATCACTAAAAAAAAAACACAGACAAAAACTTGATAGACTGAATGGCCTAATTCTGCTCCTGTATCTTACGGGAGTGTGAGAGGCTTTTAATTCCATGGGTCTGGACTACCATTCATTTGGATCATGCCCCATGCACCTGTCCTAAATATTCTGTAGATCTTATAAAAATATATTGGTCTGTGTTTTGTAGCAGCTGCAGTATCAGTACTTTTCCAAAGTGAAATTTATTCTTCTCTGAAATCAGGGGTGTGTGTTCAGCTGGGGTCAGTGGGGAAGGGTTTAGAATTCTGCACTGTGAATCTGCAGAATGATTAGGAACCATGGACTTTGCTCATTCCCCAACGGTATCTTCTACCGTGGGGTGGGATGTTAGTGCAGCAACAGTCAGGGTTCAGTTCCAGCCACCGTCTGTGAGGAGTTTGCATGTTCTTCCCATGACCATATGGGTTTCCTCCAGGTGCTCCGATTTCCTCCCACATTCCAAAGAGAGACAGATTTAATGAATTGCAGGTTTGCTATGTTGGCACCAAAAGCATGGTGACACTTGTGGGCTGCCCCCAGCACAATCCTCCAATTCTGTTCTTTGTTGCAAATGACACAGTTCACTGTATGTTTCAATGTACATATGACAATAAAGCTAATCTCACCAACAACAGAGTGGTCAGCGATTATATCACCTTCCCCCGCCTCTGATTGCTGATGGTAGATGCTGATGTTGTAGTTTAACCTGGCAACTTGCTCGTGAAAGCTAAAACTTCACTCAACTAAATGACAATTCATCCCAATCCTTAAAGATTTTGTCAGTCATGGAAGGGATAAAAAAATAATTAAGGAGAATGGGAGATGATAATGAAAAATTCGCTAAACCAAAACATTTCCTAAATTGAGACCAAGTCCTTAAAGTTTGTTTAACAATTATGTTATCTGTTATTTTATTTGCTGAAAAAGAAGAATATGACCCAAGAAGAGAGACAGTAGAGGAATTTTTTACAGAGTTAACTTCCAAGGAGACCCATGATGGGCAATCTTTACGATAAATATAATAAGACCAGAAAGTAATATTCCTTATATTGGCAGCCCAATAGTAAAACCTAAAATTGGGTAGGGCTAATCCACCCATCTCTTTATTTCTTTGTAAGTAAACTTTACTTAAATGAGCTTGCTTATTATTCCAAATATAAGATGTTAAAATTGAATATAAAGAATCAAAGTAGGTCTTAGGAATAAAAATAGGTAAGGCCTGAAAAAGATATAACAATTTAGGAAGAATCTTCATTTTAATCGAATTAATTCGGCCAATTAGAGATAAAGAAAAGAGGAGACCATTTAGAAAGCGTATTTTTCACGTAATTCAATAAGGGGTTTAAGTTCTCTTTAAATAAATTCTTGAAGTTTTTAGTAATTGTTACACCTAGATATGTAAATTGACTTGTAACAACTTGGAACGGAAATTTGGGATTTGATGACATTAGGTCATTTAAAGGAAATAACTCACTTTTATGTAAGTTCAGCTTACATCCTGAAAAAGAACTAAACTGGGAAATTAAAGAAAGAACAGAAGTTAAAGAAGTTTCAGTGTTAGAGATAAAAAGTAAAATATCATCAGCGTATAATGAAATTTTATGAGTCATACCTTCCCTTAGTATACCAGAAATGTCCTTAGATTCTTGAAATGCTATTGCTAAGGGTTCTGTAGCTAAAGCAAAAAGTAAAGGACTAAGAGGGCAACCTTGTCTAGTTCCCCGCTGTAATTTAAAGGGCTTAGAAATTTGAGAGTTAGTAATAACCTGAGCGGTAGGAGACAAATAATTTAATTTAACCCAACGAATAAAATTAGGCCCAAAATTAAACTTTTCTAAGATCTTAAAAAGTTAATTCCACTCAATCCTATCAAAGGCTTTTTCTGCATCTAAGGATAATATACACTCTGATATTTTTTTGGATGGTGAATATATCACATTCAATAACTGATGTATATTAAAATGTGAGTAATGATTTTTAATAAATCCTGTCTGGTCATGTGATATAATAGATGGTAAAATATTTTCAAGTCTTCGAGCTAAGATTTTAAGATTTTTGCATCAACATTTAATAAAGAGATTGGTCTGTATGAAGAACATTCAGCTGGAATTTTATTTTTTTTTTAAGAATAAGAGAAATAAAAGCTTCATAAAAAGATTGAGGGAGTTTCCCTGATTTAAAGGATTCTGATAAAACAGAGGATAAATAAGGTGTAAGTAACGTAGTGAAAGTTTTATAAAACACCCCTGGAAAGCCATCAGGTCCTGGGGTTTTACCAGAATGTAAAGCCCCCATACGTATTGTAGCGGTGTGCTACACGCAGTGCTAAAATAATGACACGGAGTCGGTAAACTGCAATTAAAGAAGATTTTATTCGAACTTCACAGCCTTGCTTTAAAGCCTCCCTCATCCCGCCCTCCCCGGGCGCGGATGCTGTAAGGGGCACGTACTCACAAACCCCCGCAAGCTTTTCCCTTTGTTAGTGAAGCAGACCTGGCCTTTGAGCCGGCGCGCTGGCTATTTGTGAGCCGGTTCGAGTGCGCTAGGAAGTGGGTCACCACATAAACCCCGCCCCCCAGAACCGGCGATACACCCCCCAATGTCCACAGTCTGGGCCGGACCCTGTTTGGGAGGTCGGCCTCTGCCCCGCGGTGCGGGAAACTCGACCGGTTGCACCAAGTCCACGTGGGCCGGTTTGAGTCGGTCCACTGTGAAAACCTCCTCTCTCCCCCCAACGTCCAGCACGAACGTGGACCCGTTGTTCCTGAGCACCGTAAATGGCCCCTCGTAGGGCCGTTGCAGCGGTGGCCGATGCCCGCTCCTTCGTACAAACACAAACTTACAGTTCTGCAGGTCTTTGGGTACGCAGGTCGGGTTCTGCCCATGCTGCGAAGTGGGTATGGGGGCCAGGTCACCGAGCCTCTTGCGTAGTCTGCCCAGGACTGCTGCGGGTTCTTCCTCTTGCCCCCTTGGGGCTGGTATGAACTCCCCGGGGATGACCAGGGGTGCGCTGTATACCAACTCGGCCGACGAGGCGTGCAGATTGTCTTTGGGCGCCGTGCGGATGCCGAGTAGGACCCAGGGAAGCTCGTCCGCTCAGTTAGCTCCTCGCAGGCGGGCCATGAGAGCCGACTTAAGGTGACGGTGGAAACGCTCCACTAGTCCGTTCGACTGTGGGTGGTAGGCAGTGGTGGTGTGCAGCTGTGTCCCCAAAAGGCTGGCCATAGCTGACCACAGGCTGGAGGTGAACTGGGCGCCTCTGTCGGAGATAATGTGGGCCGGTACACCAAAGTGGGACACCCAGGTGGCGATCAGTGCCCGGGCGCAAGATTCGGAGGTGGTGTCCGTGAGCGGGATCACCTCTGGCCATCTTGTGAACCGGTCCACGATAGTCAGGAGACACTGGCAGGGGGCCCACGATATCCACATGAATGTGGTCGAAACGCCGGTGGGTGGGGTGGAACTGCTGCGGCAGAGCTTTGGTGTGCCGCTGCACCTTAGCCGTCTGGCAGTGCATGCACGTTCTGGCCCATTCACTGACCTGCTTGCGGAGTCCGTGCCAAACAAACCTGCTGGAGACCATCCGGACAGTTGTCCGGATGGAGGGGTGCGCCAAGTTATGAATGGAGTTGAACACACGTCGCCGCCAAGGTGCCGGGACGACGGGACAGGGCTGGCCGGTGGCGACGTCACAGAGTAGGGTCCTCTCACCTGGGCCTACTGGGAGGTCCTGGAGCTGCAAACCGGAGACTGCGGTTCTGTAACTCGGGATCTCCTCGTCTGCCTGCTGCGCCTCTGCCAGCGCCTCAAAGTCTACCCCTTGGGAAAGGGCATGAATGTTAGGGCGAGAGAGCATGTCTGCCACGACATTGTCCTTACCCGAGACGTGCCGGACATCCGTCGTGTATTCAGAGATGTAGGACAGATGGCGCTGCTGGCGGGACGACCAGGGATCGGACACCTTCGTGAACGTAAAGGTAAGCGGCTTGTGGTCCGTGAACACGGTGAAGGGCCTACCTTCTAAGAAGTACCTGAAATGCCGGATTGCCAGGTATAGCGCCAACAGTTCCCGGTCGAAAGCACTGTATTTGAGCTCGAGTGGCCGCAGGTGTTTGCTGAAAAACGCCAGGGGTTGCCAGCACCCCTCGATGAGTTGTTCCAGCACCCCACCGACTGCCGTGTTAGATGCGTCCACTGTGAGGGCGGTAGGGACGTCCATTCTGGGGTGCACTAGCATCGCGGCGTTCGCCAAGGCTTCCTTCGTTTGAGTGAAAGCGGCGGCGGACTCCTCGTCCCAGGTAATGTCCTTGCCCGGACCCGACAGCAGGGCGAACGGGGGGCGCATGATTCGGGCAGCTGAAGGGAGGAAGCGGTGGTAGAAATTTACCATACCTACGAATTCCTGAAGGCCTTTGATCGTGGTGGGTCGGGGGAAATGGCGGACCGCATGTACCTTAGCAGGCAGAGGGGTTGCCCCGTCTTTAGTAATCCTGTGGCCCAGGAAGTCAATGGTGTTGAGCCCGAACTAGCATTTGGCCGGGTTGATTGATAGACCGTATTCACTCAGTTGGGCATAGAGTTGACGGAGGTGGGACAGATGCTCCTGACGACTGCTGCTGGCTATGAGGATGTTGTCCAAATAGAGGAATGCAAAGTCCAGGTCACGTCCCACCGCGTCCATTAACCGCTGGAACGTCTGTGCGGCATTCTTCAGGCCGAGCGGCATGCGGAGGAACTCGAAAAGGCCGAACGGGGTGATGAGAGCCGTTTTGGGGACGTCGCCTGGATGCATCAGGATTTGATGGTATCCTCAGACGAGGTCTACTTTGGAGAAGATCCGTGCGCCGTGCAGGTTTGCTGCAAAGTCCTGAATGTGCGGCACAGGGTAGCGGTCCGGTGTGGTAGCCTCGTTCAGCCTGCGGTAGTCGCCGCACGGTCTCCAGCCCCCTGTGGCTTTGGGCACTATGTGCAGGGGGGAGGCCCATGGGCTGTCGGACCGCTGGATGATCCCCAATTCCACCATCCTCTTGAACTCCTCCTTCGCCAGTCGGAGCTTGTCCAGGGGAAGCCGCCGAGCATGGGCGTGGAGGGGTGGTCCCTGGGTCAGGGCATGGCTGCCGTGAACTGCGGTGCCAGAACCGATGGGAAATCCGCCAGGACTCTGGTGAAGTCGTTGTCGGACAGCGTGATGGAGTCGAGGTGTGGGGCTGGCAACTGGGCTTCTCCCAGGGAGAACGTCTGAAAGGTCTCGGCAGGTCGACCAGCAGGCTGTGAGCCCGCAAAAAATCCGCACCCAGAAGCGGTTGGGCTACGGCGGCCAGTGTGAAGTCCCATGTGAACCAGCTGGAGCCGAACTGTAGCTGCACCGTACGGGTGCCGTTGGTCCTTACCGTGCTGCCGTTCACGGCCCTCAGGGGGGGACCCGGTGCCCTGTTGCGGGTGTCGTAACTCGTCGGAGGTAAGATGCTGATGTCGGCACCGGTGTCGACCAAAAAACGGCGTCCCGACCTCTTGTTCCACGCATACAGGAGGCTATCCCGATGGCCAGCCGCCGTAGCCATCAGCGGTGGCTGGCCCTGGCGTTTCCCGGGAACTGGCAGGGCGGGCGACAACGGCGGGCTTCTGTGCCCCACCGCTGGTGGTAGAAACACCATTGTTCGTTGGGCTCCCCACCCATGCCTCTGGGGTTAGTGGGCTCTGTGGCCGGGCCTGGACTGGTTTGCTGCTGGGAGTGTGGGCTGGTGATCTGTGCGATGGACGCCCCACTCACCTTCTTGGCGTTCCACAGCAAGTCCGCCTGGGCTGCCACCTTCCGGGGGTCGCTGAAATCCGCGTTGGACAGCAGCAGGCGTATGTCCTCGGGCAGCTGCTCCAGGAATGCCTGCTCAAACATGAGGCAGGGTGTGTGTCCGCTGGCCAGAGACAACATCTCATTCATTAAAGCCGATGGAGGTCTGTCTCCCAAGCCATCTAGGTGCAGTAAACGGGCAGCCCGCTCGCGCCGTGAGAGTCCAAAAGTCCTTAGGAGCAGGGCTTTGAATTCCGTGTACTTGCCGTCTGCCGGGGGAGACTGTACGAACTCCGCAACCTGGGCCGCTGTGTCCTGGTCGAGGGAGCTCACCACGTAGTAGTAACGTGTGTCCTCTGAGGTTATCTGCCGAACGTGGAATTGGGCTTCTGCTTGCTGGAACCAGAGGTGAGGTCGCAGCGTCCAGAAGCTTGGCAGTTTCAACGAAACCGCATGAACAGATGCGGCGTTGGTCATCTCCGGTCCAAAAATCGTTTGGACCATCAGGGTCACCAATTGTAGCGGTGTGCTACATGCAGCGCTAAAATAACGACACGGTCGGTAAACTGCAATTAAAGAAGATTTTATTCGAACTTCACAGCCTTGCTTTAAAGCCTCCCTCATCCCGCCCTCCCCGGGCGCGGATGCTGTAAGGGGCACGTACTCACAAACCCCCACAAGCTTTTCCTTTTGTTGGTGAAGCAGACCTGGCCTTTGTGCCGGCGCGCTGGCTATTTGTGAGCCGGTTCGAGTGCGCTAGGAAGTGGGTCGCCACAGTATAGCCTCAGTCACTTCTTCATTGGAAATAGGCTGATCTAACTGTGTTAGGCTATCAGCAGACAATGTAGGAATGTTAATATTACTGAAGAAAGCATTCATATAGGTATCATCTAAAGAAGAGTCAGACTGATACGTCTTTAAATACGTTGTTAATTTCAGAACGGTCGGATATCTTAGTACCATTATCTTTAAAAATTTCTGTGATTTGACAATTAACTGTAAAAGATTTTAAGTGATTGGTTAATAAACTACCTGTTCTATCCCCGTGAATGTAAAATTGAGATTTATCTCTCAACAGCTGTCGTTCAATTGGGTAAGTCAGCAGAAGATTATACTTGGATTGGATTTCAATACGCTTATTATGTATAGTTGGATCTGGAGATAGGGCATACTTTCGATCAAGATCTTTTAATATCGCTGCTAGGTCAGACCTTTCTTTGTCAGCTTTTTTCTTTATATAGGTAGAGTAAGAGATAATTTCTCCACGAATATATGCTTTAAAAGTATCCCAGACTATAGTACCAGCAGTATCTCCTTTAAAATTTTCTTTAAGGAGAAAAGTAATATGGTTTTCCAAAAACTTTAGAAAATTTTTATCAGATAACAATGATAAGTTAAAACGCCAACTTCTTTTTGATACAGAATGAACACGTAATCTTATTAAGTGGTATTAAGTGTTTTTGGGACCTGTTTATCTCAGGATCTCTTGCTTCATTTGACCAATTATCAACTAAATTTGCACTCCCAAAAACACACTTTTACAGATACCTTCAAATTTGAGATTTCTTACGTTTCCAATTAACTACTTTTCCTATAGGTCCTGATAAGAATTTACTGGATGATCTTTTAAATTTAAAACCTTTTGTTAATGGTTCTATTACCGGTATCTATAACCTGTTGATTGAATCTAGACAAGACCTTTTAGATAGAATTAAAAAAGCTTGGGAGGATGACCTAAATTGTCATATTTCTGATAATAGATGGAATAAAATTCTTAAACGGGTTAATAAATCATCTTTCTGTGCTCGTCATTCTCTTCTACAATTTAAAGTGGTTCATAGAGCTTATATTTCTAAACAGAAGCTGTCCAGTTTTTATCCGAATGTTTCTCCACTTTGTAATAAATGCAACTCTGCTGATGCCTCTTTAATTCATATGTTTTGGTTTTGCCCTAAAATTGAAAAGTTTTGGCGGGAAGTATTCCATACCTTCTCACAACTTTTTAGAGTCCAATTTGACCCAAATCCCCTTACTGCCTTCTTTGGTATTATTGCAGATGAAGATATAACTTTAAATACTTCTAACCTACAGGTTTTAGTTTTTACCTCCCTTTTAGCAAGAAGAGCAATCTTGCTTAAATAGAAGGAGCCTACCTCTCCTGCACATCTTCAATGGCTACGTGATATTATGTCTTATTTAAATTTAGAAAAGATCCGTTGCTCAGTCTTAAATTCGAAACAATCTTTTTATGATATCTGGGGACCTTTCCTAAATTATTTTTCCAATTTATAAAGTTTAACAGTCCACAGACTTTTATGTATATTTTTATCTTCTCTTCTTAAGCAAATATGTTTTCTTCTAATTTATCCATTATCATCCATCAGCTGTTTTCTTTGGTAGTTGGTAGGGGGTTGACTTTTTTTATATAAAAAATTTCTTTTATGATGTATGACCTATCTTTAAATTTTTGATTACAGAGTGGTATACCTTTATGTGTTACGCTATAACATTTTGATCAATTTTATCACAATATATGAATGTACATAAGTTATGTTGAGATGTATCTATGTGTTGCACTCTGTAAATCTTATTTTTTTTCTTCTGAATGAAAATATTGTTTAAAAAAAAAAGAAACTAAATGACAATTATCTTATTGTGCCCTAGGTCGCGGCGGAATAGTGGGCCGTGGCAGAGGAGGGTTCCCAGGTCGGGGCCGAGGCCGGGGGCGAGGAAGAGGAGCAACCCGTCCTCCACTTACCAGAGAGCAGCTGGACAATCAACTGGATGCATACATGTCGAAGACTAAGGGCCACCTTGATGCCGAGCTCGATGCCTATATGGCACAAACTGATGGTGAAGCCAACGATTAGCAGTGCTGACTGGGGAGATGCTAGTTTTATTAATAGTATTTGAACTTGAATTTGAAAACCTAGAGAAACTACGCAAGGAATGAAATGGAGAATTTTCAACTTTTGCGGAGAGAAATAAGCTGTATTTGAACTGCTGACAAGTGAGCGGACTTCAAGGGTTTCGCCTTTTAATTACTTTAACCTTTCTACATTTTGTGATGTTCACGGTTCTGTTTGATATTCCTCTGCCTTGCTCATTGTGTAATGATCATGACTCTGTATAAAGTTCACTCTTTCCTTGAAAACCCTTTGTTTTAGATTAGATTCCACTAACAGTCTGCCACTCTGGTAGAATCTGTTCACCATAAAACATTAGAATTCCAAAGCTTTACTCTTGTTTTTTTTCTGCAGAGAGTGATGTTCTTTTGCATTTCTGTGTTCTCATCTTTGCCCTTTGATCAGTGGATCATGGCAGCTTTGAGGACTGAAAAGCAAACACTTTGGTCTTGGGGTTCCAGTTTAGAAGAGCATGGCTGTTCCCAGGTTTCTCGATAATGCTGGTGTGCTGTTGTCAAATCCAACTCCCTGCTTGACATTATCTTGAGGAGAGAGACACACAATACTTGAGAATTGGCTGCAGCTGATGTCCTAGCATTGTACAATAGACAGGAGTTTCCTCCCATTTGGGTAGTGCTTGCTGCATTCCATGAAGGGGAGAACCTTCCTATCTCTTGGAACATCCACTTCAGAGAATTGATAATTTCCCATTTATCTTCAACTGAAAGGTGAGTGTTAAGTTGGGAGCCTGAACTTTGATCAAATGAGTTATGACAGGGATATGTCTAGTTGTGGAAAAGAGTTGCTGCCTCTGTTTGAAGGTCTTTACAAAAAAAATTTACTGTGTTTTATTGTGGTGCACTAAGATTCTACTGTTGCAGAAGGGTTTCTAACTGATTTCAGCTGGAGAACATTTATGATGGGCATTGTGTACAAACAGGATCAGACTTAACAGTGATGTCCCCAAAGTTCATGTATCTAATTTCGTCTTGCAGGACTGTGTTCTGGTGAGAATCGGTGCTTTATCTTCAAATGGATGTAAGCCTCATATTATTAAAAGTTTTGAAGAGAAATATTCCCAGTTATTAGTTTGTTAGGCAAAGTTAGATAAATTGTTTAGGTGTCACTTCGTCTGTTTACGTGGACAGAGGTTCCCAACCATTTTTATGCCATGGACCAACACCATTAAGCAAGGGGTCCATGGACCCCTGGTTTGGCTTTAGAATGTGGAGCTGATAGAGCAAGTGGCATTTTATGCCATCTATTTCATCAACATTTGGGAACTGAGTTAATGATTACTCACCTGATTGCTTTTGCTAATTCTGATTTGGGTCGGTGTCTGAATAGTTTCATAGCACTGTGGGAGAAATTAAATTTAAGAGTTGGGGAAACTTCAGGTCTGTAATTAGCCAAAATTCCATTCAGTTCTGGTCACCCCATGTGGAGGCGTCAGAGGGTGCAGGAGTAGTTTACCAGGGTGCTGCGTGAATTAGAGGCATGTGGTATAAGGAGCGATTGGACATTCCTGTGTTGCTTTCTTTGGGGCTGAGGAGAGATCTGATAGAGGTTTATAAAGTTGAGTGGCAGTGATACTCTCATAGAACATAGAATAGTACAGCACATTACAGGCCCTTTGGCCCACAATGTTGTGTCGACCCTCAAACCCTGCCTCCCATATAACGCCCCCCCCCACCTTAAATTCCTCCATATACCTGTCTAGTAGTCTCTTAAACTTCACTAGTGTATCTGCCTCCACCACTGACTCAGGCAGTGCATTCCACGCACCAACCAGTCTGAGTGAAAAACCTTCCTGTAATATCCCCCTTGAACTTCCCTCCCCTTACCTTAAAGCCATGTCCTCTTGTACTTAGCAGTGGTGCCTGGGGAAGAGGCGTTGGCTGTCCACTCTATCTATTCCTCTTATAGTAGTATAGAATTATTGAACTCTTCAGTACAATACAGGCCCTTTGGCCCTAATAGTTCAGCATGGACTAGAAATCTGCCTAGTCCTATCGACCTGCACCCAGACCATAGCCCTCTATAACCCTCCCATCCATGTACCTAATCAATTTTTTCTTAAATGGTGAAATCGAACCCACAACCACCACTTCTGCTAGCAGCTTGTTCTATCGTTTCACCACCCTCTGAGTGAAGTAGTTCCTCCTCACGTTCCCCTGAAATATTTCACCTTTCATCATTAATGCACAACCTCTAGTTCTAGTCTCACCCTACCTCAATGGAAAAGCCAACCCTGTAACTCAAGTTGTAGCAATGTCCTTGTAAATTTTCTTTGCAGTTTTTCAATCTTATTGAGATATTTCCTGGAGGTAGGCAACCAAAATGCACACAATGCTCCAAATCAGGCCTGTCGATGTCTTGTACTTCAAGATAACATCCCAACTCCTAGACTTACTATTTTGTTTTATGAGGGCCAATGTGCCAAAAGCCATCTTTACGACCCTATCTACCATTGACACCCCTTTGATGGAATATAGATCTATATTCCTGCATTCCTCAGTGCCCTTCCATTCACCATCCAAGACCTACCCTGGCTTGTCCTCCCAAATGCAACAGCTCACATTTGTCTGCATTAAATTTCATCTGCCACTTTTTCCAGTCCCATTTTCCCAGCTGGTCCAGACTATGATAGTCTCCCTCACTGTCCACTACACCCACAATCTTTGTGTTATCCACTAATTTGCTATTCAGTTTACCACATACTCTACTGTGGCACCTGCTATTTCTGCACAGGGTCCAAGCAAATAGTCTCTCCCGGGGCTGAAATGTCTACCACTACAGGGCATGCCTTTAAGGTGATGGTAAGAGTGCTGTGTGCCTGGGGTGGTAGTGAGGGCAAATACAATGGATGTGTTTGAGATGTTCTTGGACATCATCTTGCACATCAATATGGAGAGATGGGACTTCTGTAGGCTGAAGAGATTAGCTTTAGGTGTTTAGTTCAGCACATCCTTGCGGACTGAAGGGTCTGTTCCTGTTTTGTACTGTTCTATTGAGCAATGTGTGGATAGCACACAGTACACTCCCTGTTTCAATAAACTTAAAGAAATTGACAAAATGAAGCCTTAATGACAGGTGGCAGCACCAATACTGCCCCACAGACAGAGGCTGGTGGGGGTGGTGACACAAGAGGCTTCAGATGCAGGATGTCTGGAGCAACTACAAACAAGCTGGAAGAACTTCGCCTCAGAACGCATCTGCGTAGGGAAATGAACAGTCAATGTTTTGAGTTGCAGCCCTTTCAGGACTCAGTGTGTTGCTAGTGGGACCAATGAATGGATGATATTTGGGAACCGGGCAAGGTCCTATACTTACAGGGTGAAAAATTAGCTATCAACTGTTGGGTCTGTAAATTCTGTTTTCACATAAGAAATACATTGTGAGGTGTTGTCATAGCCCATGCTTAAGAAGAATGGACAGCTGACTTTGTGTTATATTTCATGTGTGCTGAGTAAGTTTTATCTGAAGACGGGATCAGGAAATGTTGGGTGGAGTCCTTTTGGAGTATTTGCGTGATGATCGTTTCCCTCGTGCTTGCTAGAATTACTTAGTTTTGTGTTGGGGTGATTAAAATTTCACACCAGCATTGCATTGTTTTTAATCAAAGCTGGGGATGTGGGTGAGGAAATTTGTTTAACTCCCTGGAGTCCAGGAGATCTTAGAGGTATATGAAATTGAGGGATATAGATGAGGCAGATGCAACAGGCTTTGTCCCCTCAAGTTGGGTGAGTAGAACTAGAGTCTCTCGGTTTAGGATGAAAAATTAAATATTTAAGGAGAATCTGAGGGTTCTTCGTTCAGAGGTTTGTGCGGGTGTGGAATGAACTGCCAGCTGAAAAGATGGATATCAGTTCAGTTGTAACATTTAAGCGAAGTGATGACGTGGTCTGGGTGCAGCTAAATGCGACTAGGCAGAGGACCAGGTTGATAGAAGAGAAGGGCTGACAGGCCTATTTCTGTGCTGCAATTCTCTTATGAATAGTTTTGTGAATTTTCCATCAATCTGAGGCACCAGTAAGTTTCCCACTTTCACAGGGATAAAATTGAGTTATGGAGAAAGCTCCCTCCTAGAATATTTCCAAATATTAAGGGTTTTGGATATTTCTCTTGGGAAGGAAATCCAGGAAGGTGTTGCCGTTTGTTTTCCAGCAAATGGGTTTTCTTTCAACTGCATTGCAATAATTCTGTTGAAATAATTCCTATTCCCACCTCATTTCCAAGGAGGCATTACAAGACTGAATGAGATGGGGAACATGAGCAGGAAAGAATACAAGATTAGTTACCGCACTGGACGAGGGCATTTGGCCCTATGAGTCTATACTGATTGCCGTTCCGTTCCCAGGACTCATCTTTATACCCACTTCTAATTTGCCTTCTGAAAGCAGCAATTGAATCTGCTGCTTCTGCCCTTTCTGGCGGTGTTTGCATCAAGATTTCTTGGCATTCCATTGATGAAGGATCTAGGCCCACAACATTGACTGTTTATTCCCCTTCGTAGATGCTGCCTAACCTGATGAGTTCCTCCAGTATTTCGTGTGCGTTACTCTGTATTTAGTCTTTTTTTCTTCTTCCCTACCCCCCCATCCTCTGGCATCAGCTTAAATGTTCATCCACTGTTAAATCTTCCTTGCTCCTGCTGCCAACAAAATCATTCTCTTTGTACAGCTTTTATCAAACCATATCTGATTCCTTCATCAAGGGAGAGCAGTCCAATTTCTCTTTGTTCTCTTTAGATATCCCTCATCTCTGGGACTATTGTACTCAATCTTTCCTGTGTCGCCTCATGCTCTTTCTGCATTAGGGATTTGCTTTCTAACCTGCCAGCACAGGATTTTTAAACAACTACAAACACTGTAGTCTTAAGAGAGTTGGTTTGGTTACATTCTCAGACGGTTGCTCATTTCTTATAATCATTGTTTGGAAATTGAGGGCCTCACTTCAATCGGAAACATTCATTTGTTTCTGGGCATCGTTCACCAATTCTCCCAAGCTTCTAGCTCAAAGCAACAAAGGCATGCAGTTTTCAAGTCACTTCTCTGTTGCTTGTGAATTTTTTTTGTTTGACTATTACTGGCAAAATCAGAATATCTCTTGCATGCATGTACACTGATATATTTCTTTTGGGAATGGCACAACTAGTAGAGCTGCTGCTTCAGTGACTAGAATTCAATGTTTGTATGTGATTTTTAGAGGCTGCTGTGCCATTCAACATAGCTGGAGCTGATTTCCTAACTCAATACTAAATCCTTACTCTGTTCCCATACTCCCTAATGACTTCTGAGTCCAGAAATCTTTCCTCAGCCTTCTATGGTGGAGAATTCCACTGGTTCAAGGCCTGCTAGGTCAAGAAATTCCTGAGTCCCAATAGTTCTAGGGTGCCACGTAGTGTAGCGGTTACATGATGCTCGAGGCATTGAGGTTTAGAGTTCAATTCCAGCGTGCTCTATATGGAGTCTGTCTGTCTCTCTGTGGAATGCGTGGGACTTTTTTTCCTGGTGCTCCGGTTTCCTCCCACAGTCCAAAGACCTAGTGGTTAGTAGGTGAATTGTTAATTATCCTGTGATTAGGTTAAGGTTAAATTGTGGTTGTTGGGTGGTGCAGCTCAAAGGGCAGAAGGACCTATTCCTTCTATATCTATATATGTGCTATATCTTAAATATGAGGCCCTCTGTTGGCCAGGATTGACCATGGATATTGTGTTCTGGCAGTCTACCTGATACACAAGCTAGTATGTCTACCAGGGCAGTACAATATGCAGAGCAATCTGTTGCCCAGGTAGCAGTCCCCTCCCCACCACCACACACACAGACACGATACAATTTGACACCAGTGTCTCAGGAGTTGCCAGTCAGTGTTGAATTCAATGTAGGACTGCCTTAGGGACTCCAGATTCAGATATTTTTCTCAGGGTTTGCTCCCAAATCCTTCCCCGTGATACAGTGTAACTGCAAGGCAGTGGCAGTTTGAGATCAGTTTTCCTTCCAGGTGAGCTCCCAACTGCAGCTGAAGAGCCCCATCTGCTTGAGTAGAAATGGTTCCACTAGGATTAGTAGCTAAACCACACGTGAAGGCCAGGAGCTGGACATGGTTGTCAGAGCCTATTTGAGACACACCATTGGGTGCGTTTATCTTCAGTACCACCGCCCGCCCCCCCCCCCCCCCCCCCCACCCAAGTTATGACAACCTGTCATTAAATAAAATAGACGAACCACTCAAACTTCCACCCAAGCCAGTGACACATTCAGATGTTAAACATAGAAAATAGGTGCAGGAGTAGGCCATTCGGCCCTTCGAGCCTGCACCGCCATTCAGTATGATCGTGGCTGATCATCCAACTCAGAACCCTGTACCTGCTTTCTCTCCATACCCCCTATCCCTTTAGCCACAAGGGCCATATCTAACTTCCTCTTAAGTATAGCCAATGAACCGGATTCAACTGTTTCCTGTGGCAGAGAATTCCACAGATTCACCACTCTCTGTGTGAAGAAGTTTTTCCTCATCTCGGTCCTAAAAGGCTTCCCCTTTATCCTTAAACTGTGACTCCTCGCTCTGGACTTCCCCAACATCAGAAACAATCTTCCTGCACCTAGCCTGTCCAATCCCTTTAGAATTTTATACGTTTCAATAAGATCCCCCTTCAATCTTCTATATTCCAGTGAATATACGCCTAGTCGATCCAGCCTTTCTTCTTATGAATGTCCTGCCATCCCAGGATTCAATCTGGTGAACCTTCTCTGTACTCCCTCTATGGCAAGAATGTCTTTCCTCAGATTAGGGGACCAAAACTGCACACAATACTCTAGGTGTGGTCTCACCATGCCTTGTACAACTGCAGTAGAACCTCCCTGCTCCTGTACTCAAATCCTTTTGCTATGAATGCCAACATACCATTTGCCTTTTTCACTGCATGCCCACCTTCAATGACTGGTGTACAATGACACCCAGGTCTCATTGCACCTCCCCTTTTCTTAATCGGCCACCATTCAGATAATAATCTGTTTTCCTGTTCTTGCAACCAAAGTGGATAACCTCGCATTTATCCACATTAAATTGCATCTGCCATGAATTTGCCCACTCACCTAACCTATCCAAGTCACCCTGCATCCTCTTAGCATCCTCCTCACAACTAACACCGCCGCCCAGCTTCGTGTCATCCGCAAACATGGAGATGCTACATTTAATTCCCTCATCTAAATCATTAATATATATTGTAAACAACTGGGGTCCCAGCACTGAGCCTTGCTGTACCTCACTAGTCACTGCCTGCCATTCTGAAAAGGTCTGTTTACTCCCACTCTTTGCTTCCTGTCTGCCAACCAATTCTCTATCCACATCAATACCATACCCCCAATACCGTGTGCTTTAAGTTTGCACACTAATCTCCTGTGTGGGACCTTGTCAAAAGCCTTTTGAAAATCTAAATATACCACATCCACTGGCTCTCCCCCCATCCACTCTACTAGTTACATCTTCAAAAAATTCTATAAGATTCGTCAGACATGATTTTCCTTTCACAAATCCATGCTGACTTTGTCCGATGATCTCACCTCTTTCCAAATGTGCTGTTATCACATCTTTGATAACCCACTCTAGCATTTTCCTCACCACCGATGTCAGACTAACCGGTCTATAATTCCCCGGTTTTTCTCTCCCTCCTTTTTTAAAATGTGGGGTTACATTAGCCACCCTCCAATCCTCAGGAACTAATCAGAATCTAAGGAGTTTTGAAAAATTATCACTAATGCATCCACTATTTCTTGGGCTACTTCCTTAAGCACTCTGGGATGCAGACCATCTGGCCCTGGGGATTTATCTGCCTTTAATCCCTTCAATTTACTAACTACTTCCACTTCCCTACTAACATGTATTTCCCTCAGTTCCTCCATCTCACTAGACCCTGCCAGAGTTTTGTGTTTCAATGAAATCTTTAGTTCAGAGGTGGTGCAAATGGGCATATTCAGCCACTCTCTTTTTGTGTTACTGCCATCCCTTCTATGGCAGGTACTGCCCTTCTTGGGTAAGGAGACGCAATACTCCACCTACTCTTGTCCACACTGCATCACAATATGTTGATTCTGGTTCCACCTCTACAGCCACCAATAGACAACCCCTTAGGAGAACATCACACTTGACTCGAGTGATAGCTCTAGTATTATTACACAATATTCCTGTTTCATTGCAGACAAGTCTCCTGCCCTGTTTTGCATGTAGAGTTCCCAGTTTCAGGAAATGCTATCACCTTTTGCTCTACATTTCTGGCTCCTTATGTAGCTGCATTCATTGAGAGTTCTGATAGACATTCTTAGCTGTGCCATTTACTGTTCCTGAATCTATTCCCAAAGGTTAACTATGGGCTGGAGGCTGTTTTCCTCCCGAGTTCCGTTCCATTCCATTCTAAATTGATACAAACCTGCTTGACTTGAATTCATTTTGTATGGCCCCAGAATCCCTAAATTAATATTTACAACCTTTACCAGCCTCTTACCTCTCCTCAACTATCACCTCCCCCTGGTGCATTTCTTTCCTTTCTCCCATCATTCACTCTCCTCTCATCAAATTCCTTCCTCTCCAGCCCTTTACCTTTCCTACCCACCTGGCTTCACCTATCACCTTTTAGCTACCCTCCTTCCACTCCCCCCCCCCCCACCTTGAAATTCTGGCATCTTCCCCCTTCCTTTCCAGTCCTGACGAAGGGTCTCTGCTCAAAGCATTGATTGTCCATTCATTCTCATAGATGCTGTCTGACATGCTGAGTTAATCCAGCATTTTGCGTGTGTTCTCTGGATTTACAGCATCCGCAGAATTTCTTGTGTTCATTATTGTGTATGTGTAAGATAGGTGGAATAATTTTTACGGGGTTAGTAGTTCACAAGGGTTGCATGTCCATGGGCGGATGGGAAATAATCAGCGTGGGCTAGATGGGGTGAAGGGCCTGTTTCTATGCTGTAGTAGTACTCTGCTGTAGTGCAGTAGGAGTAGTACAAGTAGAAGGCATTCTACAACTGCCTGGGGGCATGATTTCTAGTTCTACTTGGAACAGCTGAGATTTCAGAAATTAACTAGAAGGCTTTTGACATGCTGACCTTCATCAATCAGGTGATGAGTACAGAAATTGGGAGGTTGTGGTGTGTTTGGACAAGACACTGATGAGGCTGAACTTGGAGTATTGCTCAGTTTTTGTCACCCTGCTATTGGAACAATGTCATTAAACTGGAAAGAGTGCAGAAGAAAGATTTGCTGGGATGTTGCTAAGATCTGAGGGCCTGAGTTACAGGGTCAGTCTTGAACTATTCTCCTAGGCGCTCACATAACTGAAAGGTCATTTGAGAGGTGTATAAAATCATGAGGGGCATAGGGTGAATGCACTCAGTCTTTATCCCAGGTTGGGGAATTGAGAGAGGGTGTTACTTAAGGTGAGAAGGAAAAGATTTAATAGAATTTGGAAGGCGACTTTTTTTTAAACAGTAGGTGGTATGTATCATTTCTGTACCATTTAAATGACTGTGGTGTGCTCTTGGTGCCGGATGTTGAAGAACTGGGAGACCCAGTGTCTCCCAGGGAACTACATTTGCGTGAACTGCATCTGGCTGCAGCTCCTTGAAGACCTGGAGCAGCAACTGGATGACCTTCAGCTTGTATGAGGATATAATAGATCAAAGTTACAGGGAAGTAGTCACCCCAAAATTGCAGGAAGCAAGTAGCTGGGTGACCATCAGGAGAAATTGAAATAGGCAGAGCAGAGCATCCTGTGGCCATTCTCAAAAGCAAGTATACCATTTTAGATACTTTTGTGGGGGTGACCTCCCGGGAGAATGCCAGGGCGATTGGGTTACAGGCACTGACCATGGGTCCATGGTGCAGAAGGGAAAGAGAAGGGAGCGGTAGTGATCGGGGACTTGACAGTGAGGGGAACAGGCAGGAGATTCTATGGACGTGAATGGGACACCCAGATGGTATTTTGCCTCCCAGCTGCCAGGGTCAGGGATGTCTCAGATCGCGTCCACAACCTATTGGAGAGGGAGAGGGAGCAGCCAGATGTGTTCGTACATACTGGTACCAATGACATAAGAAGGAAAAGCAATGAGGTCCTGAAAAGAGAATTTAGAGAGGTAGGTAGAAAGCTGAGGAGCAGGACCTTCCGGGGTAGTAATTTCTGGATTACTGCCTGTGCCACGTGCCAGTGATTTGGCAGATAAATGCATGGCTGAGAAGCTGGTGCTGGGGGTAGGGCTTCAGGTTCTTTGATAATTGGGATTTCTTCTGAGGAGGTATGACCTTTTCAGGTAACAGGTTGCACCTGAACCCGAGAGGGACCAATATTCTCACAGGCAGGTTTGTTAGGGCTGTTGGGGAGGGTTTAAACTAACTTGGCAGGGAGGTGAGAACCAGAGTGAAGGGACTCGGGAAAGGACATATAGTAAAAAAAGTGAAGATAGCATGCAGTCAGATTGTCCGGAAGGGCAGGCAGGTGATGGGACTTCTTTGTAGCCAACAGGCTGAGCATCAGATCATTAAGAGATGCAGAGTCAGAAAGGATAGCAATATGCTACTCAAGGTGTATCTAAATGCAGAAAGGTGGATGATCTTGTTGCAATATTACACATTGCCAGGTATGATGTGGCCATCACTGAAGGATGGTTGTACTAGGGAGCTGAATATCCAAGGTTACATGTTGTATCAGAGAGATAGGAACATAGGCTTGGAGGGGCAGGGGGCATGGCTCTATTGGTAAAGATGTGACATAAGATCACAAGGTGTTGAGTGCTTGTGGGTTGAGTTAAGAAATTGCAAGGGTAAAATGACACTGGCAGTTATATACAGGCCTCCCAACAGTGGCTGGGAGGTGGACTACAGGTTACAACAGGAAATAGAAAAGAATAGTCAAAAAGGCAGTGTTAGAGTAGTTACGGGAGGTTTTAAACATGCAGGTCAATTGGGAAAATAAGGTTGGTAATGGATCACAGTGAGTTTGTTGAATGCCTGAGATAGCTTTTTAGAGCAGTTTGACACTGAGCCTACTAAGGGGTCAGCTATACTGGGTTTGGTGGTATGTAATGAACCAGAGGCGATTAGGGAGCTTAAGGTAAAAGATCTCTTATGAAGCAGTGATCACAGTATGATTGTGTTCAACTAAATTTGATAGGGAGAAAGTAAAGTCTTGATGTAGCAGTATTTCAGTGGTGTAAGGGAAATTACAGGGGTATGAGAGAGGAGCTGGCCAAAGTAAATTGGAAGGAGCTGCTGGCAGGGATGTTAGAACAGCAACAGTGTGCGTTTCTGGGAAAAATGAGGAAGGTGCAGGACATGTGTATTCCAAAAATGAAGAAATAATCTATTGGTAAAATAGTACAACCATGGCTTACAAGGGAAGTCAAAGCTATTGTAAAAGCAAAAGAAAGGGCATACAACAAAGCAAAAATTAGTGGGAAGATAGAGGATTGGGAAGTTTCTAAAAACCTACAGAGAACAACTTTAAAAAATCATTAGAAAGGAAAAGATGAAATATGAAAGCAAGCTAGCAAATAATATCAAAGTGGATAGTTTCTTCAAGTGGTTTTTTCAAGTATGTTAAAAATAAAAGAGAAATGAGAGTAGATATAGGACCGCTAGATAAGTATTTTGTGTCAGCCTTCACTGTGAAAGACAAGCAAAATGCCTGATGAAATCATTAGACTCTGACATGGTGCCAGAGGAGTGGAAAATTGCAAACGTTACTCCACTCTTTGACTTTGACAGGGTGCCACACATGAGGCTGCTTACCAAGTTATGAGCTCATGATATCGCGTGAAAATTACTAATATGGTTTGAGCATTGGTTGATTGGTAGGAGGCAGCGTGTGGGAATAAAAGGATCCCTTTCTGGTTGGCTGCCATTAACTAATGGTGTTCCACAGGGGTTGGTGTTGGGACCATTTCTTCTTATGCTGTGTATAAATGATTTAGATGATGGAATAGATGACTTTGTTGCCAATTTTGCAGATGATGATAAGATTAATGGAAGGGCAGGTAGTGTTGAAGAAACAGGTAGGATGCAGAAGGACTTGGAGTAGGAGAATACGCAAGATAGTGGCAAATTAAATACAATGTTGGAAAATGCATGGTCATTCACTTTAGTGATAGAAATAAATGTGAGGACTATTTTCTAAATGGGGAGAAAATCCAGAAATCTGAGATACAGAGGGACTTGGGAGTCCTTGTGCAGAACACCCTGAAGGTTAACTTGTAGGTTGAGTCAGAGGTGAGGAAGGCAAATGCCATGTTAGCATTCATTTCAAGAGGTCTAGAATACATGAACAAGGATGTATTGCTAAAGCTTTATAAGGCACTGGTGAGGCCTCGCCTTGAGTATTATGAACAATTTTGGACCCCTTAGTTTATAAAAGATGTGCTGGCATTGGAGAAGGTTCAGAGGAGGATCACAAGGATGATTATTGGCATGAAAGGGTTATCATACGAGGAATGTTTAGCTCTGGGTCTGCACTCACTGGAATTCAGAAAGATGGGGGTGGGGGGGGGGAGAAATCTCATTGAAGCCTTTTGAATGTTGAATGGCCTAGACAGTAGATGGGGTAAGGATGTTTCCCATGCTAGGCGAATCTAGGACAAGTGGGTACAAGCTCAGAATAGAAGGGCGCCCTTTCAAAACATGCAGAGAAATTTCATTAGCCAAAGGGTGGTGAATTTGTGTAATTTGTTGCCACATGCAGCTGTGGAGGTCAGGTCATTGGGTGTATTTAAGGCAGAGATTGAGAGGTTCTTGATTGGACATGGCATCAAAGGTTACGAGGAGAAGGCTGGGAACTGGGGTTGAGAAGGAGAAAGAAAAAAGGATCATCCATGATTTAATGGCGGAGCAGACTCGATGGGCCAGATGGCCTAATTCTGCTCTTACGGTCTAATGGTATGTTGAATGAGGTACAATAGCAATTTTTAAAAGACAGTGGGTAGGTACATGGACAGGAAAAGGTTAGAAGGTTGAGAGTCAAATGCTGGCAATTAGATCTGGCTTGGATGGTCACCTTGATCAGCTTGGACCAGGAGAGTCGAAAGGCCTCTTTCCGTGCTGTATGACATGATAACTGGAGTATTTTTCAGGTTGGGAAAATCCTGTTCTGAAAGAACAGTGTATTTTAAAAACATGATTCGCCATTGTCCTTTTAATGAAGGAACGTAAATGATCTCCACCACTACAGCCCCACGCCCCCAAGTCTATGGCAAAATGCTCAACTAAACTGCCTTACCTGAAGTGGCTTCCTCTGTGTTTCCGGGGAATTTGGATGGGCCTAAATCCTGTAATTGGCATTGAGGGGAAGGAATCAATGAGGTCAAAGCTTTGGATTGAGTAAATAATGGGATGATACTGCCTTGCAAATTCATTAAGAACATGAGGTTACCATAAATGATGCTTTTGAGACTTGCGGATCTGGAATTCCAAATGCTTATGGTGGCCCACCCGAAGGAAGCTGCTAGTGGGAGTGGCTGAGGGTGCCTTTGCAATCAAGTTGGTTGTTGTTGGAGTCTTCTGGGTGAAATCTTAACGGTTAACTAGTTTTGTGAAATAATTTTCATGCTGTTTTGAGGCTGGGATATTTGTTGATTAATTGTAGATCAGTTTACAAAATATCTATTACAGTGATATAATTAGCATTTACAATTGTAGGATGATATGTTTTGACAAGATAGCTTGAGGAAGCTGCAAGTTGGATTGAGAAGCCCAAGAACTTCACGTGGTCTTAGTTGGAATAGGATCTTTCCATAAAGCAGCCGTGTTATAGTACAGCGGACAAGAATCTTGGTCAAATGTGTGAGATTTTAGGGGCTGCTTAAAAGAGAAAATGAAATGGGAGGGGCTAAGAAGCTCAAACCACCACCCAGGAATGCCCATGGCAATTGAGTTGTTAAATTTAAGAATGTTCAAGGGCAGGTTCAGAAGGCTGTGGTGATTTTGGAGAGATGTGTTGTCAACAGACTCATTTGGGCCCCTGCATTCATAGGATTGTGAAGATGCAAAATACGGTATTAATACTCCATTTCACTTTTTAGATGTTGACAAAAAGGAGAAAAACTCTACAGTGGGCTGGATAAGTTTAATGCGAAAACAAGACCACCTGAGCATAACCAGGCTGAGTTTCAAGGGAGAGTGGCTAACAAAATCAGATGAGTTTCAAGAGAGCAGACACACTGGAGTGCAGAAACAGGTGTATGAAAGGGTATGTGAGAACCAAGTGTTGAAGGGAGCTTGAGAATTGCAAAATGAACTGTTTAAGTAACAGTTTCTCTCCCCCCCCCCCCACACACACACACCATTTAATATAATAAATAAAATGTGTGTGTGTGTGTGTGTGTATGTATGTTGTTCCTGAGACTGACTTTGTGTTGCAATTAGAGATTGGTTGATGTGACATTGTGGGCATCACTGAGTTGTGGCTGAAAGAAGGCCATAATTGGGAGCTTATCATCAAAGGATATAATTTGTATCAAAAAGACAGGCAGGAAGGCAGTGGTGTGGGTCTGTTGGTAAGGGATGGAATTACATCTTTAGAAGGAGGTGACATAGGGTTATAGAATGTTGAATCTTTGTAGGTGGAGTTAAGAAACTGCAAGGAAATCATATATAGGCTTCCAAGTAGTAGCCAAGATGTAGGGTTGAGATTTCAAAGGGAGTTGGAAAAAGTATGTAATAAGGATGATGACACAATTGTAATGGCAGACTTCAATATGCAAGGGGATTGGGAAAATAAGTTTGGTGATGGATTGCAAGAGGGAATTTGTTGAATGCCTATAAGATGGCTTTTTAGAGCAGCTTGTGCTTGAGCCTACTCAGGGAAAGGCTATATTAGATTGGGTGTTGTGTTGTAACCCAGATCTTATTAGGGAGCTTAATGTAAAGGATCCCATAGGAGGCAGTGATCATGATATGATTGAATTCATACTGCAGTTTGAGAGGGAGAAGCATAAGTCATGTGTCAGTAATGCAATGGAATAAAAGGAACAGTAGAGACATAAGAAGGAGCTTGTCCAGGTGGATTGGATGACAGCAGAGCAACTCAGAGCTAAAGTATCTGGGAATAGTTCACAAGGCGCAGAATAGATAATGTCCCACAGAAGTTGTTCTCAAATGGCAGGGGTAGGCAGCCATGGCTGACTAGGGAAATTAAGGACTGCATAAAGGCCAAGGAAAGGGCATACAAGGTAGCAAAAGTGGGAAGTTGCATGATTGGGAAGTTTTTAAAGTCCAGCCAAAAGCAACTAAGTAAGCTATAAGAAGGGAATAGATAAAAGATGAGTGCAAATTAGCCAATAATATAAAGCAGAATACTAAAAGTTTTTCAGTTATATGAAGGGTAAGAGTTGTTATTAGACCACTAGAAACTGTTGCTGGTGTGGTAGTAATAGGGGACAAAGAAATGGCAGATGAACTTAATGGGTATTTTGCATCTGTCTTCACTGTGGAAGATATTAGCAGTGTGCCAGAGGTCCGTAGGTGTCGGGGAGCAGGAGTGAGTGCCATTGCTATTACAAAGGAAAAAGGGCTAGGCAAATAAAGATCTTAAGGTCACCTGGACCAGATGGACTACATCCCAGAGTCATGAAAGAGGTTGCTGAAGAGAAACCAAATGCATTGATCATGATCATTCAAGAAACACTTGATTCTGGCATGGCCCCAGAGGATGGGAAGAAGCAAAAGGGTGGAAACTATAGGCCAGTTAGCCCTACCCCAGTGGTTGGGAAAGTGTTGGAGTCCATTACCACGGATAAAGTCTTCGGGTACTTGGAGACTAATGATAAAATAAGTCAAAGTCAGCGTGGTTTCTGTAAAGGGAAATCTTGCCTGACAATTCTGTTAGTTCTTAGAGGAAGTAACGAGCAGAGTGGACAAAGAAGGGGCAGTGGATGTCATTTCCTTGGATTTTCAGAAGGCAATTGATAAGGTGCCACACATGAGGCTGCTTAACAAGATAAAATCCTATTATGTAACAGGATGATAGAATGGCTAATGGGCAGGAGACAGCAGATGGGAATAAATGGAGCCTTTTTTGATTTGCTGCCAGTGACTGGAAGTGTTCCTCGGGTCAGTATTGGGACTGCTACTTTTCACTGTTAATGATTTGGATAATGGAATTGATGGCTTTGTGGTCAAGTCTGCAGATCATACAAAGATAGGTGGAGGTAGTGCTGAGGAAGCAATGTGATTGCGGCAGGATTTAGACAAATTGGAAGAATGGGCAAAAAAGTAGCAGGTAGATGGGAAATGTATGATAATGCATTTTGGTAAAAGGAACAATAGTACAGACTGTTACCTAAGTGAAGAGAAGATTCAAACATCAGAGGTGCAGAGGGACTTGGAAGTTCTCGTGTAAGACTCCCAGAAATTTAATTTACATATCAAGTTTGTGGTAAAGAAGGCAAATGCAATGTTGGCGTTTATTTAAAGAGGAGTAGAATATAAAAGCAAGGAGATGATGCTGAGCCTCTATAAGACGCTAGTCAGGCCTCATTTGGAATATTGTCAACAGATGTATTGTCATCATCAATACATCAAAAGATGTATTGTCATTGGAGAGTGTCCAAAGGAGGTTCATGAGAATGATTCAGGGAATGAAGGGGTTAACATAAGGAGTATTTGGCAGCTTTGGGTCACTGGAATTTTGAAGAATGTGTGGGGATCTCATTGAAACCTACTGAATGATGAAAAGATGAGACAAGGCGAATGTGGAGAAGATGTTTCCTCTGGTAGGGATATCCAGAACTAGAGTACACAGCTTCAAAATTGAGCGAACTTTAGAACAAAGGTAAGGAGGAATTTGTTTAGCCAGAGAGTAGTAAATCTGCGGAATGCTCTGCCACAGACTGCGGTGGAGGCCATGTCTGTGGGTATATTTAAGGTGGAAGTTGATCATTTCCTGATCGGTCAGGGCATCAGAGGATATGGTGAGAAGGCAGGTGTATGGGGTTGAATGGTGGAGCAGACTCAGTGGGCTAAATGGCCTAATTCTGCTCCTATGTCTTATGGTTTTATGGTGTCTTCAAATTGCTGTGCCACCACCCTGATACCAGCAGCTTGAAAAGGGAATGCCCTGAATGATTCTGCCTTTTGAAGATGTTCTCGGTGGTGATGCTAGTGTCTGTGATGGAACTGTCAGATTTAGTAACTTCCTGCAGCTTTTTCCAACCCTTTGCTGTGGCTATTCCAGAACAGATGGAGGATTAGATAGTGGATTATCAGAATTACGCAGTAACTCAATTTTTTTGGGGGGGTGATGCTAGAACTTTCTATAGTTCCAAAGTCTGGGCTTAATCCTCAGATTGTGGGTACAGGGGTATGAAGATAAGGATTGACCGAGAGGGAAACTGCTGAATAAAGAAGTTGAAATCCTAAATGGAAAGTGTTATGGATTTGTGGAAATCCAACATTTAAAACAGAATGCTGGAAATGCTTCCTATCTGCCGATTTGTACTTGACCTTTCAGAGCTTCAGCGGTGAGGTGCTGCTCTGTTAGTCAGAAAATGACAGGGAATAAAACGCAGGAGTGAGAATGGGACAGGAAATAGAACTCACAGGAGTGAGTGTGACGGGAATAAAACGGATGGGAATGAGAGTGGTAACAAAACGGAAAGGGGTGAATAAACAGATGGGGAATAAAACAGGAGTAAGTGACAGGGAATAAAAGGGATGGGAGTGAGAATGATGGAGAACATAAGAAATAGGAGCAGGAGTAGTCATCTGGCCTGTCGAGCCTGCTCCAACATTCAGTAAGATCATGGACTCGTCTCCATCTAACTGCCCTTTCCCCATAACCTTTTAATTCCTCTACTATGCAAAAATCTATCAGACCTTGTCTTAAATATATTTACTGAGGTAGCCTCCACAGCTTCATTGGGCAGAGAATGCCACATATTCACCACTTTTTGGGAAAAGCAGTTCCTCCTTATCTCCATCCTAAATTTACTCCCCCGAATCTTGAGGCTATGCACCCTAGTACTAGTCTCACCTACCAGTGGAAACAACTTCCCTGCCGCTATCTTATCCATCCGGTTCATAATGTTATGTTTCTCTAAGATCTCCTCTCATTCTTCTGAATTCCAGCGAGTACAGTCCAAGGTGACAGTCTCTCCTCATCTCTGGAATCAACTTGGCGAACCTTCACTGCATTGCCTCCAAAGCCAGTGTATCCTTCCTCAAGTAAGGAGACCAGAACTGCACACAGTACTCCAGGCGCAGCCTCACCAGTACCCTGTACAGTTGCAGCATAACCTCCCTGCTCTTAAATTCAATCCCTCTAGCAATGAAGGCCAACATTCCATTTGATATCCTGCTGCACTTGAAAACCAATCTTTTGTGATTCATGCACAAGCACTCCCAAGTCATTCTGTGCTGCAATCATTTACCGTGTAAGTACCAATCTGATCTTCCATTTTTCCTTCTAACGTGGATGGCCTGGCATTTACCAACATTGTAATCCATCTGCCAGACCCTTGCCCACTCACTTAACCTGTCTATATCTCTCTGCAGGCTCTCTGTATCTTCTGCACAATTTGCTTTTCCACTCGTTCATGTCATCAGCAAATTTGGATACACTCAGTCCCTTCTTCTAGATGGTTAATATCATGAACAGTTGCAGGTCCAGCACTGACCCCTGCGGCACACCGCTCATCACTGATTGCCAACCAGAGAAACACTCATGTATCCCAACTCTCTGCTTTCTATTAGTTAACCAATCCTCTAACCATGCTAATACATCACCCCCAGCTCTATGCATCCTTATGGATGTCTGTTATCTCACACCTTACTGAATGTCTACTGGAAATCCAAATATCCATCTGTTTCCCTCTATACACTGTACTGTACAGACGGGAGTAAGAGTGTGATGGGGAATAAAAAAGACGAGTGAAGGTGTGATGGGGAAGAAAGGGACACAATCTGTGGTCACACTTATAGGCTAAATTGAATTTGTGGATCTGTGTTTGATATATGCTCTTGAGTCATGATCATGGGCGGCAAATGCACATTCTCCGTTTGTGTGCATTTGGGGGGTGCGTGTGTGGTGAGTAGGGAGAAAAACTGATTTACCTGGAAAGCATATCATGCTTAATAGTCATAGAGAAAACAGCACAGAAATCGGCCCTTTGGCCCATTTAATTCATGCTGAACTGCTATTCTGCCTACTCCATTCATTCCACACCTCGATCATAGCCCTCCACACCCATTCCACCCATTTACTTCTGGAAACATCTTTTAAATGTTGCAATCAAACCTGCATCCACCACTTCTGGCAGCTCAATCCACACTCGCACCATCCTCTGAGTGAAGATTTAAACATTTCAACTTTCACTCAACCCATGACCTGTAGCTGTAATTTCATCCTACCTCAGTGGAAGAATGGAAAATGCAAGCAGGACATCTATCGCCCTCATAATTTTGTGTATCTCTGTTCTGCACTTCAGAGGATAAGATCCTATCCTGTTCAGTCTTTCCCTTTAACTCAGGTCCTCAAGTCTCTATGTTCTTGCAGTCTTTTTTACATCTTTCCTATGGGGTCTGATGTTACTTTCATTCATTCTTTGGGGTTTCTTGTTTCGTGGATAGAAACATAAAAAACCTACAGCACAATGCAGGCCCTTTGGTCCACAAAGCTGTACCGAACATGTCTTTACCTTAGAAGTTACCTAGGGTTACCCAGAGCCCTCTATTTTTCTGAGCTCCATGTACCTGTCCGGGAGTCTCTTAAAAGCCTCTGACTATCGGAGCAATGCCTCTCATCATCTTGTACACCTCTATCAGGTGACCACTCATCCACCGTCGCTTCAGAGAAAAAAGGCTGAGTTCACTCAACCTATTCTCAGAAGGCATGCTCCCCAATCCAGGCAACGTCCTTGTAAATCTCGGAAGCCTTTCTATACTTTCCACATCCTTCCTATAGCGAGGCGAGCAGAACTGAGCACAGTACTCCAAGAGGGGTCTGACCAGGGTCCTATATAGTTGTAATATTACCTCCCAGCTCCTAAACTCAGACCCATGATTAATGAAGGCCAATGCACTGTATGCTTTCTTAACCACAGAGTGAACCTGCATAGCAGCTTTGAGCATCCTATGGACTCCAACCCCAAGATCCTCTGATCCTCCACACTGCCAAGAGTCTTACCATTAATACTATATTCTGCCATCACATTTGACCTACCAAAAATGAACCACTTCACACTTATCTGGGTTGAACTCCATCTGCCACTTCTCAGCCCATTTTTGCATCCTATCAATGTCCCACTGTAACCTCTGACAGCCCTCCACACTATCCACAACACCCCCAACCTTAGTGTCATCAGCAAATTTATTAACCCATCCCTGCACTTCCTTATCCAGGTTATTTATAAGAATCGTGAAGAGTAAGCATTTCAGGTTGTATATTGTATACATTCTCTGAAATTAAATCGGCTTACGAAACAAGGAAAATAACTAATATTTTATTAACCACACTTCTGGCAAACAAGCCTCGCAAGTGATAGTCTGTAACTTCCCTTTGGACTTGAAGGCAGTTTGACGTGGCAGAGCCAAGGTGAGGTTGTGAGTGTGGAGGATCTGAGGGTCGATCAATTTGTGTCTAAGGCCGATTCAAGGCGGTGAGGTTTAGGCCCTAGAGCCCACCAATTTGACTGAGCTTCATGTTTGGACGGTGGCTTAAATGCCATGCCGAATCAGAAAGGTGGGTTCCAGTCTGAATCGAGGCAGTGAGCATGTTTGAGGTGATTAAAGCTGATGTTTGGTGCTGGGCCGGACTGGAAAGGTCAGGATGTTGGGGCCTGAGGTGAGTGAGGGATGATCTGGTTCAGATCACCGCGACAAGGTTTACTTGGCGCTGCGCTGAACTGCGGGACTCTCGCCGACTTCAGATCAGAACACTATTTGCATTTGTTTTTCTTTGCACATTGGCTGTTTGACAGTCTTTTTTCATTATATATGGTTTTCTTTGTTGCTGCCTGTTAGAAGACGAGTCTCACCATTGTATACATACTTTGAACTATGAGGTAGCTGACCAGAATTGCACACAATATGCCAAATTAGGCCTCTCCAATGTCTGATATAATTTCAGCACAGCATCCCTGGGTGGGCATAAAGAAAGGGAAGGCACATTTTATTGACCCTTTTTCTTAAAGGACGTGAGAAATAGGAACCAGGGGAGGCCACTTGGATTGTGCCTGATCCACTATTTAATGGAATTATTACAAATAAACTCTTCTCAGACTGCCAGCTAGGAACAGGTATGGATTTTAATTGATATTTCGATGACAATGTCAGAGTTTGTTGTCGAAACATTGGTTAAAATTGACACCTGTACCCAGCTGGAAGCCGGAGAAAAGTTTATTCGTCATGTACGCTGGGAGAGCACTAGATCCTTTTTAATGCAATTATTGTTGATTTTTTTCTGATCTCTTCTGAGACGTAACAAAGATTTTTACTCATGTATGTGAAAGAAGTAAGAAATAGTCAATTCAATTCAGAGCAACACACACAGAGAATGCTGGAGGGACTCAGCAGGTGTGGCAACATCTATGGAGAGGAATAAGCAGTGAACGTTTTGAGCTGAGACCCTTCATCAGGACATAAAGTGATTCTGCAGATGCTGGATATCTAGAGCAACACACACAGAATGCTGGAGAAACTCAGCAGACCAGGCAGCATCTGTGGAGATGAATAAACAGTCAACATTTCGAGCTGACTCTCAGCTGTGATGAACAGTTTTTTCCCCAAATGTTGTTTGTTCATTTCTATAAGAACTTTATTTATTTTTATGTTTTATTTCCCATACTAGTATGTCATTCAGAGATTCAAAGTACATTTATTAGTGTGCATGCAGGATACAACCCTGAGATTTGTCTTCTCCCCACAGGCAGCCACGAAACAGAAAAGCCATGGAACCTGTTCAAAGAAAAACATCAAACCCCCAAAACAAGCACACACACAAGCAAACACACACGCATGCACAAACACGCACACAAACACACACACACTCAAAAGAGCTTGAAAAACACAATATAAAATATAAGACTGTGAAGTCTACCTCAGATTTGAAGTCAAACTGTGAAGTATCAAACCTCAGTAAATATTTTTTTAGATAAGGTTGGATAGATTTTTGCATAGTTGGGGAATTGAGGGTTATGGGGGAAAAGGCAGGTAGGTGGAGATGAGTCCATGGCCAGATCAGCCATGATCTTATTGAATGGTGGAGCAGGCTCAACGGCCCAGATGTCCTACTCCTGCTCCTATTTCTTATGTCCTTGTGTCTACAAAACAGTCCAGGAATATTCAGTTTCAGCTCATTTGAGTTCAATCTAATGCTGTGTTGTCCATTAACTACAGGCCTTGGAGTCAATCCGTCTTGATCAAAATAGCAACCAGAAACATATCATAACATTTAGAGCTCAATCAGACTATTACATCATTCAAAGATTTCAAATACATCTATTATCAAAGTATGCAAGCAGCACCCCTGAGATTTGTCTTCCCCACAAATGGCCACAAAAACAATGAAGACTATGTTACATTCTTACAATACAGCACAGAAATGGGCCTTTCACCCTCACTCATCCATGCTCACCAAGTTGCCTAACTGAGCTAGTCCCTTCTAACCTCATCTGACCCATGTCCCTCCCAGCTTTTCTGTCCAAGTACCTGTCAAAATGTCTTTTGGACTTTGCAATTATATGTACTTCTCTCACTATGGCTGCTCATTCCATATATTGGGGACGACCCAGAGAAGGTTCATGAGAATGATCCCAAGAATAAGAGAGTTAACATGAGGAAGATTTGATGATCTCAAAGTTCAAAGTGAATTTATTATTAAAGTGCTTATATATCAGCATATACTACTCTAAGGTTCATCTTTTTGCAGGCATGCTCAATAAATCCAAGAACTCGCTTTAGAATCAATGAAAGCCAGCACCAACTTTTAAGGAACCAACGGTTCCAGAACAGAGTGGTGTGAGTCCTGAGGCTCCTGGAGCTCCTTTCTGATGGCAGCAGTGAGGAGAGAGAATGGCCTGGATGGTGGGGTCCTTGATGATGAATGCTGTTTTCCAGTGACAGCACTCCATACAAATGTGCTCAGTGGAGTTTGGATGATTGGGGAGGCGGGGGGAATCTCATTGAAACCTGTTCAATATCAAAAGACCTCGATAGAGTGGATGTGGAGTGAATGATTCCTGTAGTGTAAGACCAGAGGGGACAGCCTTAGAATAGAGGGATATTCATTTAGAACAGAGATGAGGAATTTCTATAGCCAGAGGGTGATGAATCTGTGGAATTCATTGTCACAGACAGCTGTGAATGCCAAGTCATTGAGCATATTTACAGCAGAGGTTGATGGTTCATGATTAGTAAGGGTGTCAAAGGATATGGGGAGAAGGCAGGAGAATGGGTTTAAGAAGGAAAATAAATCAGCCATAGCCAAGTAACTTTTTATTGTCATTTCGACCATAACTGCTGGTACAGTACACAGTAAAAACAAGAAAACGTTTCTCAGGACCATGGTGCTACATGAAACAGTACAAAAATTACACTGAACTACATAAAACCAACACAAAAGATCTACACTAGACTACAGACCTATGCAGGACTGCATAAAGTGCACAAAACAGTGCAGGCATTACAATAAATAAGACAATAGGCACAGTAGAGGGCAGTTACAATAAATAATAAGACAATAGGCACAGTAGAGGGCAGTAAGTTGGTGTCAGTCTAGGCTCTGGGTATTGAGGAGTCTGATGGCTTGGGGGAAAAAACTGTTACATAATCTGGTCATGGGAGCCTGAATGCTTTGGTGCCTTTTCCCTGATGGCAGGAGGGAGAAGAGTTTGTGTGAGGGGTGTGTGGGGTCCTTCATAATGCTGTTTGCGGATGCAGTGTGTGGTGTAAATGTCTGTAATGGCGGGAAGAGAGACCCTGATGATCTTCTCAACTGACCTCACTATCTGCTGCAGAGTCTTGTGATCCAAGATGGTGCAATTTCCAAACCAGGCAGTGATGCAGCTGCTCAGGATGCTCTCAATCAGCCCCTGTAGAATGTGATGAGGATGGGGGATGGGAGATGGACTTTCCTCAGCCTTTGCAGAAAGTAGAGACACTGCTGGGCTTTCTTTGCTATGGAGCTGGTGTTGAGGGACCAGGTGAGATTCGCCACCAGGTGAACACCAAGAAATGTGGTGCTCTTAACGAATTCTACCGAGGAGCTGTCGATGTTCAGCAGAGTGGTTGCTCCTTGCCCTCCTGAAGTCAACAACCATCTCTGGTTTTGTTCACATTCAGAGACAGGTTGTTGGCTCTGCACCAGTCTGTTAGCCGCTGCACCTCCTCTCTATATGTTGACCCGTCGTTCTTGCTAATGAGACCCACACGGTCGTGTCATCGGCAAACCTGATGATGTGGTTTGAGCTGTGTGTTGTAGCACAGTCGTGGGTCAGCAGAGTGAACAGCAGTGGACTGAGCACACAGCCCTGGGGGACCCCCGTGCTCAGTGTGATGGTGTTGGAGATGCTGCCTCCGATCCGGACTGACTGAGGTCTCCTGGTCAGGAAGTCTAGTATCCAGTTGCAGAGGGAGGTGTTCAGGCTCAGTAGGCTCAATCAGTTTCTGAGGGATGATTGTGTTGAGTGCTGAACTGAAGTCTATGAACAGTATTCGAATGTATTTGTCTTTTTTTGTCCAGGTGGAGGGTGATGGCAATGGCGTCGTCTGTTGAGTGGTTGGGACTGTACACGAACTGCAGGGGGTCCAGTGAAGGTCCTGCAGGGTCTTGATGTGCCTCATGACGAGCCTCTCGGAACACTTCACGATGATGGATGTGAGTGCAAGGGGACAGTAGTCGTTGAGGCTGGACACTGAAGACTTCTTCGGCACGGGAACAATGGTGGCGGCCTTGAAGCATATTGGAATGATGGCGCTGCTCGGAGGGGTTGAAGATGTCAGTGAGAACAACTGCTAGCTGGTCTGCACATCCCCTAAGCACTCTGCCAGGTATATTGCCTGGTCCAGCAGCCTTCTGTGGGTTGACCCTGCACAGGGTTCTCCTCACGTCGGCCACGGTGAGGCACAGCACCTGGTCATTTGGAGGAGGGGTGGACTTCTTCGCCACCATGTCATTTTCTGCCTCAAAACGAGCGCAGGAGTTGTTCAATGCATCTGGGAGGGAGGCATCACCTGCACAGTCAGGTGATGTTGTCCTGTAGTTGGTGATGTCCTGAATACCCTCTCACATGCGCCATGTGTTGCCGCGTCCTGGAAGTGGCTGTGGAATGGCAGAGCAGACTAGATTGGGCAGCTAAGAAGGCATTTAGCATGCTTGCCCTTCAGAGTATTGGCCTAATTTTGCTCCACTCTGTGTGGAATAAGTTGCCCCTCAGATGCCTTTTAAATCTTTCCCCTCTCACGCTAAACCCATGGTCTCTAGTTTTGGACTCCCCTAACCTGAGGGGAAAAACTGGCTACTCACTTTATCTGTGACTGGCAGGATTTTGCGGCCCTCTGTTGGTCAGGGTGGACCATGGAAGCTGCATTCCAGCTGTCTCTGTGATATGCAAGCCAGGGCAGTACGATATGGAGAGCAAGCTGTTCCCCATGCAGCAGGCTCCCTCATCCGCACAGCTGATGAATCCAAATGAACGGCAGAGGCCGATACAGTTTGCCACCAGCAGTACTGCAGGAGTTGCCAGTCAGTGTTGAACTCAATGTAGGACTGCCTTAGGGATTCCGGCTCCAGACTTTCCCCTCAGGGTTTACTCCTGAAGCCTTCCCCATGAGTGGGTGGAGCCACAAGGCAGTGGAGGTTTGAGATCAGAGTTTTCCTTCTGCTAGGTGAGCTGCCAACCACAGATGATGAGCCCCTTTTGCCTATGTGACTGGTTTTAAGGTGCCAGTAACCCCTCTTTGCACCTTATTCTGCCAGTAGAAACTGCTCCACCAGGCTTCTGCTAAGCCACACACTGGAGATGGTTGCCATTGAGAGCATTTCATAGGTAGTGGGCTTTTATAAGAACCCCCTCTGCCTCCACAGAGAAAAACCTTCTAGCCTTCCCAGCCTTGTAACAAAATCACTCCTGTCCTATTAATGTGTTTCTCTCCTTCCCAAATTTAATGACTTCAACAACAGGATAATCAGAATTGAATTGAATGATCTTTATTGTTATTATACATAGATACAATGAAACTCTGTTTGGCTTCCTCTCAGGCAATTAAATAAAACGGCAGATAAAAACAAGACAGTAATAGAAAAACAGTATTAAATAGATAAGTAGCAGAAAGTAAGTTGCAGCAGCACCAGAATATCACAGTAATGTACAAAGTGCCGTTAGTGCAAGTACTTGTGCCCTTGTGTGTGTATGTGTGTGCTCACAGTTTCAGTCATTGTTCTGTGGGAGTGGGGTGACGGAGGCCACAGCTGTGGGGCAGGAGCTGTTCCTCAGTCTGTTTGTTCTGGCTTTTAGTGTCCTGAACCTTCTGCTGGACAGCAGTGGATCAAACAGTCAGTGGCCGGGGTGTGTGGTGTCTCTGGTTATGCCGTTTGCTTTCCTCCTGAGTCTGCTGGAATAGATGGTGTCCAGTCCTGGGAGCTCCATCCTGATAGTTCTCGCTGGGCCGCCTTCACCACACGATGCAGGTCTTGTCGCTCAGTGGCTGTGCAGCTGGCTTACCACACTGTGGCGCTGTTGGTCAGGATGGTCTCAATTGTGCTTCTGTAGAAGTTAAGCAACAGCTTTTGTGGGAGTTCGGCCTGTTTCAGCTTTCTGAGGAAGAAGAGTCTTTGTTGTGCCTTTTTTACAAGCAGCAAGGTGTTGGTGGTCCATGTCAGCTGTTTTGACAACTCCAAGGAACTTTAGGTTTTCCACACTGATGCACCATCAATAACTCTTGGAGACGGGAGGCGAATGATAGGCTTTTATTAGCTGCAAGAGAGCACTGTCAGCAGCAAGAGACCACCACACAACATCCTGGAGACTGAGGGGGGAAGCAGTGCCTCCAACCGCCTTTATACAGGGGTCTGTGGGAGGAGCCACAGGAGCAGTCAGCAGAAGGGTGTGTCCAGACAGGTATATGTAGTTCACCACACACACTTTCCACTACCTCTCCATGTATATGGAGGGGGATGTGTACTCTGTCCTTTGATCTCCTGAAGTCAATGATCATCTCTTTTGTTTTAGATGTGTTAAGGACCAGGTCGTTGTCTTTACACCACTCATGTCATCCCTACTCCTGTCCTCAATACTCTGAAGGCAAGCATGCTAAATGCCTTATTAACTACCCAATCTCCCTCTGCCTCGTTCAAGGAGCTCAGTACCTGTGCTCCTGGGTCTCTGTTCTACAACACTGCCCAGGGCCATACCATTTACTCTGCAGGACCTGACCTGATCCTTACCTGAGTACACCACCTTGCATTTACCTGGATTAAACTGCATCTGGCAATCCTCTTCGTACTGGCCCGGTTAATCAAGATCCTGTTGTAATCTTACATACCCTCCCTCACTACCCACTATACCACCAAGTTTAGTATCATCTAGTGGTGGTGTAGCAACAACTTAAAGTCAGTAAGACCAAAGAATTGGTTGTGGACCAATCCTCACAGAGGGATCGGAAGTAGAAAGAGTGAGTAATTTCAAATTCCTGGGTGTCAATAGCTCTGAGGAGCTATTCTGGGCCCAATATATCGATGAGGCTACAAAGAACAGTGGCTATATTTCATTAGGAGTTTGGGAAGATTTGATATGTTCAAGAACACTCAAAAATGTCTACAGATGTACTGTGGAATCTAACTGGCTGCATCACGGTCTGCTATGGGGGTGGGGGTGAGCTACTGCACAGGATCAAAGGGAGTTGTAAACTCAATCAGCTCCATCATGGCCACTAACCTCTGTAGTATCCAGGACATCTTCAAGGAGCGATTCCTAAAAAAGGCAGCATCCATCGGAACCGGATGAGATGTACCCCAGGCTACTGTGGGAGGTGAGGGAGGAGATTGCTGAGCCTCTGGTGATGATCTTTGAATCATCAATGGGGATGGGAGAGGTTCTGGAGGATTGCGGATGTTGTTCCCTTATTCAAGAAAGGGAGTAAAGATAGCCCAGGAAATTATAGACCAGTGAGTCTTACTTCAGTGGTTGGTAAGTTGATGGAGAAGATCCTGAGAGGCAGGATTTATGAACATTTGGAGAGGCATAATATGATTAGGAACAGTCAGCATGGCTTTATCAAGGGCAGTTCGTGCCTTACGAGCCTGATTGAATTTTTTGAGGATGTGACTAAACACATTGATGAAGGCAGAGCAGTAGATGTAGTGTATATGGATTTCAGCAAGGCATTTGATAAGGTACCCCATGCAAGGCTTATTAAGAAAGTAAGGAGGCATGGGATCCAAGGGGACATTGCTTTGTGGATCCAGAACTGGCTTGCTCACAGAAGGCAAAGAGTGGTTGTAGACAGGTCATATTCTGCATGGAGGCTGGTGACCAGTGGTGTGCCTCAGGGACAGTTCTGGGACCCTCACTCTTTGTGATTTTTATAAATGACCTGGATGAGGAAGTGGAGGGTTGGGTTAGTAAATTTGCTGATGACACAAAGGTTGGGGGTGTTGTGGATAGTGTGGAGGGCTGTCAGAGCTTACAGCGGGACATTGATAGGATGCAAAACTGGACTGAGAAGTGGCAGATGGAGTTCAGTCCAGATAAGTGTGAGGTGGTTCATTTTGGTAGGTCAAATATGATGGCAGAATATAACATTAATGGTCAGACTCTTGGAAGTGTGATCTTGAGGTCCGAGTCCATAGGACACTCAAAGCTGCTACACAGGTTGACTCTGTGGTTAAGAAAGCATACGGTGCATTGGCCTTCATCAGTCGTCTCAGCCGTGGAATTGAGTTTAAGAACCGAGAGGTAATGTTGCAGCTATATAGGACCCTGGTCAGACCCCACTTGGAGTACTGTGCTCAATTCTGGTCGCCTCACTATAGGAAGGACGTGGAAACTATAGAAACAATGCAGAGGAGATTTACAAGGATGTTACCTGGATTGGGGAGCATGCCTTATGAGAATAGGTTGAGTGAACTTGGCCTTTTTTCCTTGGAGCAACAGAGGATGAGAGGTGACTTGATAGAGGTGCACAAGATAATGTGAGGCATTGATCGTGTGGATAGTCAAAGGCTTTTTCCCAGGGCTGAATTGGCTAGCATGAGAGGGCACAGTTTTAAGGTGCTGGGGAGTAGGTACAGAGTGAAGTCAGGTGTAAGTTTTTTACGCAGAGAGTGGTGAGTGTGTGGAATGGGCTGCCGGCGGTGAAGGCGGAAACGATAGGGTCTTTTAAGAGACTCTTGGATGGATACATGGAGCTTAGAAAAATAGAGGGCTGCGGGTAAAGCCAGGGTAGTTCTAAGGTATAGACATGTTCGTCACAACTTTGTGGGCCGAAGGGACTGTATTGTGCTGTATGTTTTCTATGGTTCTATGTTTCCATCATTAAGGACCCCTATCACCTAGGTCATGCCTTGTTCTCATTGTTACCATCAGGAAGGAGGTACAGGAGCCTGAAGGCACAGACCCAATGATTCAGGAACAGCTCCTTTCCCTCTGCCATCCAATTTCTGAATGGACATTCAACCCATGAACACTACCTCACGACTTTTTTACTTCTATTTTTGAACTACTTGTTTAATTTAACTGTGTGTATATTCACTGTAATTTATACCCTTTATTATGTATTGCATTGTACTGCTGCCATACAATCAACAAATTTCATGACAGATATTAAACCTGATTTTGATTCTGAAAAAATCTTACTACACCACACACAATCCTACTGAACAATGTTATTTATACACCTACAGTCATCATTACAACCCTCTGTGCTGGCACCTCCTTGCAAACTGCTCCCTACAGATCCACTCGTTACTTCTCTGTGTAATCAGCTGATCTGTTTCACTGTTTGTCCATACATGTGACAAGAATAAGCGGGTTCCAATTGTCCAAGTTCAAGCAGGCTGATCCTGAATTAACTTCCCTGCCTAGCATCCTTGGTATCTTAAAGACAGTGATGTTTGTTGCAGGTGATGCACAGAAGGAAAGTAAGTAGTGAAGGGAACTTATGAATTGTTGGACTAGTTCGTAACAACGCATTAATATTTTTTGTGTACTGTCCTGGTAACACAACTGTATATGACTAATCCCATGACCTAATGATAACTAGTTTGAAATCAAATCACAAACATGAGAAAATCTGCAGATGCTGGAAATCCGAGCAACACACACAAAATGCTGGAGGAACTCAGCAGGCCAGGCAGCATCTATGGGAAAAGGTACAGTTGAAACACGTCGACAGGACTGGAGAAAAAAAAAGCTGAGGGAGTCAATTTGAAAGGTGGGGGGAGGGGAGAGAGAAACACCAAGCGATAGGTGAAACTTGGAGGGGGAGGGATGAAGCAAAGAGCTAGAAAATTGTTTTGTTGGTAACTTGTATCGATCTGAGATCAGTTCTGACATTTTTAACTGTCATCTGAGGCTGGACAACAAAAAGCTTGCCTCCCCCCCCACCCCCACAGGTTCCTCTAACCTGTATCTGGGATCTCCCAGTGGCCACACATTTTAATTCCACGTCCCATTCCTATTCTGATATGTCTATCCATGGCCTCCTCTACTGTCAAGATGAAGCTAAACTCAGGTTGGAGGAACAACACCTTATATACCGGCTGGGTAGCCTCCAACCTGATGGCATGAACATTGACTTCTCTAACTTCCGTTAATGCCCCTCCTCCCCTTCTTACCCCATCCCTGACATATTTAGTTGTTTGCCTGTTCTCCATCTCCCTCTGGTGCTTCCCTCCTCCCCTTTCTTTCTCCTGAGGCCTCCTGTCCCATGATCCTTTCCCCTCTCCAGTTCTGTATCACTTTCGCCAATCACCTTTCCAGTTCTTATCTTCATCCCACCCCCTCCGGTCTTCTCCTATCATTTCGCATTTCCCCCTCCCACTTTCAAATCTCTTACTATCTTCTTTCAGTTAGTCCTGACGAAGGGTCTCAGCTCAAAACGTCAACAGTGCTTCTCCTTATAGATGCTGCCTGGCCTGCTGTGTTCCACCAGCATTTTGTGTGTGTTGTTTGAATTTCCAGCATTTGCAGATTTCCTCGTGTTTGCTCTGGGGAAAAGAGCGTTTGTGTACCAGAATTTTTGATTTCCATCATTAGCTGCTGTGGTTTCACTTAATAAGGACCCATATTGTAGAATACAGTAATTAGAGATTACTGTCACCTTAAAATTTGTCTATTTGACCAAACTTCCCATGACCTGCTTACGAATTGTCTTCATGTTTGGATATCAATGCTGCTCTTGTGAAATGTTTTGCATCATTTTACTGTCTTAATGATGCAGAATGTTACCAAGTAAAGTTATTGGGTGTGATAAATGCAAGAATAATGGCTTGGCTGAAGGCAGGTAACCACAAGTGTGAAACATTGGAAGCATCATCAATCCCAAACCGTGTACAGGAAAATGTTAGTGTGTGAATGTGGTGTCGGAAGTGTGAATTCAAGCGATCACATATGTATAAAAAGAGAAAAAGATACACATCTATATGAAAGTAAATTATGGAAGAGATGGAAGGCTATGGTGCCACTGCAGGTCAATGGGATTGGCATGGACTAGATGGGGCGAATAGCCTGTTTCTGTGCTGTACTTTCCTACGACTCTATGAAATGTTAATGCTATTTCTATTCTCATTGATGTGGCCTGGCCTGCTGAATACTTCCAGCATTTTCTGTTTTTATTTTTCAGTAAGAAACTGGCATGGGCTCTGACGGAATGATTCTTGAATTCTATGAACTGTGATACATCAGACTGTGAAATACAGCAACAGCACTTTTGGAATTACATAGCAGTAAATGATTTCACAAGAGACTGAATTTTTATTGCCCCGGAGCGGTGTAAATATCATTTAGTACTGATTTTTATTTTGTAAATAGTTAAATTTTCAAAAGCATTGTGTTAGCAATACATTCAGGAGAGAGAAGGATTTATAATTTCATTCAATATCCTTACAGTCATATTAGTATATTTGCTAAACTGAATTGAGAGTTTGGAGAATGGTCATTATATTAATAAAAAAGAAAAGATGGTCAGGTATACCATTGACAAAAAATTATCCGTTAGAAATCATAGATTCCAAAAAACGCATGTAAGTATCTAATCCAATTTAAACTGCAGTGAACATCTTGGCAGACCACTTTCTGTCTAACAATTGCCTTCAAGGGCAGCCTGGTTTAGTGCAGTCCATTTGCACAGCAACCACATAAATAGTCTTCAGCCAAACACAAACTGGCTAGTCAACACGACATGACTGGGCAGACAACATGGCATTGTGGAGGATCAGAAGGATCTTGGTGTTCGAGTCCATAGGGTGCTCTAGGCAGCTGCGCAGGTTGACTCTGTGGTTAAGAAGGCGTACGGTGTATTGGCCTTCATCAATCGTGGAATTGAATTTAGGAGCCGAGAGGTAATGTTGCAGCTGTATAGGATCCTAGTCAGACCCCACTTGGAGTACTGTGCTCAGTTCTGGTCGCCTCATTACAGGAAGGATGTGGAACCATAGAAAGGCTGCAGAGGAGATTTGCAAGGATGTTACCTGGATTGGGGAGCATGCCTTATGAGAAAAGGTTGAGTGAACTCGGCCTTTTTTCCTTGGAGCGACGGAGGATGGGAGGTAACCTGATAGAGGTGTATAAGATGATGAGAGATATTGATCGTGTGGGTAATAGGAGGCTTTTTTCCCAGGGCTGAAATGGTTGCCACAAGAGGACACAGGTTTAAGGTGCTGGGGAGTAGGTACAGAGGAGATGTCAGGGGTAAGGTTTTTTTACACAGAGAGTGGTGAGTGCGTGGAATGGGCTGCCGGCAACAGTGGTGGAGGCGGATACAATAGGTTTTAAGAGACTTTTAGATAGGTACATGGAGCTTAGGAAAATAGAGGGCTTATAGGTAAGCCTAGTAATTTCTAAGGTTCGGCACAACTTTGTGGGCCGAAGGGCCTGTATTGTGATGTAGGTTTTTTCTCTTTCTATGATGCATAGGTGAGTGTAAAATATCAGCCAGCGAGTGTACGTTCAGTTCATTCAACAGTCGAGCACGTGACTGCTCTTCGCGAGGGCGGGCACACCTTTCAGAAAAGCGTCAGACAATTGGGCGGTATTGACGCTGACATCAGAGTCTCGCCCTTTCATTGAGCTGAATCCTGCGGCGTGTCGTTCCACCATCTGTCAATCAGATGACGTCTCCGCGACGCAACTGTTCCAACCCTCCTCACTTCCACCACCAACCACACTTGCTCTCCTTGGTAGCCTCTCTGCAATTGGTGGAACGCAGCAGGCGTGTACACGCTGATTGGGCCGCCAGCCGCGGGATCATGAGAGGCAGGCGCCGATTGGTGGAGCCGGCTGGCGCCGCACGCGGGCGCAGACGCTGCTTGTTGTTGTTGTGAGTCGGGATCGTTCGGAGTGAGGAGCGGGTCGGTGGCCACTGAGTGAGTATCGGCGCCCGGCATTTGCCGAGGGTGGCGGGGCCCTTTGAGATACCGAGTGCAGGGCGGGGAGTAGCTGAGTGTCCGTGGGCGGCCGGCTGGACACTGACCGGGTGACATCTCACTGGGCGCCTGGTCCGTCGCGGCCCGACCTGACTCGACCCCGTTACATACCGGCCTCTCCGTTGTCTTTCGTTCTCACCTCGGCCGTGGCAACCTGTTCACTCCCCTTACCACTCGACCGGGATAGACGCTCCCTCCCTATCCTCCGCCCCTCACACGGCCGGGGCACCCCCTCAGTAGCCAGTCAGTTCCCCCCCCCCCCCCCCACCCCTGTCAGTCGGCTAGTGCAGTTGCTCCTCACCCCTCTAAGCCACTCGGCTATAGGATACCCTCCCCCCAACTCTGCTGGGATAGTCCCTCTCTCCGTACCGGAGGAGTCACTCCCTACGCTCTCGTCACCTCGGCCGGGGCAGCCTTCTCCCACCTCTCCCTCCCTCAAAATCAGTCGGCGTAGCCCCTATCCTCCCTCCCTCGCCCGCCTCTCGGCCGGGAAATTCCACCCCCGCTCAGCAGGGGCAGTCGCCTCCTTTTCCCACCCACTCACTCTGGGCTCTCACCATTCCCCTCGCCAAGGACAGTTGCCTCCCCTCTTCCCCCACCCCAACTCTTCTGAGCTGTCTTTTCCCTCACACTCATTTGCCCTCCACTAACTAGGCCAGGGCATTCCCCACGCTCTCTGGCCAGATCCTCGCTCCACCTTCTCTCAACTTTCCAGCTCCCCTCTGCTGTTTTCCTTCTTCACTGCTCTCCCGCCACCACCTAGCTGGGGGGGGGGGGGGGGGCTACTCCAGAGTTGACTGACCATTTATGTGAGCATACTGCATCATTTACTCCTCTGCCGTATGCCAGTAGTGCTTGCAGGGACGTGGCACCTGCTGCCTTCGCAGAACAGAACCATCTTACTGGTCACAGTCACCGTGATTTCCCGTCTGTCTGGCATTCTCAGCACTTCTCATTGGAAAAGGCGGTTATCCATCTAAACTTGCTTGCGTACAGGTTTTGTATGGGATTTTGCACTTTAAAAGTTCAGTGGCCTGCATTTGTTAACTTCGGGGTCTAATTCAGATAAATGTGAGGGTTTGCACATTGGGAGGACTTGAGGAAAGTGTACAGTAAATGGCAGGACCGTTGGGAGGACTGATGTACGATGTCAGGCCACAGCACTCCGAAAGTGGCGATGCAAGTGGATAAGGTGGTGTTGAGCATAAGTTAGTCCTATCAGATTCCCCCTTCTTTCTGTTGTTTATCTTTTCCACCTATCACCTCCCGAGCTTCTCAACATTATCCCTGCCCCCACCCTCCTACCTTTGCCTTCACCTCTCACCTAACTTGCATTCCTTCCCTCCCCTCCCCCACCTTCTTAGTTTGGTGTCTTCCCCATTCCTTTCCAATCCTGACGATTCACAGCCCAGAACATCAACATTCATTTCCGTAGATGCAGCCTGACCTGCTGAGTTCCTTCAGCATTTTGTGTGTGTGTGTGTGTGTTACTTGGGATTTCTAGCATCTGCAGAATCTCCTGTGACCATGAAAATTAGCTTTGGGCAGCATAGTATATTATAAGACTAGAATAAACATGTGTTAATGTAAACTCAAATTATACATGGCTCACCTCTGTACAAAATAAACTCAATGACACTAGTTTAAAATCACACACTAGGGGCAATTTAACCCATTGTCTTTCGGGATGGAGGAGGAAGCTGGAACCCTGCACATTCACAAATCCTGGGTCGTTGACACTGTGAAATAGCCACTCTTAGCTGTGCCACTGTGCTATGCCTTTTTAAAAAAAAATAATTACAGGTTGAGTATTCCTTATCCAAAAACCTCCAAAATCCAAATTTTTTTGAGTGCTGACATGAATGGAAAATGCCACAAGGTCTGCACACCAGACAGTTCTGAGAAGTGTCCTCACATCTGTAATGAACAGATTACAGCTAATTAAAAATAGAAAACGCTGCATAAACCAAAAATGAAGATCTGGAAGATGTATTGAGAGAGTGGATTCCTCAGCATCGAAGTGAACATAACGGTGTGTGGATCATGAAATAAAGATCTATCACGACAAACTGAAAATTGCATATAATTGTGAATATTAAGCAGACTGGTTGCAGAAATTTAAGAAAAGATATGGCAGTAATTTTTAAAATATTTGTGGTGATAAAGCATCTGCTGATCACGAAGCAGCAGAGAAATTCATCGAGTTTGCCAAGGCGGTCGCTGATGAAAATCTAATGTGCTGAATGGCAACATGTGTGACGAACAAGTGTAAAACAAAGACTGCTTTCCATTTCCACATAAATTCAGAGTCTGAAATGATATCGATCCCAAACTATCTCATTATATATTCCAAAATCAAAAATACTTCGGCCCCATGCATTTCAGATGAGGGGTGCTCAACCTGTATTTAGTGCTTTGGTTACCACGTCAACTGTGCTTCTCCTTATAGATGCTGCCTGGCCTGCTGTGTTCCACCAGCATCTTGTGTGTGTTGATTGTAGTTTAGTTCAGGTTTGAAACTTGTTTCAGATTCTGGTTCATTTATTTGTCACTTGTACATCAAAGCATGCAGTGAAATGCTTCGCTCGCATTAACAATCAGCACAACCAAAGGATATGCTGGAGGCAGCCTGGACACATCCCGGTGTCCACGTATTATGCCCACGATGTTCAGCAGAGCAACATAGAACACAACAAGCAGTAAAACGACAATAACAGGACAAGCACCTTTCCTTCCTAATACCCCCATGCATAGACTTCAGGGCAGGCTTCCAATTTTCAGGCTTTAACTTTTGGACTTCTGATTGACCTTTGGGCTTTCATCTTCATTACCAACATTGGACTAGCTGATGAAGTGACCCCAAACTTCAGGCTTGCTTACTCACCCGCCCTCGTGCCTTCTGCTCGCACAGACATCTGATGCCGTGACTGCTGACCTAAGATAGCCGGACATCAATGAATGTCCTTTAAGCATGAAGTTTGTCACCCATCCAGGTCGCTAGCCTTTGTGTGTGGAGCGGAGGCTTTGTCACCTGTCTGTGTCACCCTCGGGTGGAATGGAGGCCTCGACTCTGGATTTCCTTTGTCACCCTCGAGGGTGGAATGGAGGCCTCGACTCTGGATTTCCCTTGTCATCTGTTTGTGTCACCCTCGAGTGTGGAGTGGAGGCTTGGTCTCTAGACTCACCCGTCTGTCTGAGTCACCTTCGAGTGCAGAGCAGAGGCTGAGACTCTTTGCCCCTAAACTAGTGGCCTCTTGATAAACCATAGACAAGAAGTTTGGATATCCCTCTGGTACTGCCTTTAGCTTAACATTGTTTTGTTTTTTGTTAATATGAACTTAATACCAGTTTTTGTAGCTCATTGTGGCCTAGTGCCAGATGAGTTATTAATCCTCAGTCTGCTGTGGAGATAGGAGGAGAATGAAGAGGGTATGTTAGGCTGGATAAAGCCTCAGTCACAAGAGCTTCTGCAGATGGTGGAAATCTTGAGCAAAACAGTGCTGGAGGAACTCAGCAGGTCAGGCAACATCAATGGAGGGAAATAAACAGTCGACATTTCAGGCCAAGACTCATCATCAGGACCAGAAAAGAAGGGGGGAGAAGCTATAATACGAAGGCCGGGGAAAGGAAGGAATGCAAACTGGCAGACTTTCCCACTTACCTTCTTCCCACCTCTTCACCACCCCCTTCTCCCTCGATTCTTGCTCCAAATACTGGGCAAATTTGGGCTGCCTTAGGGAGACATAGGAGAATCTGCAGCTTAGCAATTTGTGGCTGCAGACTTGTCGTCTGGTACCTGTAGTACTTTCAAAGAAGCATTGCATTGTGAATATGAAATCTAATTAATATTATCTCTGTCCTCTGATCGCCAAGAGATGAGTTGAAAGGAACTGTTTGTAATCTCATTTTTATGGTGTTTATTTTTCCTTTCACATCTCTGTTCTTGTTGACCGGCTGTGTCATCTATCTGGAGGCCTGTGTGATCAGTGGGCTGGATAGAAAGCTTTGCTAATGTTCTGGGAAAGTTCAAGTATTGTTTGGACTGGTCATAAAGACTTCCTGCCCTGCAAATGATGAACCAGTATAATCGTGAAATCCGATACATCTTGAGGTTCTGGTTATTCAAAAGGATCTGTTTTTATCCACACAGTTTAGTGTGCTATCTACCTCTTACTATTCCCCGGAATGGTAAGGGAGATTGTTGCCGATTCTCAAGTCGGGGGAAACTCGAAATAAAAGCGAAGCCACAGACTAGTATCGAAACAGTGAGCTGTTCTCCCCTCTGTCTGTGACAGGAGTCTCCCTTGTTAGTGAGAACCTGTGGCATGTGGCGGTACTTTTTGAGAGTCCATTTGGGGGCTTTGCTGTTGTTTGTGTGGTGGGTAAATGGGAGGCTCATGTTTCTTTGCTGAAATAAGTGGAGTGGGGGGGGGGCTTTATGGTTCTAACCTTTTTTTTCCCTGTTATTCATTCTTTGGGGTTTTTCTTCTGTTTTGTGGATGTCTGTGAGAGTAAGAATATCAGGTTGTATATTGCATATAAATTGAACCATTGAATCTTTGCTACCCCACTCTTTTTTCATCTGAGTCATCGACGGAGGATGAGAGGTGACCTGATAGAGGTGCACAAGATAATGAGAGGCATTGATCGTGTGGATAGTCAGAGGCGTTTCCCCAGGGCGGAAATGGCTAGCACGAGAGGGCATATTTTTAAGGTGCTTGAAAGTAGGTACAGAGGAGATGTCAGAAGTAAGTTTTGTATGCAGAGAGTGGTGAGTGTGTGGAATGGGCTGCTGGCGTTGGAGGCGGAAGTAATAGGGTCTTTTAAGAGGCTCCTGGATAGGTATGTGGAGCTTAGGAAAATAGAGGGCTTGTGGGTAAGGTATGTGTTAGTTCTGAGGTAAGGACATGTTCAGCACAGCTTTGTGGGCCGAAGGGCCTTTATTGTAGTGTAGGTTTTCTATGTTTCTATTACTGTATATGACATAAACCTGAGGCTTCTGCATGCATTTCATGTCTCTTTCCACATTGGTTGCAGACTTTGATGCCTTAATTCTCTTTTCCTTCACAGAGTATTATGGCACTGGGATGGATTCCTTCCCCTACCCACTCCTTATTCGGGCTTTCCCCTGCTTCCTCCTGATCCTGATGTCAGGCTGTTAATTCTCCTCCATAGATGCTGCCTGACTTGCTGAGTTCCTCCAGCAGTTTGTGTGTGCTGTACAGGAGCAGTATGCCTGCCCGGGCTGTTCTGTTCATCTGATGTATTAATTCATATAGTTAAAAATGGACTCTTCATTACAGTACACTGCTCAAATCCTTAATGAATGTCAAAGAAAGGAACAGAGTACTAAGTGTCCTGAAGTCAATCCTTATTCCTCTATCTTTGTAAACACCCAGTTTGGTGTCAGATAGTGGCCAGTTACCACAATCGCCCACAAAAGAAGTTGAGGTCATCCCACAATCATTTACAGAGAATCTGATAACCTTGGGCTGTTTCTCTCAGTTCTCTTGTGGTTGGATAACAGTCTGTTTGAGCTAGGTTCAGCATTACTACTCGAGAGTGTTCCCCTAAGTTGTGACTAGTGCAGCATATGCAATGAATTTTGAAGACTGATTCAGTTTCAAACCACTGCTCCTCTGCTCTTATTGTTCAAGTTTGTCACTCAACTATGCATGTATACAGCTAAATGAATATCGCTTCTCGATGACACAGTACATAAAGTCACACACAACATGTAGTTACGCTAGGATATAGGGTCACAAAAGAGGGATTCTGCACCCTCTGCTTACTTTTGGCAAATTATTTTTTTGGCCTGCTATGATAAAGCTGCAATATACTCTAAATAACTTGTCACACTCTCCTCCAAATGAGGACTTGTTGATTGCAAGCCCCAATTCCTGCAGCTCCTATACCTCAGCTGAACCCTTACTGTAGAGTTCAGGCCAATTTTACCAAGTTATTATTTCTGTGCATGTTTTCCTTGCAGGTAAGGTTTCCAGTGCAGCTTGTTATTGTTTGGGGTGTACTGTGTAGAGCAGGGGTGTCAAACTCATTTTAGGTCACGGGCCGGATTGAGCAAAATGCAGCTTCATGCGGGCCGGATTAGTCGGACGCGTGCGAACGCAGCTTTCGTTGCCTCCGTTTTTTCAGCCTGCTCTCATGTATCTCAGTCTCTGCTATAACTACAAAGTGTTTCACTTTACAAATTCCGTTTCTTATGAAGAAGACTGCCGAATAAACACTAAAAACCCTGAAAACCTGGTACCTGAATAAACTCAGCATTAGCCATATCATACGCCATAGGTGCTTCAATTACTGGGGCCAGCTTTAATAGTAATTAGATATTATCTCGCGGGCCAAAGATAATTCCACCACGGGCCGGATTTGGCATATATGGTGTAGAGGTTGTGTTATGACAGGCTCTTGAAATCTCTGGTGAGTCTGAGTCTGAGGACTGGAGTGAGTGTGAGTGCTTTTAGCAGCAGCCAGCTGTATTTCTCTTTGAGGCAATCTCAACTGTGCTTACTAAGTTTTTCTTCATTTTATTTCTTTATTGAGATACAGCATGGAATATTCTCCTGGCCTTTCGAGCTGTACTGCCCAGCAATCCCCCGATTTAACCCTAACCCAATCACAAAAAAACTTACAATTGCCAGTTAACTTACTAACTGGTACATGTTTGCACTGCCGGAGGAAACCCATGTGCTCACAGGGAGGAACGAACACACTTAGGACACTGGAATTGAACTCTGAACTCCGATGCCTCAAGCTGTATTAGCATTACACACTAACTACTACACTGCCGTAGCACCCCACGGTGCTCTTAAATCATAGCTTTCAGTAATTGTACAACTCTTTCTAGTTGTGTCTCGATAAAAACAAATTTTTGCCATCCACTGTTTCCTTCCCAGTTCCAGGGTACGTACGCACGTTAATTTTTACGTCCGAGTAAATAGAGAATGTTTATTATCAACTTTGGTTGTTGGGTCCCCTAAACCTATCAGCTGAAGTACTAGAAGGAGCATTATTGATGATCAAAAATCACAGGTTTAATGATGTTTAGAACAGTGCAGAACAGGATCTGACCCTTTGGCCCACAGTGTTGTGCTGAGCCAGTTAAGTTAGTAATCAAATGTCCAGCTAAACTCATCTGTCTACACAATGTCCATAATCTTTCCATTTCCCTCACATTCATGTGTCTATCTAAGTGACTCTTAAATGTCCCTAATGTATCTGCTTCTCCCACCACCCCAGGCAGCACACACCCACCACTCTCTGTGTGAAAGGAAAACTTGCCCCTCACATCTCCTTTGAAATTATCCCCTCTCGTCTTAAATGCCCTCCCTCTGGTACTAGACATTTAAACCCACTGTTTAACTCAATTTGATTGCCTGTCTCACAATCTAGATTGGATGCTGACAGCATTTTCTCACTTACTGAGACCAATCCACATCTTTGAAGCAGTTTTGAAAGATTGTTCTTGCCAATATTTCTAAAGCAGATTATTTGGTTGCATCATTGCTGTTTGTAAATAGGTGTTTTGTATTGAGGTGTTTAAGATAATTAACGGAGTTTAATGGGTGGGGGTATAGGCTCAGGTTAAATATTAGCTTTATTTGTTATATTGACATTGAAACAGGCAATGAAATGTGTCGTTTGTGTCAAATCAAGTCAGCTGGGGGCTGCCCGCATGTGTCACCACACTTCCGGTGCCAACGTAACATTGCCCACAATTTACTAAGCTTAAACCTCACCCTAAGCTTTGGACTGTGGAGGAAACCCTTACCGTCATGTGGAGAACGTACAGACCCCTTACAGACAGTGACAGTCATCGGACTGCGATCAGTGATCGTTATGAGGGATGCCTTTTAAGACTGAAATGAGTTTCTTCTGAGGATGTTAACTTGATTGAATTCTCAGCTTAGACGACTGTGGACGTTGACTCATCAAGGATTCTAGTGGCTGATTTAAATGGAGTTGAGGCTTATGGAGGTCAAACTGGAGTGAAATTGAGGCCATTGATCAGATTAACTATGTTCTCATTGACTGTTTGACGGGGCTGACTCTTTGTTATGGTTACTACTCTTGTCTGAATTATTTCAGCGATGTCCTGTTGCTATGTATCGTACCTCTGAGTGGTTGTAGTGATTGTGTCTCCAAGGACCTGCTTGCCTCCCACAAAATCGATTGACTTGCTCATGAGCCTTTGTTTAAAAGCAATCGCTCATCATTTTTTAAAGAAACTCCTTCAACGTTTTATTCTTCCTTTTTTGGCTATCAGTGATCATTCTTGTTCTTAAGGAGGGCCCAGTGATGGCGTTTAAAGTTACCAGGGAAATGTTCCTGTCAGTGGATCAATACCAGATGTCACATCTTTAATATAATTAGCAAAACAACAGGAGGGAACCTGAAGTGAATATACTTTGTAGAGGGCAGATGTGACCTGGAACCTGTAGCTTGGAAGGGTGTGCAATCAGATTCTCTGGTAACTTAATTAAATAACATTGGCAGTAGTTTAACATGCAGGGGTATTTGGGTTAGGGGAGAAAAAAAATCTGTGGGATGAATTGTATAGCTCTTTTTAAAGATTCAGTGAGGTAAGGGTTTCCTCTTTGGAGTGAAGGATGATGAGGGACGACTTGATAGAGGTGTACATGATGCTAAGAGGTATCCTGAGGCCCTCTGTTGGTTGGGGTCAACCATGATGTTGGTTCCTGGCTGTCTACCTGATAACGATTTGGTGAGCAAGCTGTTGCCCATGCAGAAGGCGGCTCCTCTCCACACAGCAGATGAATCCAAAGGTTCAGCAGAGAATGGCACCAGCAGCGTCACAGGAGTTGCCAGTCAGCTTTAAACTCAACTTGGGAGCCCAGCTCCGGATGTCTCCTTGCGGGGATACTCCCAAAGCCTTCCCCATGAGTGGGTGTAGTTGCAAGGCAGTGGAGGTTTGAGATCAGAGTTTTCCTTCTCCTAGATGAGCTGCCAACCACGGCTGATGAGCCCCATCTGCCCGAAGCGACTGCTGTAAGGCAGCAGTAATTGCCCTTTGCCCCTTCTCCTGTCAGTAGAAATGGTTGTGCCAGGCTTAGTAGCTAAGCCTCACATGAAGGCCAGGAGCTGGGATGGACTTAGTTGTCAGAGGTATTTGCGTCGCATGCCATTGGGAGTATTTAATAGGCAGAGGAAGCTTATCTCCACTACCATCTTCCCCCCTCCCCCTGCCCCATCATGGCTTTGACAACTTTAAGGAATCAAATGTGGTGTAGATTGATTGTCAGCCAGAGCCTTTTTCCCAGGATGGAAATGGCTAAAACACGGTGGCATAATTTTAAGGCAATTGGAGAAATGTAAAGTGGGGGGATAAGTTTTTTACACAGAGATTGGTGAGTGTGTGAAACGCACTGCCAGGGATGGTGATAAAGGCAGATATGTTATGGTCATTTAAGGGACTCTTAGATAGGCACATGGATGAAGGAAATATGGAGGGCTATGTAGGAGGGAAGGGTTACATTGATCTTAGAATAGGTTAAAAGGTCATCACAGCATTGTGGGCTGAAGGGCCTGTACTGTGCTGTAATTGTGGAGCAGACTCAATGGGCAGAATGGCCTAATTCTCTTATCTCTAATGTTCTATATTGAATGGCCTCAAATTCTGCTTTAAAATTCTATTGTGATATATAGGACTACTGTGAAATGCAAGTTGTTTTCCAGACACAAGTGCATTTTCTAGTCCTGTGCCTTGTGGCCTAGTGGTCATGAGTGCAATGTGTCCCTGACTGTTAGGTCAGTGCTTGTCCAGTTCAAAAACGTGTACTGCAGAAGGGCATTGCCTCATTTCTCTGACTCTAGGCACTGACAGCAGTACTTGTGAAAGCTGGATTTCTGCTGCTTGAAGTGAGCAAAGTCGTTCGCTTCAACTTTGCCTCCTGTTACAGAGGATCCGTGCTCCCATTTTACAGATTCCAAATTGAACTCTGCTCTTCCTGCATCTGGTCTGCCGGACGTAACACATTCCTCACTGGTAAGGCATTAATCAAGGCTAACTGTGAATCCCAGGGTCTGGGGGTGAGCAATTATAATACAAGGCTTTATTCTTTCTGAAGAAATTAGCTTCCAGAATGAAATCAGTTAAATGAAAGAACGAACGCTGCGTTTTTTTAAAAGTTATCTTCGGTACAGGAGTCTGATCCAAGCATAAACAGCTAGTTCGCCAGGAAACGTTATCAGGATTACACTTTGTGCATTTTTTTTTCTTTTTGTTTTGTCTGGTATATATTCTAATGAACTATAATTAGCAGCAGATCATATTTCTTTGAGTGTTTAAATAAGGCAGTAGGGAGTGGCGCTGACAAAGCCAGTAATTAATGCTCTGTGTAAATTGTAGTGGTGAATGGCTGTGATCTGCCTGGTGTAGCCAGGTATTTTCCAAAGCGCAGTATTGATGTTGGTTTCTCTGTGTGTTCGGTGGCTTTTGGTTAGCAGTTACTTAAGGTATTCGAGAGAGAACTACTATCCTGGTCTCTCACAAAGAGAGTTTCTCAGTGATTCTCAGCCTGTGAATGAGAGCTTCATCTGTTCACACTCAGTTTCAATGCCTGATGATGCCATTACTCGCTCTGTTTTTAAGGGTTAGGGTCGTCTTCGGCAAAGAAGATGTACGAGCATGTTGCCAGGACTCGAAGGACTGAGTTATGGAGAGAAGTTGAACAGATTGGGACTTTGCGCTAACTGCTGTGACAGCTTGGGGCATGGAAGTTCAGTTCCGGCAGCCTCTGAGAAATTTTGTACGTTCTTCCCGTAAGCTGTGTGGGTTTCCTCTGGGTGCTCCGGTTTCCTCCCACAGTCCAAAAGTGTACTGGTTAGTAGGTTAATTGTCAGACGATTAGGCTAGGGTTACTTGACGACATGGCTAGTTGGGTTGGAAGGGCTTGTTCCACGCTGTAATTCTAAATAAATAAATTCATTCATAGAATGGAAGAACAGTACAGTATAGTACAGGCCCTTTGGCCTATTAAGGCTTGCTGGCTCTTTAGGCCACTCTGAGACCAATCTAACCCTTCTCTCCCACAACATCATCGTCATTATGTGCCATGCCTTATGATGTGGACGATTGTGGTCTTTCCATGGCCATCATTGTTTTTGGCAAATTTCTCCATAGAAGTGGTTTACCATTGCCAACTTCTGGGCAGAGTCTTTACAAGACGGGTGACCCCAGCCATTATCAATACTCTTCAGAGATTGTCTGCCTGGTGTCAGTGGTCAATAACCAGAACCTGTAACAGGCACCAGCTGCTCATACGACCATCCACCATCTAGTCCCGTGGGCGGGGCGGGTGGGACTAAGCAGGTACTACACCTTGCCCAAGGCTAGCGGAAGGAAGGAGCACCTTGCATCTCCTTTGATAGAGACCTCGCCACTCACACGCCTTTCCATTTTTTCCTTTCGTCAATGTGCCTATCTGAGAGTCTCTCAGATGTCCTTAATGTATCTGCCTCTACTACCACCCCTGGCAGTGTGTTCCACATTAGAGAATGAAGGCTGATTTATAAAGATGTGTGTAAAATTGAGGTTCACAGATATAGTCAATGCACACAGTCCTTTTCTTACGGTTGAGAAATCAAGAACTGGATGATGTGGGTTTAGAGTGAGTAGAGAAAGATTTAATTGGAACTTTCAGGGCTCCTTTTTTCACCCAGAGGGTGCGTATATGGAAAGGACTGGCAGAAGAAGTGGTTGAGAAGCACATTACAACATGCTTAAGTGATACTTGGGTGGGTACATGGACAGGCAAGGTTCAGTGGTGTACAGGGACAACCTCTGGCAAATGGGACTAACGTAGACTGGCATTGACCAGTTGGGCTGAAGGGTACTGTGACGTGTGGGGCAATAATGGAAGTCTGCGTACCAAGTAAGCGCTCCATTAGTGGCTGCAGTGGGTACCAACTTTGAGCATGATGCTTGTAATGCACAAGTAGGCCATTTAGCCATTCTGTCATTCAGTACAATTATGCTGATTATCCAAATTCATTTCCCTGATCCAGCTTTCTTTAAATACCCCCACATCCCACCAGCACTTACCTGACTGATGTGTACCAGCGTCAACTGTGGCTTGTCCCCGGGCTGGGTCTGGTCACGTTGTTGTAAGTATGCAGGTGAGTGGGTTAATTTACCCTAGTGTAGGTAGCTGGTAGAATATTGGAGGGATGCAGTGGGCAGCCCAGTAGTGTAGCGGTTAGTACAATGCTTTATAACCCCAGCCGTCAGCGATTGGGGTTCATTGTTGGTAATGAATTTGTATATATTCTCCCTGTCACCACATGGGTTTCTTCCGGACGCTCTGGTTTTCTCCCACATTCTCAGACTGTGGTGGTCATCGGCGCATCTCTGTGGCAATTACGCTGCCAGTTGTTACTGATCCCCTCCACCGTCTGTGAAGAGTTCATCCGTTCTCTCTACCGTATGGGTCTCCTCTGGGTGCTCCAGTTCTCTATCACTCTCCAGAGGTGTAGAGGTTATAATGATTCTAGTTGCAGGCATGCTGTGTTGGCGTCAGAAGCATGGTGATACTTGTGGGCTGCCTGCCCCCAGCGCATTCTCAGGCTATGTTGGTTGTTGACGTAAACTATACATCTCACTGTATGTTTCAATGTGTACACGACCAAGCTAGGTGTAGGATTGGAGCAAAAATGATGATGGAGCAGACAGTGGCTGGCTGAAGGACCTTTCTGTATCTCTCCAGCGAAACCCATTCTCTTTCTCTGTGGCTCCAGGGGTTGTGTCTGGATGTGTTTTGTTTTGGTTTGGCTTGAAAGTTTCAGACCCTACCACACACACTGATGACAAAGCACTAGAAATGCAGTGTATAATTTAGTTTCTCTTGCCTCCTTTCAACCCAAGACTGTCTGTACTCTGCAGTGATTCATACTTAAGTTATTTAAAATATTTTAGCTATTTTTAAATATTTTAATTTATTTAAAATATTTAAATACCATTTGTGTTCTTAGAGTATCGCATCAAGTGTCACAGTGATTCCCAATCTCTGAATGAAGACTCTACAAGGGGAAAGAGCTGCCAACAACCCTCAGGCTACAGCTGTAAATGTACTAACTATGTTTTTTTGTGAAGTTGCTGAAGCTTCAGGATCATCCTGAAAGTTTGGTGGCCCCTTCCCCATGCTTGCCCAGTCTTCTCAGTTTTCATAAGGCAGACACTAATCCTAGATATTATAAAAATTCCAAGAAAATTTAAATTAGCTTTCATTTTCTTCTGTCGTCTAAATTTCCATTGTTAAAGTGAGATCTGCCACACAGCATTCAAAGTTCCAAGTCCATTTATTATCAGTCTGGATACATATACAGCTTTGAGAGTCATTTTGCAGGCAGCCACGAAACAAAGAAGTACAAAATAAAGCACACAGCAAACATCCCTTGTGTGAAAAAAGAACACATCCTGCAAACAGTAAAAAAAATTGAACAAATAATACACAGAATATGAACCGTAGAGTCCCCAAAATGAAGTCCACAGCCACGGAGCCAGTTCGGTGCAGAGGTGAGTGAAGCTAGTCCAAGAGCCCGATGGTTGCCAGGCAACAACCGTTTCCGAGCCTGGCGGATGGGCCCAAGTCTCCTGGACCTCCTGTCCAATGGCGGCAGCGAGAAGAGAAGGAGACAGGTCAAACACAGGCAGATGGGACAGGACGGGATCAGTTGGGGGAATTGGCTGACATGGAGTTGTGAGCTGAACACCACTTTGTCCTCCCTCGATGCCCTCATCCTTAGAGACCGAGTTTTGAAGCTGAGCTCAAGTGCTGTTATGTGAAGTTTGCACGTTCTCCCAGTGACCATGTGGATTTCTGCCAGATCCTCTAATTTCCAGTTCAGGTTTATTATCATTCAGTGCATATACTCCCTCTCAAAACAGCATTCCTCTGGACCAGCACAGATAGAACTCAATCATAACACATAAATAATGTTATCACAAACAAATTAACCAGTAAGTTGCATTTGCAACACAAGTTAAAAAGTAAACAGTACAACGCAACTGGCACTTAACGCTGTAGGTGATGAGACCTGGGTGGTGGCAGGAGTTCAGAATCTCACAGCCTGGGGGAAGAAGTTGTTTCCCATCCTAACAGTCCTTGTCCTAATGGCACAGTACCTCCTGCCTGATGGTGGGGTGGTCAATGAGATTTCTGGACAGATGGAGGGATAACTGATAAAGGCCTGCTTACACCGAACTCCGGATAAATATTTCTGATAGGTTGAAGAAAGACCTAATAGATTAATTAGCTCCTGTCATTTGCCTCCTCTTTTCCCTACCCCCCCCCCCCGTGTAGGCAAGTGGAAGGGTAGTTGGGAGTTGGTGGGTCTTTTGAGGGAGCAATGTGTGGGGCTGGCTGTTTAGAGAGCCAGCATAGATTGGGTGACTTCTGTCGTGTGGAATTATAGATTCATCACAGAATACTACAGCATGAAGATAAGCCCCTTGGCCCATGCTGAACTGTTATCCTGAGAATGTGAAGCGGGTAAGGGGTATGTGTAGAGGGGTGGGCGAGGGGTGTGTGGCAAAATATGTAGACAGGACAAGAGAGAGGTACGTCATTGGGGAAGTAAGGAGAGGTAGCTAAAATAAGGTGCCAGGCCAGACGTGGAGACCACAAGGAAAAGGGAACCTACAACCACAAGACAATGTGCTTGGCAAAATATTTTAAGGATACCTATTTCAAGTGTCCTGAAGTACGTCAGTATTAATACTAGGTATTACACTTTAACCTTTGCTAAATTCTGAGTATTTCGCATGCTTAGCTATGCAATAGCCAATCAATTGATGAATTTGAATCGGTAACCATATTTGCGAATGTAGTACCCTGCTTTTGGGTGTAAGTATGACCTTTGTAAACCGAGAAATTGGGAGTTGGCTACCTTACACCCGAAGTGTGTGGGGCTGCGAACTCCTCTCTGAATAAAAACCGTTTCAGAGGTAATTTTGTGTCTCTGGTGTTTTTCCTCAACTGAGCAGGTAACAGTTACAGGTTGACAATCCTGCCTAGTCTCATTGACCACAGACCTTCATACCCCTCCCATGCATGTGCTTATCCAAACTTCTCTTAAATGTTGAAATCAACCAGCATCCACCACTTCTGCTGGCAACTCGTTACACACTCTCACCACCCTCTGAAGAAGTTCCTCCTAATTTTCCCCTTAAACATTTTGCCTTTTACCCTTAACCCCTGACCTAGGCTCAATCTCAGTGGAAAAAGCCTGTGCGCATTTACCCTGTCTATACCCCTCATAGTTTTGCATACCTTCATCAAATCTGCCTTGTTCAATGCTCCAGGGAATAAAGACCTAACCTTTTCAACCCTTCCCTATAAACTCAAGCCCCAGCAACATAGCTGTATATTTTATCTGTACTCTTTCAATCTTATTGATAACTTTCCTGAAGGTGGGCAACCAAAACTGGACACAATACTCAAATCTGGCCTTACCAACGCCTTATACAACTTCAACATAACATCCCAACTTCTGTACCTCAGTACTCTAATTGAAGGCCAATGTGCCAAAAGCTCTCTTTACGACCCTATCTATCTATGACGACATACAGTGCATGCTTTAAAATATTCTACTTAAATTTGATTAAATTTGGGTCTTCACTAATATTCATTCTGGGTTGTGTCCTTTTTGAAATGGGAAATGGTTTGACTTGTTCTTGAGCATTACGAGCTATGCTTGTGTCTGGGGTTGCATGCTTGTATAGAGTGTGCACATACCAGTGCATATTTCAGTCTGATTCTGCCAGTGCCTCATCAATCAGTACTTGTTAGTCAGCGAGCTTTGACTATCTGCTTTCCAAATGATTTTACAAACGCAATGAAGCGTGCACTTCAGTTTAACATTCACAAAATGCCGGAAGAAATCTTCAGATCAGAGGGGAATAAAAGGTCAACCAAGGCCCTGAAAAGTTGTTTATTCCCCTCTGTAGACTGCCTGACCTGCTGAGTTCCTCCAGCATTTTGTGTGTGTTGCTCTGGATATTCAGCATCTGCAGAATCTCTCGTGTTTATCTACTTTTAGTGTTTTAAATTTTTCCTGTGAAACCCTTCCTTACTTTTGTAGTATTTGTTATAAAAGGTTGGAGAGCATTGGGGTTGATTGAAAGCACGTTAAAGAACCGATTTACTTATTTATTGAGACACAGTGTGGAGTAGGCCCGTTGAGCCATGCCACCCAGCTCTCTTCGGTTTAAAGCTGGGACAATTTACAATAATCAGTTAACCTAACAAACTGGTAGGTCTTTGGACTGTGGGAGGAAACCAGAGCACCTGGAGGAAACCCATGTGATCATGGGGAGAACGTACAAGCTCCTTACAGGCAGCGGTGGGATTAGAACCCAGGTTGCCTGTACTAAAAGCTGTTGTGCTAACCACTCTGATACCGTGCCACCCTAATTTAGCAGCATTGTCCTTGCAGCAGAGAAGCAGGAAGTGTTGGAAAAACTCAGTAAGTAGGGATGAGCTTCTCCCCAGGGATGAGCTTCTGTCTGCGTTTCTGTAGCCCTTGCTGGCTCCATGCCCAACCCTCGTTTCGCAGCCAGGCCTGGGACCATCCATGGAAGAGTTATGTTTTAATTGTCCTTAAAGTTGGGAAGTACTACCATATAACTTGGCTACCCCAAAGCACTTCACACAAGCAGCAAATGGGCTGAATTATCTGCAGGAGGCACTCAGCAGTTCAGGAGGGAAACGGACAGTCGATCTTATGGATCGAGACCCTTCATCTGGAGTGAATGATACAGGAAACATGGCCAGTAGGAAGAAGTTAGGAGTAGGAGTAGAGCAAGAGTTGACGAGTAATAGTGGATCCAGATTTTTTTGGGGGGAGGGGGCGGTTGATAGGAGAAAAGTGTGGAAATAGCGACAAGGACGGGTAGATGGAGGCAGCAAAGCCTGCAGATGGTGGAACCTGATAGGAAAGAAGCTGGATTGTGTTACCAAATGAGGGAAGTGAGATGGAAGAAAGTTCAAAGTAAATTTATTATCAAAGTACATATATGTTACCATATGCTATCTTGAGATTCGTTTTCTTGCAGTTATTTACAGGAATAGAAATAATAGAATTTTACAAAGAACTGTACATAAACAAATACTGACATATAATCAATGTGTGAAAGAAGACAAACAGTGCAAATGAAAAATACTGGGAGCATGAATTATAAAGAGTCCTTGAAGTGAGTCTGTTAAAGATCAAAGGATCAACTTTATTTGCCATTCCGTTTACGTTTATCAGGAATTTCCTGTGCTGTGTCGGCACGATATGCACCAATTATAAAGAATAAAGAATTACATTTTAAAAAGTTAGATCGTAAAGTCAGTTCAGAGTATTGGTGAAAGAAATTAGTTTGATAAGGGAGCCACTAGGTCGTAGGAAGTGTGTGGGTGAAGGGCAAATGGAGTGGGTAGAGGAGGGGTGATGAAGGAAGGAACTGGTCAATCAGGAGGAGATCAAAAAGAGACTCGAGGAGCAGGTTACCTGAAACAGGGAGAGTTTGACATTCATGCTATTGGGCTGTAAACTATCCAGGCAGGATATGACATGCTTTCCCTCTAGTTAACTTTTAGCCTCACCCTAGCAGTGGAGGAGGCTGGGGTCAGACAAGCTGGTATAGGAATGGGGTGAGGTTGAATCATTAATTTGTTTTAAGCATTCTTTTAGAGATTGCTGGCTGAGATTCATCTTCTACATGTAGGCAGAGGAGATAAGGGAGGGCAGAAATGACTAATACAAGAAGGCATCATTTTAAGACTGAAAGATTACCTTTATTTATCACATGTACATCGAAACGTACCGTTTGCATTAATGGCCAACGCAACCCAAAAATGTGCAGGGGGCAGCCCACAAGTGTCACCATGCATCCGGCATCAATGTAACACGTCCTACACTTACTAACGGTAACTCTTACATCTGTGAAATGCGGGAGGGAACAGGAGGGAACCTGTGCAGTCACGGGGAGAAAGTAGAGTATAAACTCCTTACGGACAGTGCTGGGAGTTAAACCCCAACTGCCAGTGCTGTAGTGGCATTACACGAGCTTTAAAGTGGTTGGAGGAAACTATAGGTGAGATGTCAGGAGTAGATTGCCCTGTTAGGGATGGTGGTAGAGGCAGATAGATTAGGCACATTAAAAGAGCCTCTTAGATGGACACATTAATGATGGGAAAATGGAAGGCTTTGTGGGAAGGAAGGGTTGGAGTAGGGTTGACACAGCATCGTGGGCTGTGCTGTAATGTTTCATGAACAGTGCTGTGAAATGTCTACTTTGGTCTAATGACAGAAACCCCTCTGCAGAGTTATAGCGATCCACTAATAATTTCACACACTCGCTGGGAATGCCTGCCCCAGAGACAAGGACAAGTATATATTTCTAGAAAAAAGATTTTATACACAACCAAGAGAGGAAAGTGCTGGGCCTTGCTTCCAGAAATTGGCAGGGCAAAACCAAAAGGGAGAGGGGTTCCGATTTTCTGAAATTTTGTTTGCACTCGTGTCTGGATGATTTCTGTCTGGCCCATGTCAAGTGCTAGGCGGCCCAAGCTGGCCCAGTGTGCAAATTGAGTTTGGCATCTCTGCCGTAGACTCGCCGTCTGCTGCATTCTTTTTATCTGCTCCGTTGGACACTGTTTCAGAAATGTATTATGTTTATCAGAAATGACAAGGTGGCAGCTCTCTGCTATCTGGCTTGCATTTAACATGCAGTTTTGATGTGTAGAGTTTCAGATTTAATATGCAGTAGGTTATGTAAAATAGAATGGTAAGGCAAAGTGTCAAACCATGCGTGGCATTCTGAGGAACAGGACTGGGAAGACTTTTCATTTTTGATATTTTTACGTAGAGATGCAGTATGGTTTTGAGGCCCTTCTGGCCCAACAAGCCCACACTGCCCAGTTACATCCATGTGACCAATTAACCTACTAATAATCCCGACATCTTTGGAATGTAGGTGGAAACAGGCGAAGCTGGAGGACACCCACATGGTCATGGGGACAGTGCATCAACTCCTTACAGCCAGTGGCAGGAATCACAACCTTTCTCCAAAACCATTTTAATCGAAAATAAAATGGTTTCCTGCAGCTTGGAGTGGAAGTCTCCAGAAAGAGGCCTTGCATCTGTGAATAAATTGTAGATAAATACAATGGATAGATTAATAAAGGATAAATTAATAGGAGAATGAGGTTGAGGGGTGAAGATAACTTAGCCATGCTCGAACAGCAGAGTGGGCTTGATGGGCCAAGGGGCCTAATTCTGCTCCTGTGTCTCAGACTACCCAAGGTCAGCAGAATCTTAACTCTGAATTTTAACTGTGGGGAAGGACCACACAATAGGGTTCTTCTGCTAGGGGGTGGGTTAGGTAAGGAGGAACCTCAATTATTGTACAGGTAGTCCCCGAGTTACGAACGTCCGTACTTACGAACCGAGGAAGGAGAAAACCGTCTGCCATTTTAAGTCAGATTGTGATGCCGTCCACTATTTTAAGTGGTTGCTGTTGACACTGTGTTGAGTATTTAACTTTGTATTTGGCTTAAATTGTTCTTAGTAAGATTCACCCTGACCCCCCTCCCCCCCAAGTTTTGGTCAGCTGCTGTCACAGTGAGATCAGCGCCGGGTTTGAGAACAGAGGTTTCCAAGTTCGATCCAGTGACAGACCGCTCCCGTGCTGGGTTGATGTTGAGCTTGCAACTCGACCTCGTAAAAAAAAACACTGCCACCTCCAGTTTAAATTCCCACGTGGAAAATTGTGGAGGCTCAAATACCCAAACCCAGCACAGCCCCCCTACTTGTCCCATTTAACTTGTCTCAGTGCAGTGGAGTTTAGGACCCGGGGAATTCAGTGCGGTGGTCCTTTGGACCCAGTGGAGCTCAGGACCCGCCGCCCACAGTGTTTCTGTTCCGTTGACGGGAAGTGATTGCGATTGAAATTAAAGTGGAAATAATAAAGCGTTTGGAAAGAAGAGAAATGCCATTGGTCATTGGAAAAGTGTTAGGCTACAGTTGGTCAATGATTGGAACAACTTTAAAGGATGAATTGAGAATAATAGAGCATGTGGAAGGCCCTATCCCAAAGAAAGCTACAATTATTACTAAGCAACGCAGTGGTTTAATTATTGGAATACATACGTTTCTTAAGTGTTTTATATGCACACCCATCACCAAAATATATACTATATACTAAGACAAATGTTTGACTAACTGACGCTAAATAATACCGGATGTACTTGTTCCGACTTACATACAAATCCAACTTAAAAACAGACTCAGGAATGGAACTTGTACGTAACCCATGGACTGCCTGTAGTAGTGTCACCCAGAGGGCCACGAGTGGCAGCAGTGAATTGATGTGGAGGAATGTAGATGACAGTGCTGAAAAAGCATTGATGATGAATCTAGGAATGAAAGGCATTGCAAGATTTAGTATCGTAAGTACTTTTTATCATGAGTTAAATCGATATTATTAAGATATATATTTTAAAAAATGACTGAATCACTCATGATGAATTTGCGTAAAACTTTGGTTAGTACTAGTGTCTTGCATCTGCCAATGGGTCAGAGCAGAGGTAGCTTTGATCTGTCTGGTCAGGAGAATCAGTGCAAATGTGGCCGCGAGTACCAGAGCTACACAGCACGGCAAAAATGTAGTCTGCGATGTCGTGGTTCGGCACAGACGTTGCTGCATTTGCTTTTGTTCTGTTGGTTCAGCGAAAATATGCCTGTATTTGGTCCGGCTATGATGGGGAGGTGTAGATGTACCTGTATTTGGTGTGGCTGTGATGGGTTAGTGTAGAGTGCCTGTATTTGGTGAAGCCGTGATGGGTCGGTGTAGACGTTCCTGTATTTGGTGAGGCCGTGATGGGTCGGTGTAGATGTGCCTGTATTTGGTCTGGCCGTGATGGGTCGGTGTAGATGTGCCTGTATTTGGTCTGGCCGTGATGGGTCGGTGTAGACGTGGCTGTATTTGGTCTGGTCGTGATGGGTCAGTGTAGATGTGTCCGCATTTGGTGTGGCCGTGATGGGTCGGTGTAGACGTGTCTGTATTTGGTCTGGCCGTGGTGGGTCAGTGTAGACGTGTCTGTATTTGGTCTGACCGTGATGGGTCGGTGTAGACGTGTCTGTATTTGGTCTGGCCGTGATGGGTCGGTGTAGACGTGTCTGTATTTGGTCTGGCCGTGATGGGTTGGTGTAGACGTGCCTGTATTTGGTGAGGCCGTGATGGGTCGGTGTAGATGTGTCTGTATTTGGTCTGGCCGTGGTGGGTCAGTGTAGACGTGTCTGTATTTGGTCTGGCCGTGATGGGTCGGTGTAGACGTGTCTGTATTTGGTCTGGCCGTGATGGGTCAGTGTAGACGTGTCCGTATTTGTTCTGGCTGTGATGGGTCAGTGTAGATGTGCCTGTATTTGGTCTGGCCGTGATGGGTCAGTGTAGATGTGTCTGTATTTGGTCTGGCCGTGATGGGTCAGTGTAGATGTGCCTGTATTTGGTCTGGCCGTGATGGGTCGGTGTAGACGTGCATGTATTTGGTTTGGCCGTGATGGGTTGGCATATTGTATTGCCTGTTGCGGTGCTGTGGATTTTCTGTATTTGGTCTGGGTGGATCTGCTGCTGTCTAGGAACTGGACAGAGGTGTATGCTTGCACCTGCATTCCATTCTGATATTGTGATTCAGCTTCCTTTTCCTGCCGAGCTTCCCCGTATCTTAGATTCTTGGAGAAGAAGCAATGATTCTCAGTCTCGAATGAGCATTCACAGCTTCTGCAGTAGAGAATTGCAGAGACTCGGTCACAAATTATTCCTGAGAGGCTTCTCCACAGGGGTAAGGTGGAGAGGCTTCTGGTTTTCTTCAGCCCTTATTCCGTAAAAGTGGTTCAAATCCTTACTGAAAGGACATCTGAGAACAGACCAGCAGCTTCATAGTTTTTCGTGGTGGTAGATTTATGTTCAAATGTTACTGAGTAAGGGAATTTTGTTTAAGTATATGGATGGGAGCTGTATTGAGGGTGATGTTTCATGCGCGGTTGGATAGGACTGGACAGAATAACTGTCCGACATGGACTAACTGGGTCAAAGCTGTCCTTCTCTATGACTCTAACTAACTTCATTGAAATTCAGTAGCTGTATTTCTGAGATAAGTGAAGAGACTGAACCACAATAGCATCATATCCCTCAAAAGGTAAATGGGAATGTGGCGTGGGGGGGGGGGGTGGGAAACGTAGCAATTAGCATGACGCTTGCTGTCTGTGCAGTTTTCTTACGTTCTCCCTGAGGCTGTGTGGGTTTCCTCTGCTTTCCTTCCTCATTCCAAAAGCATATGGGTTTGGGTACTAGGTTGTGGGCTTGTTATGTTGGTGCCAGAAACATATTGACCCAGCACATTCTTTGGACTGTGTTGGTTGTTGACGCAACTGATGTACTTCACTTTAGGTTTTGATGTATGTGGGCCATATGCAGCGCATTGTTCTTTCTTCCTCTCTCCCTCTCCTTCCCCCTCCCCCTCTCCCCCTCCCTCTCCCTCTCCCCCTCTTGTTCATTCCAAACCTCTGGGAGCTCAAGGCTAGTTTCGTACTCAAACATTTCTCACAGGACCGTCTCTCATTCCTGAAAACTGCTTTCTATACAAGTATATTCTCCCTTTTGTAGAGTCAAACCTGTGTACAGTTTCACCAAAACCCTCAGCAATTACAGCAAACTTGTATTTCTAACCCCCCCACCCCGCCTTCGTATTCTGACCTGCCCACTTCCTTCCCGGTCTTGATGAGGTGTCTCAGCCTGAAAAGTTGATTGTTTATTTCCCTCCATAGATGCTGCCTGACCTGTTGAGTGTTTTGGATTTCAGTCGTCTGCAGAATTGCTTGTGTTTGTGTTTCCTTACCCTTGTATTCCATGCTTCTTTGGAATAAAGACCATAGCTGTGGATCTGCTCTCTGCTTTTCCTGATCCAGCATCCACAGATCTGTGCTTACATTTATCAATTTGCTGCACAAGTATGTATTCTTCCTGCCAAAGTGAATAGTTACACATTTTTCTGCATCTTGCTTGTTTACTTGATGTGTCTGTTTCCACTTGCAGGTTCTTTATCATCACAGGCAGCTTTACGTGATAGGAACACTTGAATACGTCACACTCTTTTCTCATCGTGTCATTCATAGACACTGTGAATAGCCCGGAAGTCAGCACGGGCCCCTCTCATAATAGGCCTGTATATCACGAGTCCCTGAGCTCGGGTAGAATCATAGAAATATACAACGTGGATAAGGGCCTTTTGACCCAACACATCCAAGCTGACCGGGGTGTTTTTCTATGATGATAAGACTATAAGACATAGGAGTAGAATTAGGCCATTGAATCTGCTCTATCATTCCATCGTGGCAGATTTATTATCCTTCTCAACCCCCTTCCTGTAGCCTTTTGACATCCTTGCTAATCAAGAACCTATCAACTTTTGGATGTTGGTAGATGGATATACATCTCTACCAAAGAGGCGCTCCATCCCTCCTCTATAGTCTGTGCAGGTCACCTTGGGCAAGGTGCTGCCCCTGCTTAGCCCAGCGATGAGGGTCATGTGAAGCTTTTGGAGCAGGTGGTGCATATCACAATTCCTGGTTATGTGAACACTGATACCAGGCCAATCATCTCTGAAGAGTATTGCTAATGGCTGGGGTCACCCATCTTGTGAAGACACTACCCAGAAGAAGGCACTGGTAAACCACTTCTGTAGAAAGTTCTGCCAAGAACAATCATATTTGCTCACGTCATACGACACGGTACATAGCAAATGAAACGATCAACCTCCCGATGCGTTTTAAGATTGTTGAAGATTAGTTTTATTTGTTGCATATACATGGAAACAGACAGTGAAGTGCGTTGTTTGCATCAACTCAAATCGGTGATGATTGTGCTGGGGGGAGCTGTCTGCTGGCATTGCTATGCGGGCCCACGGCTTACTAACCCTAACCTTTGGAACCGGAGCACCCAGAGGAAGCTCACACAGTAATGGGAGGAATGTTTCGACCCCTTACAGACAGTGGCTGGAACTGAACCTCAATCGGTGATGGCAATTGTGCTAAGCACTACGGTCCCATGTTTACTTTTCATGTGAACTTGTAAACTAAGATGTTGCTGAGGCTACATTTGGAGTATTATGTACAGTCTTAATCATTCTGTTAAAGAAAAGATACACAGTGTGGATACAGGTGGTGATCTGATAGAGATACAGTATGCAGTATCATGAGGGTTAAAGATCGGTTCTCTGTTGTCTTGGACTCTTCCATTGTCTCCATCATGGGCAATGAAGATTTTCACTATCTCCTTCATTTTAATATATGTTTTGTGTCACCCCTTTGGTTTACTATGCCAATGTATCTAAATTCTCCTTGTAACTGAAATGCTTCAGTGCCAGTGATCTGGTTCAATTCCCGCCCCTGTCAGTAAGGATTTTGTACATTCTCCCCGTGAACATGTAGGTTTCCTCCGGGTGTTCTGGTTTCCTCCCACAGTCCAAATACATACAGCTTAGGGTTAGTGAGTTGTGGGTATTCTCTGACTGGCACCCCAAGTGTGGCGACCCTTGCAGCCTGCCCCCAGCACATCCTCGTTGTTCAGAATGATCATTTCACTGTGTGTTTTGATGTACATGTGACAAGGCTAATCTTTATCATCTTTATACAGCTAATCATTAATTTTTAAAAATCTGGTGCATCCCTTCCACACCCTCTCTAGCAAAGTGGTACTTATCACTCTTTCCCCCCTTCATCTCCTTCACTGTGCCTTGTGAGTACAGAGGGGTTGTGTTGCCTGTTCATGGTGGATCAATGTGTCTACGTGACTGTATTCTGTCTTTCTGTAGTGCAGTTCACATCTCACATTCCCTCTTGTCTTCTGTGACCTTTTAACTTGTGTAAGTGAGCTCCTGAATAATTTCAAAGGTGCAGAGTTACTGGTGTCTCATTGCCTGAGATGTTTACCATGGGGTTTTCAGGTGAGCCACAGAACAGGTCAGGTGTTGAAGTTGTTCTATTGTCAGGAATTCTTCTCTTTTATCTGAGGTACTGTCCGCATTAGGATGGGAAACGGGTTCTTCCCCGGGCCATAACCATCTAGGTCTCATAACTTATGAAGCATCAGTAGCATTATACTGTCTACTTTTTAACTTGTGTCATAAAGCCAGTCTCTAAATTTAAACAATCTCAGCTTTTTTGAACTACACTGCTAAACTGTGAATTCATACCTAAAACTATAAAGGATGCAGACCCAGTTGACACTTTTAAATGGTGTTTATTTAAAACCCATTTATTTAACCTTGCTTTTACCTAAATCTTTTTTGGCTCTGTTTTCTTGTTTATTTTTATTTTTTAAGTTTTTATGCTTGTACTTTTTATCCCATTGTTAAACACATTGTTAAACATTGTTAAGCAGCGGATAGTGAGGTCAGCTGAGAAGATCATCGGGGTCTCTCTTCCCGCCATTTCAGACATTTACACTACACGCTGCATCCGCAAAGCAAACAGCATTATGAAGGACCCCACACACCCCTCATACAAACTCTTCTCCCTCCTGCCGTCTGGGAAAAGGCACCGAAGCATTCGGGCTCTCACGACCAGACTATGTAACAGTTCCTTCCCCCAAACTATCAGACTCCTCAATACCCGAAGCCTAGACTGACACCTTGCCCTATTGTCCTGTTTATTATTTTTTGTAATGCCTGCACTGTTTTGTGCACTTTATGCGGTCCTGGATAGGTCTGTAGTCTAGTGTAGTTTTTTTTTCTGTGTTTTTTACGTAGGCCAGTCTAGTTTTTGTACTGTTTCATGTAACACCATGGTCCTGAGAAATGTTGTCTCGTTCTTACTGTGTACTGTACCAGCAGTTATGGTCGAAATGACAATAAAAAATGACTTGACTTTAAGCTAGATCTATGTGAAAAGTGCTCTATAAATAAAATTATTATTAAAATTGTTATAAATGCACCTTATGCTAATTACCAATTTTCTGGAATACATTTTATTATTTGTTGATTTATTTCTGAATACAGCTTTATGTGAGTTATATGTACTGCGTTGTGCATCTTAGTCTGCAGGGAAGTTGTTTTGTTTGGTGCTATACATACATGTGTTTGAACAACAGTACACTTGAACTTGAATGACTTAGAGGCATAAAGATGCAGTTTAAGATTTACCAGGGTTATCAGTGAGCAGTTATTCCCTAATGAATCTCTGCTAAAGAAGAAAGTAGAAAAGTTTATGTTTGTGTATATGTTGGTGATACACCAAATACAATTCTTCATTCTGGCTGCTCTCTAACTCGTCACCTCCATTCCTGTCTCCCATGATCTACTCTCCACTCCCTTACCTGTTCCGCCTATTCTCATCCATATGACCGTAAAACATAGGAGCTGAATTAGACCATTCAGCCCATCGAGTCTGCTCCACCATTTCATTCTGTTCTAGCTTCTCACTTCATTTCTCCTCCCCCATGTCCACACATCTTCCCCTTGACCTTCACCTGGTATTATCTATCACCTTCCAGCTTGTACAACTTCCCCACCCCTCCATCTTCTTATTCTGGCTTCTTCCCCCTTCCTTTGCAGCCCAAAATATCGACTGTTTATTCCATTGATTCTGCCTGACTTGTTCATAAGATAACAAGAGATCCTATTTCATTTAATTTCCCTTTAGAAGAAATGTATAAAGCTGCAGCACGTAGTTTTAAACAACACACACAATAACAGCAGGCCAGGCAGCATCTATAAGGAGAAGCATTGTCGACGTTTCAGGCTGAGACCCTTCATCAGAAGTTTTAAATTCACTGGGAGAAGGTGTAGAGGAATAATTTTGTTGCTCAGCTGTGAATTTTGGACTGATAAGCTGATATGTTCTCTCTAGCGTCCTCTTACCCCTTCTGTTGTGAATGTACTTTATTGTTGGAGGTTGTTGGGTAGAATTGCTGGACCAGTTTGCTCCCTGCAATTTGAACAAGAATAATAGAGTGTAATAGTCAGTCAGTTACCATAGTGTACATTGTGGTCTGAAATCTTTTGTTATGAGTCTTGTGATTGCAGGGGAGTCAGTTTATCTACATTTTCCTGTTTGAATGTGTTGTAAATTGTTTTTGGGCAACCATAAGATATTGGTGTAGAATTAGGTTCAAATGGACCTAATTACTGCAGCTCAGCCATTCCATCATGACTGATTTATTATCCCCCTCAACTCCATTCTTCCTGAAACCTTTGACACTTTTACTAACCAAGAACCTATCAACCACTGTTTTAAATATACTCAATAAATTGGCCTCCACAGCTGTCTGTGGCAATGAATTCCTCAATTTCACCACCCTCTGGCTAAAGAAATTCATCCTGATCTAAATGGACATCCCTCTGTTTTGAGGCTGTGGCCTCTGGTGCTAGGTCACAATGTAGCATCTATCCATCCACGATAATTGTCTTACATTCTCATGTCTGTCATTATAGAATATAGAACAGTACAGCTTAGCACAGAACAGGCCCTTTGGCCCACAATGTTGCTCCAAGGTCAATCTAACCCTTCTCTCCTACACAACCCTCCATTTCACTTTCATCCATGTGCCTATCTGAGTGTCTTAAATGTTCCAAATGTATCAACCTCAACCACCATCCTGGCAGTCTGTTCCACGCACGCGTCATTCTTTGTGTGTTTTTAAAAAAAAACCTACCCCTAACATCACCCCGTATACTTCTTCCCTCCCTCCCCCCCCCCCCCACCCCCAATCACCTTAAAGTTATGTCCCCTCATGGTAGCCATTTCTGCCCTGGGAAAATGTCCTCTGGCTGACCACTCAATGTCTCTTATCATCTTGTACATTTCAATCAAATTACCCCCATCTTGCTTCACTCCAAAGAGAGAAGCCCGAGCTCACTCATCCTTTCCTCATAAGACATGCTCTCTAATCCAGGCAGCGTCTGATAAATTTCCTCTGCACCTTTTCTAATGTTTCCACATCCTCCTCATAATGAGCTGATCTGAAATGAATGCAACACTCCCAGTGTGGTCTAACCAGGGTTTTATCGAGCTGCAACATCACCGCACGGCTCTTGAGCTCAGTCCCCTGATTAATGAAGGGCATCACACCATAAACCATCCTATCAACTTGAGTGCAACTTTGAGGGATCTATGGGTGTGAACTCCAAGATCCCTGTGTTCATCCACTTCTGCCATTAACCCTGTTATCATGTGTATATTTAAAACAAAAATCAATCAAGATTTTTTATTGAGTAAGCTGTCATACCATCAGCTTGGACATTTTGATTCCCTCCAGACTTCTTTGCCGAGTGTTCAAATCTCCTTTAGGAGATTTACCAGGACACTGCTTGGTTTAGAGAGTATGCATTATGATCAGAGATTAAGGGAGCTAGGGCTTTACTCTCTGGAGAGAAGGAGGATGAGAGGAGACAGGATAGAGGTATACAAGATACTAAGAGGAATAGACAGAGTGGACAGCCAGCACCTCTTCCCCAGGCACCACTACTACTACCTAAGTACAAGAGGACATGGCTTTAAGGTAAGGGGTGGGAAGTTCAAGGGGGATATTACAGGAAGGTTTTTTACTCAGAGAGTGGTTGGTGCGTGGAATGCACTGCCTGAGTCAGTGGTGGAGGCAGATACACTAGTGAAATTTAAGAGACTACTAGACAGGTATATGGAGGAATTTAAGGTGGGGGGTTATATGGGAGGCAGGGTTTAAGGGTCGGCACAACATTGGGCCGAAGGGCCTGTACTGTGCTGTACTATTCTATGTTCTATGTTCCTTGGGCAGATTACCCTCCACCATAGAGGGTAACCTATTGCTGCTCTGCAATAGGGGAATTGCCTATTCCCCTTTGGGAATATGGACTGTGGAGCTTGTTTATCAGGGTGAGGGAGGGAGCACGATAAAGATCTGTGCCTTTTGATTTAGATGGCGTGAGGAAGGGCAGGAAGTTTAGTGGGTAGCTGTCATGGTAATTTAGGAACAAAATTGGCACATATGTTAACTTGTGTTCTGAATCACACATCCCAAACCACAAATTCTATACTCTGCCTCTCACTAACTCCAAATACTTCTCTGTATCCAAACTAACGTTAATTGACTTTCTTTTTCTCCAATCCTTAAGAGTTTATTGGCTAAGAACTTGAGACTTGTGAACTCGTGCATCCAAGCCGGTATACAATACAAAATAGCAGAGTCGAAAGATGCAACAGAAAGGTTAATTAAGAGTGAATACTCTCTTAATTAAGAAATCCCCTGGCCCTACAAAAGTCTTAAATAAGTAGGGTGCAAAGCACGAGCTGTAAAATCTATTCAATTCCTGTTGCCGTCTGTATGTTGTCCCTGTGACCGTGTGGGTTTCCTTCGTGTTCTCGATGTGCAGGTTAGGCTTGGTAAATTGTGGACATGCTATGTTGATGCTGGAATCTTGACAGCACTTGTGGTTGCCCCCAGCACATCCTCAATACAAATGACCTGTGTCACTGTATGTTTGGATGTACATGTGACAAATCAAGTTAATCTCTTTAAAACTTCTTTGGTAGCCATGCCTTCATCTGCCTGGGAACTCCTACCCTTAACATCTCTTTCCCTTTTATTTCTGCTATCACTGTTTGTTCCTGTTTTTGAGCCCCATTCAGACACTTGCTCGAGTAAAGCTAACAACACAAGACTGTGGTACACATCACAACTTCCCTCCGTAACTTTGTCTGAGCAGCCTTCCCTTCTGATTTGCCACAGGATCCTGCTCCAGCATGTCTTTGAATCCTCCCACCAGCAACGATGCATGTCTGAGCATCGTGCACAGCCTGATGTGCCATCGGCAGGGCGGGGAGAACGAGAGCTTTGCCAAGCGCGCCATTGAGAGTTTGGTGAAGAAGCTGAAGGAGAAGAAAGACGAACTGGACTCGCTGATTACAGCCATCACAACCAACGGAGCACATCCCAGCAAATGCGTCACGATCCAGAGAACCCTGGACGGCCGGCTGCAGGTAAGTGCGGATCTGACCCGTCGCTTTCGATTCTTGTTTTATCATGCTGATTTTTGCCAGGGAGTGTAATCACTTTTTAAGGCAGGCATTTTACAGTGAGCCGAATTTGCTTTTGACACCATTCTAGTGGCAGAATCTCAAATAATGATGAGTTAAGATACCGGAAGGATGTAAAGAGCCTGGTGACGTGGTGTCGTAACAACTAGCTCAATGTTAGTGAAACAAAAGAGCTGGTCATTGACTTATGGAAGGGAGTGTGCTGCATACGTTCCTGTTTACATCAACAGTGTTGAAGTCGGAAGGGTCGAGAGCTTCAGGTTTCTCGGAATTTAAATCACTATTAGCCTTTCCTGGTCAAGCCACATAGACTCTACGATCAAGAAAGTTCACCATTGCCTCTACTTCCTCAGTAGGCTAAATGAAAAGTTATATCTCCTTTAACCAATTTTTATTGAAGCATCTTATCCAAATACATCACAGCTTGGTCTGACACCTGCTCTGCAGAGAGTTGTGGACACAGCTCAACGTAATCGGAAGCCACCTACCCCAGGCATTCTCTCTCCTCCTCCCATCGGGCAGAAAATACAAAAGCTTAAAAGCATGTACCTCATGGAAGATTCTATCCCACTGTGTCCGTTAGTATTGACCTCGCAGTCTACCACATTATGGCCTTGTACCTCATTGTCTGTCTGCAACAGTGATGCACTGACGTAATGAAATGGATGGCATACAAAACCAAGTTTTTCACTGTACCCTGTTATGTATGACAACAAATGTTTCCTCGTTCAATACATGTGACAAATAAAAATAATCTTTAATCTTTAGTTGGTTTGAAATACCCTCAAACCACATGCTGTAGAAAGAAGGAATTTAACCCCCCTCCCCTCCTGATTTCATAACATCCTTTGCTTACCTGGTGGCTGGATAGAATATCTCTCCTTCCACACCTTTACTGAGTTGCAAGCCACATGGGACACACTTGATTTCTGGTAACCAGTCTGTTGGCGTACCCTTTGGAAAAGCTGAGAAGAAATCTTTGACTGTCTGGAATGGAGGTGCCAGAAAAAGCTGCGGAGGGTTGTAAACTCAGCCAGCTCCATCACAGGCACACCCTGCCCACCCGATCACAGGCACAACCCTGCCCACCATCAAAAGCGGCGGTCTGATCTTCATCCAAGTCACAATAATGGACAAACACAATCTGCCGAAACTAATAACACGAACAATTGTACTTTTCGTGTCTTTATTAAACACGTTTCTACAGTCCAGGCTGGAAAAAGTATGTTCACAGTCTAGGCTGGAAGAAGTAATTGAACCCCTGTACTTAATAACTAGTAGAACCTCCTTTAACAGCAATAACCTTCACCAAACATTTCCTGTAGCTGCTGATCAGACTTGTGCAATGTCTAGAAGAAATGTTAGACCATTCCTCCATACAAAACGGTTTCAGTCCATCATATTTTTGGGAAGCCTTGCTCGAACAGCCCTTTTCAGGTTATGCCACAGCAACTCAATTGGGTTAAGGTCCGGACACCAACTTGACCATTCCAAAACACAAATTTTCTTCTTTTGAAACCATTCAGTTGTTGATTTAGGATCGTTGTCTTGTTGCTTCTATTAAGCTTCAGGTGATGGACTGCTACCCTGACATTCTTCTGTAAAATGTCTCGATACAATTTTGAATTCATTGTTCCCTCAGCGATTTAAAGACTGTCCATGCGGTGAGGCAGCAATGCAGCCCCAAACCATGATGCTCCTTCCACTGTACATCACAGTTGGGATGAGGTTTTGGTGTTGGTGTACAGTGCCCCTTTTCCTCCAAACATAGAGGTGGCATTTCTGCCAAAAAGTTGAACTCTTGAAAGTTGTGCTGTTGTTGTGATCTTTGCAGGACGCCCACTCCTACAGAGTAGCAACAGTACTGAGTTTCCTCCATTTGGAGACAATTTCTCTCACTATGGACTGATGAACACTCCGGTCTTTAGAATTTCTTCTTTTCCAGCTTCATGCATCTCCACAAGTCTAAGGTCCTCTGAAAGTTGTTTTGATGGATGCATGGTGCACACAAACAGATCTTTCTTGAGAAGAGCAGGCCCATCAACTTTGAGTGGCTTTCTTTTTATTGGGCAGGGCCCCTCTACAACCCACACCTCCAATCTCATCTTTGATTTGGAACATCTAACTCCAGATAGCTTTTGGAGAAGGCATTTCCCCAGAGGCTCACATACTTTTTTGAACCTAGACTGTGATTGTTCAAATGGTGTACTCAGTATTGAAGATAGTCGGTAGTGTGTTATTAGATTAGGCAGGTTGTGATTACTGTGACTTAGATGAAGATCAGACCACATCTTTTGAGTAATTAATGCAGAAAACCAGGTAACTGCAAAAGGTTTGCAAACTTTTTCTTGCAACTGTGTATCTTTTCAAAATTTATCATATTTTTACTGCAAAACAAATTTTACAGCAGGCCAGTGATATTAAACCTGATCTGGTTCTGATTCTGTACTCTATTTAATTCTAACACTTTGAACCATTTAGTTGGCATAAACTGTTTGCCTGTCCAGATGAAAGCTACTCAACGTCAGAGATGTGTCTGTCTGTGCTACACAATCGCCCGGCTCTGGTTTCGCAGATAGTTTACTCTGCCAGTATCACCTGTGAGCCTGCTTTGCCTTTACTGCAACATCTTCACCTGGGGTTCCTTAAGCATAACTCCTTTAGAGGGAAAGAACCAATCAATGTTGATATATTTAAACTAGTGTTACGTACCCCGTAACTGGGTCACTTACCAGCAAAGATAGAGAGGTCCGTTGAAGTCTGATGGTACTATTTTTAACAGTATTTATTGATAAAAATACACAAAAATAATATCAATGCAAACATACAGATAATATACGTCGTCAATACTAAATCTAAAAGTGCGGGTATAATAATAATCAACAAGAAATAGCTCTATCGTTGTCTAGGGGATAATGTATTGTCCGATGGAAATATAAAAGTCACTTAAGTTCATTCAGGCTGCATCTTTTGGTTGGAGAGAGAGACGGATTTTTAGAACTTGCCAGTTTTTCCTTTTTATGATGTCGATCCTTCGAAATGTCGTTGGGGCTGGTTTCTCCTTTTAGCTAAAGCCGTTCTTCCGTGGTGAGGCCCACCAATTCCGAGGCAAATGGAAAAGGACGCACGTGGGCTCTCCACCGGCTGTCGCTATTATGCTGTCACGGGATTTCTAGCGTTTCTCCTGGTGTGTCTGAAGGTGTTGTTCCCCAGACCCTCTTTTATCCTTACTCACGGGGTCTCAGATGTCAATCAGGTTGGGATGAGGCCATCCCTCAACCAGCCCACTATTGGTCATTCCCTGAGGGCTTCAATGAATAGCACAGTACTCAATACACAATTCCGTCTCCAAGAGACAATGGCCGTTTCCCGTGGCTTTGTATCGCTGAGGGGCCAGGACATTCCAAACCCCTTGTGGATTCTGCGTGTCTCTCTCTCATTTCCTGGGTCCCAGACCCGCATTAATAGCGATCTTGCGATTCCCAAAAAGGAGGGGGCTACTTTGTACCCTTCGGCCCCTCAGAGTTGGGGCACAGGCGTAACACTAGCAGCGGTGTACAACCTATCAGCTTTAAGTTCACTTCTGATAGATGAGAGCTGCAAAAGTTAGCAACATGAATTAGAAATCAGAAAAAACTGCAGATGTTGGAAATGTGAAAGAAACTGCTAGAAACGCTCAAGTTGTGTTCAGAGGTTCAAAGTAACTTATATTGTTACCATATACTACCTAAGATTCCTTTTCTTGCAGATATTTACAGGAAAAAATAAAGTATAATAGAATTTACAAAAAAACTATCTGTAAACAAAGCCTGACAAACAGCCAGTGTGCATAAGAAGATAAACTGTGCAAATGAAAATAATACTGAGAACATGAGTTGTAAAGTTTCCTTGAAATTGAGTCTGTAGGTTGTAGAATCAGTGACAGCTTCTTTCAGTACCTCCTGCCTGATGGTAACAGCAAGAAGGGAGCATGGCCTGGGTGGTGGGGCGAAGAACGGGTGTTTTTTTTCCTTTATACTGCACCAGCCACTGCCACTGGGCTGTAAACGTGCAGGAGCAGTGTGTGGTTAAGTGCCTTGCTCAAGGACACATACGCAGCCTCGGCTGAGGCTCGAACTAATGACCTTCAGATTGCTAGCCCAAAGCTTTAACCACTTGGCCACGCTGATGGATGCTGCTTTCTTGTATATGTGCTTTGCTCGTGATGGACTGGGACATATTCATCACTTTCAGTAGGCAGCCTATTTTTCCCACACTGCAAAAGTTAAATACTAGAGGGCATAGTTTTAAGGTTCAGGGGAAAATTTAGAGGATTTTTACAAGGTGGGCTGCCTAGCCAGAGGAGATGGTGGAAGCAATGCAATAGCAACATTGAAGATACACGTGAATATGCAGTTCAAAGTTCAAAGTAGGTTTATTATCAAAGTACATATACAGTTGCAAGAAAAAGTTTGTGAACCCCTTTGCAATTACCTGGTTTGCAGCATTAATTACTCATAACATGTGGTCTGATTTTTATCCAAGTCGCAATAATAGATGAACAGAATCTGCCTAAACTAATAACACACAAACAATTGTACTTTTCATGTCTTTTTTGAACACATTGTTTTATCATTCACAGTCAAGGCTGGAAAAGTATGTGAACCCTTGTATTTAATAACTGGTAGAAACTCCTTTAGCAGCAATAACCTCCACCTAACATTTCCTGTAGCTGCTGATCAGACTTGCACATGGCAATGAGGAATTTTAGACCGATCTTCCATACAAAACTGTTTCAGTTCATCAATATTTCTAGGATACCTTGCATGAACAGCCCTCTTCAGATTATGCCACAATATCTCAATTGAGTTAAGCTCTGGACTGGAAGTTGGCCATTCCAAAACACACATTTTCTTCTTTTTGAACCATCCAGTTGTTGACTTACTCTTGTGTTTTGGATCATTCTCTTGTTGCATCATCCAACTTCAATTAAGCTTCAGGTTACGGATCACTACCCTGACATTCTCCTGTAAAATGTCTTGATACCATTTTGAATTCATTGTTCCCTCAACAATTGCAAGCTGTCCAGGTCCTGAGGCAGCAAAGCAGCCCCAAGCATGATGGTCCTTCCACCATGCTCACAGTTGGAATGAGGTGTTGGTGTGCCGTGCCCTTTTCCTTCCAAACATAGTGGTGTGCATTTCTGTCAAAAAAAGTTCAACTTCTGTCTCATCTATACACAGAATATTGTTCCAGAAGTTTTGTGGAATACTCAGTGGTTATTTGCAAATTTGAGACAAGCAGCAAAGTTTTTTTTGGAGAGCAGTGGTTTTCTGTTTTATCCTTCCATGAACTCCATTCTTATTCGGTGTTTTTCTTATAAGTGGGCACATGATCAGAGACTTTAGCAAGTTCTAGAAATTTCTGCAGATGTTTTCCTGTTACCCTTGGGTTTTTTTTTCCATCTCCTTCAGCATTGCTCGTTGTGCTCTTGGCATAATCTTTACAGGATGCCCACTCCTAGGGAGAGTAGCAACAGTACTGAGCTTCCTCCATTTGTGGACAGTTTCTCTTACTGTGGACTGATAAACGTTCAAGTCTTTAGAAATGCTTTTGTCGTGTTTTACAGTTTCCTGCAACTCTACAATTCTTCTGCGGTCCTCTGAGAGTTGTTTTGATCGAGGCACGGTGCACATAAACAGATCTTTCTTGAGAAGAGCAGGCTCTGTCAGTAACTTGACTTTGTGTGTCTTTTTTATCGGCAAAACACCTTTATAACCCACACCTTCAGTCTCATCTCATTGATTGGAACACCTGACTCCAAATAGTTTTTGTAGAAGGCATTAACCCAGAGGTTCACATACTCTTTTGAACCTAGACTGATTGTTTAAATGGTGTACTCAGTATTGACAAGGAGTAGTACAATAGTTTGTTATTAGTTCAGGCAGATTGTTGTTGTCTATTATTGTGATTTAGATCAGACCACATTTTATGAGTAAATATTTCAGAAAAACAGGTAATTGCAAAGGGTGCACAAACTCTTTCTTACCATATATGACCCTGAGAATTGTTTTCTTGCAGGCATTCACAGTAAATCCAAATAAACATAATAGAATCAAAAAACCACACCCAACAAGAGATACAAACATCCAGTGTTGGAAAGACAAACTGCGAATACAAAAAGGAGAAACACAAACAAAATAATAATTTTGAATAAATAAGCAATAAATATGAAGAACATGAGGCGAATAGTCCTTGAAATTAAGTCCATAGTTTGTGGAAGCAATTCAGTGATGGGATGAGTGAAGTTGAGGGAATCAGTCCTGACTTGTGTGGAGTTTGCTCATCCTTTGTGTGACCACACAGATTTTGTCCTTCTTCCCAAAGATGTGCAGGTTGGTGTGTTAATTGGCCACTAAATTGTCCCATAGAATACGTACACAATGCTGGAAGAACTCAGCAGGTCAGGCAGCATCTGTGAGAAAAGAGTAGGCAACGTTTCGGGCCAAGACCCTTCATGAGGAATGGAGGTTCTTGGTGAAGGGTCTCGGCCCGAAACGTTGGCCTCCATTCCTGATGAAGGGTCTCGGCCTGAAACGTTGGCGCCCCATTCCTGATGAAGGGTTTCAGCCAGAAACATTGGCTACTCTTTTCTCACGGATGCTGCCTGGCCTGCTGAGTTCTTCCAGCGTTGTGTACGTATTCTTTGATCCACCGCATCTGCAGTTGCATTTTTGCGTTTTGAAATTGTCCTATATTGTGTGGGCCAGTAGCAGAATTTGGGGGAGTTGATTAGAATACAGGATGAATAAAATAGAATTAATGTGAATTGGTGTAAATGTATGCTTGCATGGACTTGATGGGCTGATGTTGTTCTGTGACTCAAAATATCTGGTATTGGCACAATGGACAGAATAATATTTCTCTGTGCCAAACCGTCCAAGTATTCAAAGAGATCTTCAATATTTTAAGCATTATCTCCCTGGGGTGGAAGATTGGTTTTTGCTGGAGCCTGTTTTACTACGCACTTGTCGCTTAATGGATTTTGAGGCAAAGCAGTAGCATCAACAACAGCTTGTATTTAATCTCTCTTTGTGTGCCCATGCCAATTTTTTCCCCCTATTCAATATTACTCCTATTTAGCGCCCGTGAGATGTTATTAAAGGCACTGTTGAATGCGTTCCAGTGTGCTAGTGTTTATGCTGAGATCTGGCTGCTGAGTTTCTCTGCTCTTATTAGAAAAGCTGTCTGGTGGACATGGAACTGAGTTTAGACTGGCAAATGCTCTTTGTGTTTACCAGGCATCACGGTAGCATAGCAATTAGCGAGTCGCTATCACATCTTGTGGCACTGGAGTTCTGAGTTCAGTTCCAGTGTTCTTTGTAAGGAGTTTGTACATTCCTCCCATGAACATGTGGGTTTCCTCCGGGCGCTCAGGTTTCCTCCCACAGTCCAAAGACGTACAGGTTAGTAGGTTAATTGGTCATTGTAATTTCTCCTGTGAGGTTTACTCATCTCTGCGCTGAAGTGAGGCTATGGCCTGCCACTAGTGGGCTCCTGAATTGGCTGTAGTGATTACGTGCTTTGTGGCTGTGGACTCACTAATATGGGCAGCACACACAAAATGCTGGAGGAACTCAGCAGGCCAGGCAGCATCAATGGGAAAAAAACAGTCGACATTTCAGGCTGAGACCCTTCACTGGAAACGTTGACTGTACTTTTCTCCCCATGGATGCTGGCTGGCCTGCTGAGTTCCTCCAGTGTTTTATGTGTGTTGCTTGAATTTCCAGCATCTGCAGATTTTCTCCTGTTTGTCAGTTCTGTGAACTTCAGTTCCGAATATTATTTGTTCGCTTTTCTTGTTTGCACGATTTGGGGTTTTTCTGCACATTCGGTGTTTGATTGTCTTTTTTTAACGAGTTCTATTGGGTTTCTTTGTTTTGTGGCTGCCTGTGAGGAGACAGATCTGGAGGTTGTATACAGTGTAGGAACTTCGATAATAAATGCACCTTGAGCTTTGATTAGGCTAGGGTGGCAGGGCAGTGTGCTTCGTTGAGATGGAAGAGCCTGTTCTGTGCTGTATCTCTAAGTAAATAAAATCCTGATGCTGAGTTATCATCCAGCTAAAGAAAATGGTTTATTCTACCAGTGTGGCTAATTTGTGGACATTTCCTTGTCTGCCTGTGTCAGGAGTTGCACTTTACTGATTATTTTTTTTGTCTTAATTTGAACTGCTCTGACCTTGTGGTGGAAGATTGATGTCGCTGTTCATGGATCACTCCGCTGCCCCTTCCCCCAACTCTGTGCGCGAGGGTGGATGTATACGCTGAGTTACGCCATCCTTGAGCTGGCATCCAGCTGAGAGGGCAAGACTGTGTTTTGTCTGCAACAGTGCGGTGTCCAGTTCTTCGGGCAGCAGACGACGGAACACAAAGCCCTTTCAAAAGGCAGCACAAATCTAGTGGGATTAAAGAGAATTTCAGGTTCACTGACCCTGCTGAAAGTGAAAGCTGTAAAACTGTAGGCCTTGGCAAAGCCTCCCGCTCATTTCTACCATCCCAGTGCCTTAGGCTGGGCACTGTTTATCTTGTGCACATGACAGCAGTATAATCCATTCTGAATGCACAAGAAACTGCTTCAGTCAGCGGGTGAGTCAGTGAATCTTCCAGTTCGGTAAATCCATCGGCACGGAGAGCCTCATCCTGGGGCAAAATGCATTGCCCCCTCTGTAACCTTGGGCGCCACGGTAACATAGTGGTTAGCGCGACCCTGTCACTTCTTGGGGCAGCGGAGTTCAATTCTGGCGCCACCTGGAAGCAGATTGTACGTGAACCGCGTAGGATTCCTCCGGGTGCTCTGGTTCCCTCCCAGAGTCAATGACGAACCGATTAGTGGGTCAACTGGTCAATGTAAGTTGCCCTCTGGGTTAGTGTTAAATCGGTGGTTGCTGGGCAGTGTGGCTCGTTGGGCCAGAAGGGCCTGTTCCGCGCTGTATCTCTAAATAAATAAATGTGAACGTGGGTCGCTCTTCCTCTTGCCAAGAGTCACTTCATTATTTCCTGTCAGAGATGCCTTATGTTCAGATACTCCTGCACCTACTGTCACTTTATGCACACAGTCAGTCTACGTATATAAACTATTCTTTTGTTCTTTTATATATATATTCATTTCAGTGTTTTAATTTTAATTACTGTATAATGTATATTATTTGTGTTCGAGGTCTGTGAACAGCAGCGTTCCACAGAGATTGATGTTGGGTCCACTTCTCACACGGTATACGAGACTTGGACAGAAATGTTAAGTGGGTTGGTTCGTATGTTTGTAGACATAAAAAGTCATTGATCTGTACACATTTATACTGCTAAACGAAACAACATTGCTCCAGACTGAGAGAAACAACACAGTTGTCCGCCTGTACTGCACGTTCCCTGTAGTTTACACCTTGGTCAGAATCAGGTTACTGTCACTGATGTATGTCGGGAATTTTTTTGTTTTGCAGCAGCAGTACATACAATACATAATTTATAACTATAGATTACAATAAGAAATATATAAAATTAAGTAGTGCAAATAGAGAGCAAAAAAAAGTAGAGGTAGTGTGCATAGGTTCATTGTCCACTCAGAAACTGATGGCAGAGGGAAAGAAGCTGTTCCTGAAACATTGAGTGTGTGTCTTCAGGCTCCTGTATCTCCTCCCTGATGGTAGCAATGAGAAGAGGGCATTTCCTGGGTGATGGGGGTTCTTAATGATGGATGTCCCCAATTGGTGGCGTTATGGACAGTGAAGAGGGTTGTCAAAGGATACAGCAAGATATAATTCTATATAGATCTGTATCAATTACTTGTACATTGTGTTTTCTAGGATTGCTTTTATATTTATATGAATTTTTATGGTGTGTCAAAGTTCATATTTATAATCAAAATATCTATACCAAATGCAACCTTGAGATTAATCTTTTTGCAGGCACTCACAATAGAATTCACTAAAATTCTAGAGGACCACCACATGTCCAATTTGCAAAAGAGCACAAATCACACAAACAGTAAAAAAAAAGTAAACGAAAGCACATGGTATGTGAATTGCAGAATTCCCGAAGTGAGCCCACAGCTGTGGAGCCTGTCCAGGGCTGAGACAATGAGGCCAGTGAAGTCTGTGCGGGAGCTCCAATGGCTGCAGTGTAACAACTGGTTATGTGACCCAAGACTCCTGCACCTCCCGCCTGACGATACCAGCGAGTAAAGAAAGAGATGGGTCAAACGCTGGTTTGTTTTCTGCTTTCATTTGTAATCTTGCTTGAAGCTTTAATTGCTGCAGAGTAATGGAGCCGATCATGAGTTTGTCTTCTGCTACCAGGCCTTGATGCTGCATCTACCCTCAGTGATGGCTGCCCCACTTATACTTGCACTCTTGAGAGTCTAGTTCACTGAATTCCCCCCAGGAGATTGCCAAAGTGCCAGATCACTTGGTTGGATCCAGTTATTTTTGCCCTCCTTTACACACATATACTGAAGAATCAGAATAAACATTCTTGACTTTGAATCTTGTGTGTGCACATATATTAGCATCTTTGTAGTGGATGGGATCTTATCATTTACTGACCAAGATGAGATAAAGATTGGCTCTGTTTGTCACATGCACAGTGAAACGCATCAATGACAACCCCGGCTGGAGAAACCCCGCAAGCGGCAATGTGCCGTGCCCACAGCTCACACATCCTCGGAGGACGTGGTCATGGAGAGGACGTACGTACTCCGTACAGACAGCGGCAGGACTTGCACCCTACTACGAGGAAGCAGGTTCACAGGTTTCGTACAACAGAAGACACTGATTGCAAATAAGCACATTAAATCTTTTATATACAGACAGTAAAACATTTGACCAGACATCCAAGTTACGCAACTACGAAATGAAACAGATACTTAGCTGAGAGGACGAGTGGGCCCTCCTGAATGTGGAGCATACTTTCCCAATGGTTCTTTGACACTGTTTGCAAGCTCACTGTGAAAGTGAGTACCTTGAAGACCAAGGACAGGTGCCTGAAACCAAACATGGGAAGGAGCTGAGCTGCTGTGTACCTCAGATGGGCCAAACGACGACCGACTTTTCGGCCAACAAGTCACCTAACACCCACGTGACAAACCGACTGGTAATCACTGCTGCTGTAAGGCAAGTCCAGAGTGATTCAATAATGCGGTATTCACAGTGAACCACATTTTATTTATTTAGAAATACAGCACAGTAACAGGCCCTTCTGGTCCTATGAGACCTCACTGCCCAATTAACCTACTATCCCATACGTCTTTGCAATGTGGGAGGAAACCCATGTGGTCACAGGGAAAACATACAAACTCTTCACAGACAGCGGTGGAATTGAACCCAGGCTTCTGGCGCTGCCATCCACAACTGTATTTTCCAGTATTTATCAATGGAGGCAAATCAATATCCTTTGCATTTATTATCAAAGTATGTGTACTATATACAACCTTGAGGTTCATCTCCCTAGAGGCTCTACAAAACAGAGATCCAAAAGAACCCATTTTTTATACCAACTGTGTAGGAAGAAAAATCAAATTGTGCAAATAATAAAAGTAAGCAAATGACATTTGAACTGAAATTCGTGAAAATGAGTTCACAGCCACGAAACCAGTCGTCACTGCAGCCAGTCCTGTTAGTTACAGGCCACAACCTCAGTTCAGCACAGAGACAAGTAAACCTCACGGAGTAGTGAGCTGAACCTTTGTCCCCGGCCTTGACACCCTGACCTTTTCAATCTGGCCCGGTGCTTAAATCGGCAAAATAGTGAGTTGTATTTCGCTTTCACACCCAGACCCTGCCACTTCGATTTACTCTTGGGTTCAGGACCTGTCACCTCATCTCAGTTCTTTTGCTTCAAATCACCTTCCATCATGTTTCAGTAATTCAATGCATGAAAGCGTGCAGATGTGGTCAGGAGGTTCATTTGTTGGGGAAGAAATGTGATTGACCATGGAATGATTGTTGGTGTTAGAAGGGGTGGTTTGACTATCTCAGAAGCTGCTGATCTGGGATTTTCATGCACAACAGTCTCAAGAGTTTACAGAGAAAAACAAAAAAAGACATCCAGTGAGTGGCAGTTCCTTTGGAAAAGCCACCTTGTTAATAAGAGAGGTCAGAGGAGAATGGCCAAGCTGGTTCGAGGTTGTCATCAGTAACTGAAATAATCACTTGTTACAACAGTGGCAGGCAGAAAGTATCTCTGAAGACACACTTGGAACGTTGAAGTGGATGGGCTCTTCAGCAGAAGATCACGAGCATTTAGTGGCCATTTTATTAAGTACAGGAAATAGTAAAGTGGCCATTGAGTGTGGTGTTGGCATAATGGTACCTGAGAAACTTTAGAGAGCTTGGTCTGATTAGAGGTGGAGTTTGATGCATTGTTTGCTGGCCTGTCCCTTGCCTTCAGCCCCAACACCCTGATCATCTGACCTGGCATTTAAATTGGCCAAACCGGCTTGTTCCTGGCTCTTGGACCTGGAAAATGCTGTTTGATTATGCTCTTGAGCCTGGATTCAGCCGTACACAACCTTTCCAATCTGGTCGGGCGCTTGAATTGGCCAATCATCGGCTTGTTCCTGGCTTTCAAGCTTGGGCCGTGCTGCTTCAACTCTGCCTTGCCTCAGATCTGCTCCATCCATCCACTCCATTGGCTGGTTCCATGCTCTTGGGCCCTGGGCCTGCCACCTCAAAGGGGCCTGTATGCACCACGCCATAACCATCCTGCTCCTCTGAGACTTCAGTTCACGCTGCAAAAAAGCCAGGCCATACAGGTGTTTTAAAAGCACAGCTCTGGAAGGGAAGTTACAAGCTGTTGATTGCAGAGATCATTTTCCAGAGTAGTTAGCAGTTTTGTTTGCTGCCAGTAAGGCGTCGCTGTGTTTCACCAGCATTCCGTTCATTAACAGATGCGATGCGCTTGGTTTCAACAACCTAGAGAGGAATTCCGCAGCCTCTTTGCCCTCCTCCCAATTGTTTCTGTTGTTTCTCAGGATACCAGGTGGCAGGAGGATTGTCAGTATGCATCTCATTGCCTTTGTGAGCCAGGTTTCATGGACTATCTGGTAATCCCTCCTAAAGGCGAGATTCTGCAGATACTGGAAATCCAGAGCAGTACCCACCAAAAGCTGGAGGAACTCGGCAGATCCTTCTGAATGCTATCATCCCAGGAATGAGAGGGTAAACGTATAAGGAGCACTTGATGGCTTTGGGCCTGTAGTTACTGGAGTTTAGAAGAGCGAGGGGGATCTTATTGAAACCTATCAAATATTGAAAGGCCTAGGTAGAGTGGACATTGAGAGGATTGTCATAGTGGGGGAGTTAGGATCGTGGACCGAAGGGCCTGTACTGTATACTATACTGTTCTATATTCTATATCAGAATATAGAATTTACTAAACCTTTCTCTGAAAGTTTTACCTCTACTGAGCCATTCTAAAAGATTCAACTGCAAGTGAAGCATTTACTCTGCCGTAATTCAAAGTCAAGTGGAGATGCATTGTGAGATTACTGAGCAATTCACCTTTGGTTAAAGTACAGTGCCTATAGAAAGTATTCGCTCCCTCCCCCTCCCCAGAAGTTTTCGTGTTTTATTGTTTTACAGCATTGAATTTGGCTTTTTTGACACTGATCAACAGAAAAAAACTCTTGCATCAAAGTGAAAATGAGTCTCTACAAAGTGATCTAAATTAATTACAAATCTAAAACACAATAATTGATTGCATAAGTACCACCCCTCCCCTTTAATATGACACACCTTGACTGGTGCAGCCCATTGGTTTTAGAAGTCACATAATTAGTTAAATGGAGATCACCATGTGCAATAAAGGTGTCTTAATTGACTGTAGTAAAAATACACCTGTAGCTGGAAGTATCCTGGCAAAAACTACAGTAAGACAAAAGAACATCCATGCCAAGCAACTTTGTGAAAACGTTATTGAAAAGCATAGGTCCGGAGATGGATACGAGAAAATTTCCAAGTCACGGAATACCCCTTGGAGTAGAGTTAAGTCAATCATCAAGAAATGGAAAGAATGTGGCTGAGCTGTAAATCTGCCTTGAGCAGGCAGTCCTCAAATACTGAGTGACTGTGCAAGAAGGGGATTAGTGAGAGAGGCAGCCAAGAGACCTATGACATGGAATGGGCTGCCGGCAACGGTGGCGGAGGCGGATACGATAAGGTCTTTTAAGAGACTTTTGGATAGGTACATGGAGCTTAGAAAAATAGAAGGCTATAGGTAAGCCTAGTAATTTCTGAGGTAGGGACATGTTTGGCACAAGTTAGTGGGCTGAAGGCCTGTATTGCGCTGTAGGTTTTCTGTGTTTCTATGTTTCTAACTCTAGAGGAGTTACAAGCTTCAGTGGCCGAGATGGGAGGGACTGCATATACAACAACTGTTGCCCGGGTGCTTCACCAGTCGCAGGTTTAGGGGAGAGTGGCAAAGAGAAAGCCACTGTTGAAAAAAACTCACATAAAATCCCGGTTAGAGTTTGCCAGAGGGCACGTGGGAGACTCTGAAGTCAGCTGAAAGAAAGTTCTGTAGTCTGATGAAACCAAAATTGAGCTTTCTGGCTATCAAACTAAATGCTATGTTTGGTGTAAGCCAAAAACACACCATCTCTACTTGAAGCGTGGTGGTGGCTGCATCATGCTGTGGGGATGCTTCACTGCAGCAGGCCCTGGAAGGCTTGTGAAGGTAGAGGGTAAAATGAATGCAGCAAAATACAGGGAAATCCTGGTGGAAAATCTGATGCAGTCTGCAAGAGAACTGCAACATGGGAGATAATTCATCTTCCAATAAGACAATGACCCCAAGCATAAAGCCAAAGCTACACAGGAATGGCTTTAAAAACAGTAAAGTTAATGTCCTAGAGTGGCCAAGTCAGAGTCCAGACCTCAATCCAATTGAGAATTTGTGGCTGGACATGCAAAGGGCTGTTCACTCACAATCCCCATGCAATCTGACAGAGCTTGAGCAGTTTTGTAAAGAAGAATGGGGGAAAATTGCAGTGTCCAGATGTGCAAAGCTGATAGAGACCTATCCTCACAGACTCAATGCTGCAAATGCTGCCGAAGGTGCATCTGCTAAAAGCTGACTTAGATTTGTAGTTAATTTAGATCACTTTGTAGAAATCTGTTTTCACTTTGGCCAGAAAGAATCTTCTTCTGTTGATCAGTATCAAAAAAGCCAAATTAAACCCAATGTGATTCAATGTTGTAAAACAATATACAGTGAAAACTTCCAAGGGGTGGATACTCTTTATAGGCACGGTACATACGAATTTCTCAGAGATGCACAATAGAGAGGAAGGGTGATAGTATACGGCACAGTAGCGTAGAAGCATAACGCTATTACAGTGCCAGCGTTCAGGGTTCAATTCCTGCGGCTGTCTGTAAGGAGTTTGTACGGTCTCCCCTTGACCCCATGGGTTTCTTCCCTTATTCAAAGACGTACAAGTTGTAACTTGTTGGCTGCCCCCATCACATCCGTGCACCGTGTTGGTCGTTGACACGAACAGCGCAATTCACTGAGTGTTTCCATAAGACAAATGTACAAGATGTTACTCAAATACAAAAGATGTCCAAATCCCCCAATCCGTAAGACAAAGCATAATCAGGTCATTTGGCCCATTGAGTCTTCATCATAATGGCTGGTTTATTATCTCTCTCAACCCCATTTTTTCTGGCTCCTCCCATAACCTTTGACACCCTTCCTTATCACGAATGTATCAACCTCCGCTTTAAATATACCCAATGACTTGGCCTCCACAGCCATCTTTGGCAACAAATTCAACAGATTCAGCAGCCTCTGTTTTGACATACAGGTGACAAATGAAGCTAATCTCTGTCTTTAAAAAGGTGTTGGTGGGGAGGAGAGAGGAAAATGGGAATGGAAGGGGGCAGGGGAGCTGGGGAAACCGAGCTCTGAGTAGGGAGAGATTGGGTGTGTAGAAGACAGGATTTGAACGGGAATTGCAGGAGAGCTAGGCAGATATCCTTTAATGTTTGGGCACTACGATCAGCCCACCTCCTTGCTATTATGATGTGTTTAAGTCTATTGTAAAGATGCGCTGTGTGTCTCCAGGAAGAGATAGGATCTCACCAGAGTCAACTCAGGAAGTGGATCTTTGTTTGTATGTGTTCTGTATGAGCCTGATAAAATATCCTAATAAGATTAAGTCTGTGAACAGCGGGAGCAGTTTGGGTGCCTCTGTGGGGGTTTAGTGCCCTTGATTCTACGTGCTGATGGGTTGGAGCCGGTGTGCATTGCACAGTGGCGCCAGAGCAGCCGGCGTGACTCGATAAGTTTTGACATTTCACCACAATGGAATAAACAAGAACCCCTGAGCAGGGTCACTCGGGTCAGCGAAGATGAAGAGAGGGTGTCGCATTTCTGAGTGGAGACTGGCTAAAGGAATGTTTGTGGGGCCCTTAACTTTCATGTCATTAACGTGCTCAAGTAATCATCTGGGATCTTTTTCTTCTACCTATCACTTGTTTAACTCCTGCCATGCCGACTTGCCTGAAGCTTGTCGAGTACTCTGCCTGTTTTTTTTTACTGAGTTTCACAATTTGCTATGATGGATGCCTGGAAGCTTTTCAGAGAGAAAGCTGGGGGGGTGGGGAGTTAGCTTTATTTGTCACATGTGCATTGAAACACACAGTGAAATGTGTTGTTCGTCTCAATTCAGGGCAGCGAGCATTATGCTGGGAGTTACCCGCAAGTGTCCAGTGCCCACGATTCATTAACCCTAACTGTACATCTACTTAGTGATACAGAGCGGAACAGGCCTTACACACCACCTAGCAACCAACCTACAGCTGCAAGTAAAGGTTTTGTGAACCCTTTGCAATTACCCTGTTTTCTGCATTAGTTACTCATAACATGTGGTCTGATCTTCATCTGTCAAAATAATAGACAAACACAACTGCCTAACATACAAACATTTTTACTTCTTGTCAATACTGAGTACACCATTTAAACTATCACAGTCCAGGTTCAAAAAAGTACATGAGCCTCTGGGGTAATGCCTTCTACAATTTTATTTGGAGTCAGGTTTTCCAGTCAATGAGGTGAGGTTGGAGGTGTGGGTTGTAGAGGTGCCCTGCCCAATTTAAATAAACAGGACACACAAAGTCAGATTACTGACAGTCTGTTCTTCTCAAGAAGGATCTGTTTATGTGCACCGTGCCTCGATCAAAACAACTTTCAGAGGAGTGTATGAAGCTGGAAAAGGCTACAAAAGCAGTACTGAAGACCTGAGTGTTCATCAGCCCACAGTAAGAGAAACTGTCTACAAATGGAGGAAGCTCAGTACCAAGAGCACAACGTGCACTGCTGAAGGAGGTGAAAAAGATCCCAAGGGTAACAGCAAGAAACCTGCAGAAATCTCTAGAATTTGCTAAAGTCTCAATTCATCTGTCCGTTTAACAAGAATGGTGTTCATGGAAGGACACCACAGAGGAAACGACTGCTGTGATTGGCACTGCACACCAACACCAAAACCTCATCCTAACCGTGAAGCACGGTGGAAGGAGCATCATTGCTGCCTCAGGGTCTTTTTGTGGGGTGAGGGAGGGATTGGGTGTTTGTGGCTGTTTTTTTTAGCAAGGGAGAGGTTGGGGGAGTTTGATGTTTTAGCTGCCATGTCCGGGTGGGCAATCTGTTAGTTATTGTGCGAGGGAAAGGTTGGGGGATTTGGGGTTTGCAATTTTTTTTCCGTTTCCTTTCCATGTGTTGGGGGGGGGGGGGGGGTGTGCAATGACTTCCATGGTTTTCCTGCGTTTTATGGCTGTCTGGCGAAGACTGATCTCGGAGTTGTATGTGCATACTTTGATAATAAATTGAACATTTGAAGCTTTGATATATTGATGAACTGAAAGAGTTTTGTATGGAGGAATGGTCAAAAATTCCTCCTTGCTGTTGTGCAAGACTGATCAGCAGCTACAGGAAACATTAGGTGGAGGTTATTGCTGCTAAAGCATGTTCAACCAGTTATTAAATATAAGGGTTCACATACTTTTTCCAGCCTGGACTGTGAATGATTAAACAATGTGTTCAATAAAGGCATGAAAAGTACAAGTGTTTGTGTTACTAGTTTAGACAGATTGTGTTTGTATATCATTGTGACTTAGATGAAGATCAGACCACATTTTGAGTAAATAATACAGAAAACCAGATCATTGCAAAGGGTTCACAAACCTTTTCTTTCAACTATATATACCTGCATATGCTACCATGAGATTCATTTCATTTAAAAAAAAATTTATTTAGAGGTACGGAATGTTAACAGGCTCTTACAGGGCCCACGCTGCCAAATTATACCCATGTGAGTAATTAACCTGCTAACCTGTACATCTTTGGAATATGAGAGGAAACTGGAGCAACTGGTGGAAACCCATGCGGTTTTGAGTACGTACCAACTCTTCACAGACAGCAGTGGGAATCGAACCAGTGTCACTGGTGCTGTAAATCATGCTAGCTGCTACACTATCGTGCCAACACAGTAATACAGACAAGTGTGAAGTGTTGCACTTTGGAGAATAAACAAGGATAGAAATTACACAGTGAGCAGAGTGTTAGAGTAGAGGGATCGGGAACAGGGATTTTTTTGCAAGTATTTACTGCAGAACAAAGAAATACAACAAAATCAAGGAAAAACTGCACACTTAGGGCTGATTTATACTTGTGCATATGGGCTAAGCCTCAGCCTATGCTGTAACCCAGATTTTCTCTTCTGCGTCGCTGTAAGCCGTAGTGAGCATGTGTTGGTGTGTGCCAAAACGCTAGTTGGCGGTGGAGTTTCTATGCCACTGTGTTGAGTTTCTTTGTGAGAGACATGGACGCGGAAATGCATTTCAAACATTTTTGCACGTCAGCAGGTAGATTTGACGATTTGGTTCCTCTATTTCGCATCGGTGTACAGACATGACGAAGAAGAAGCAACCGGAAATGCGTAGGAGGAAATGTGAAGCTACCAAGCGGACAATCACAGTTGTTGCGGATTGTGTCGCCGCGACACATGAGTAACTTTTCTGGAGAGGTGCACGTCACCCTACGGCGTAGGGTACGCGTTACCTACGGCGTCGATGCGACGCACAAGTATAAATCAGCCTTAATACTGACAAAGCAATTAATCTGCAAAAGAAGACAAGCTGCAAGTACAAAAAAGAAACTTTTGAAAAATGCTGAGAACCTTTCTTTAGCAGTTAGGATGAAAATTGTACTGACAACATTTTTCAGGGTTTCTTGCAAAAAATGAATTGTATTCTCTAGTCCAAGTTTCAAGCCTGGTGCAATACACACACAAAATGCTGGAGGAACTCAGCCAGTTCAGCAGCATCTGTGGAAATTTTGGTCCATGTCAAAGTCACACAGCTGCTGTGTGTGTGAGTGTAGGGAGAGACTGACAGAACGGTAGAGCCTCCATTACCTTCTATCCCAGCTGCTTGTGGCTTGTGTCTACAGCCTAGGGCAGTCTTGACTGAGATCATCGCAGTAATTGCCAATAACACTGCTGAATGATTGATGCTGTATCTTGAAGGAGCTGACATTTTGCATCAGTGTAGTGGACGGTGCTCTTTGGGGATTTGGGTTAAGGTAGTTTAATGCAAACAGAGTGGATCGTCTGTACTTCATGAAAGCTGTGTTTGACGAGGAAAGGGCTGTGACTCTAACTGCAAGTATACTGAGAGGATATTTTATCTGACCCAAGAGCGCATGTTGGCACAACTTACAATTCTTTTGCATTTGAGTGTGGATATTGGTTACAAAGCATACTGACTTTGACTTCACAGTACTGACGTCGTCTCAGTGTCTTTCCCATTCTCTTGGCCTGAAAATGGCTACTGAATCAGAATCAGGTTTAATATCACTGGCATATGCTGTGAAATTTGTGGTTTTGAGGCAGCAGTACAGTGCAATACAAAATAAGACTATAAATTACAATGAGAAATACGTATACTGTATGTAAAAAAATAATTAAGTAGCGCAAAAAGAGAAGAAGATAGTGAGGTGGTGTTCATTATTCATTCTGAAATCAGAGTTTTGACCGACTTGGTTGTGGTCTGCTCTCCTCTACCCACTGAGACGATCTTTGATGAAACACTATCACTTCCTAGGATTTACATTCATCTCACTGAAGCCAGGCATGTCGGGGCAGGCAGTTGTTCCTTGCCTGCGTTATAAAGTGTATTGAGCTCCTTCTCTTTCTCAATTTAAGAAAAATATATCCACATTTCTAATTTTCAGAGCTTGGAACAGTAGAGATTCCTCACCCACGGTCTTTTATCCTACTCCAAGATTAATCTGACCCTTGCTCTCCATTTTTCTATCACCCCTGTGCCTATCCAAGTGACTCTGAGTGTATGTGCCTCTAACACCACCCTGGCAGGGTGTTCCATGCGCCGTCCATTCTGTGTAAAAACAAACAAACCTCACCACCTTTATTTTTTTCTTAATTTTAATTTTGTTAATTAAAATCACTTTTTTTAAAAAACTTTTTATTGTTTTCAAATAGTTACAGAATAAATGTGCATGAAAAAAAAGTGTTACCCAGCCCCCCTCCCCTTAACCCCTCCCCCCTAACATCCCTATTAAAAAAATAAGAGAGAGAAAAAAAAGGGAATGCCTGGATGTTGGAAGATCCCCACATGCTCCATGGAGTTCTCATTTTTTTTAATATATGTTAAAATTCTTTTTCTTTTTACTGGCCCATTAAGCCCATTAACATTAAAACTTAAAAAATTTAGTAGATTAGTCATTATTTTTTTTATTATATTACTCCAATCTATAATAATACCTAATCTTTCCACTTTCGTGGTATCCTGGGAAATCTTTATAAAAATCTCCATGTTGCTATGTGTGTCCCCACCAATCATCCAGGCAAAAAGATAGAAAAAAATTAAAATATAAAGGAAAAAAAAATACCCCCCGACTAATGTTGTGGAAAAAAGACACAACATTACCCCCCTCTGCTGTACGGGTCATGGCAACCGCCATGATTACACACGTGAATCCCGCAGTAACCGATCCACAGCCTCCCAGCCCCCCCGCAACATAAAAAAAGTATATGTATAAGAAGAGGAAAAAAAAATACTATTCTCATTTAGTATTTCTAAAATTTTGCTTTTCTCTTCTATAATATCCATAAATGTCCATCACTTCTGTTCCTTGGGTCTATCTTCATCTTTAATCCATTACGTTTGGAAGCCTCTATGTGTAATTAGCGAATAGATGGAAGTTCTTGTACAAACTCCTCCGCTTTTCGATAATCGGAAAAAAAAATTTTTCCCTCCTCCAAAAAAATTATCAGTGTTGCTGGATGACGCATTGTAAATTTATAACCCTTTTCCCATAAGGCTTTTTTCGCTGGGTTAAATTCCTTCTTTCTCTTCAACAGGTTGTAACTTATATCAGGATAAAAAAGAACTGGTTTCCCTGCTATCATCAGTGGCCCGTTTCTATTTTTGGCACTTTGGGCAGCGGCCTTCAGGATCTTTTCTTTGTCTTGGTATCGTAAGCATTTTATCAAAATTGATCGTGGGTTTTGATCAGCTCGAGGTCTTGACCTTAAAGATCTATGCACCCTTTCAATCTCAATTGGAGTTTCTCTTTCCATTTCCAATTTCTCAGGAATCCATTTTTGAAAAAAATTTATTGGATCTTCTCCTTCTATATCTTCTTTAAGTCCAACAATTTTAATATTATTTCGTCTACTGAGATTTTCAAGCTTATCAATTTTTTCCATAAATTGTTTTCTTTCTGATGTCCAAGCAGTATTTTCCTTTTCCATTTTGTCCATTTTTTCAACCATGTCTTCCTTTGTAGTTTCCAAGTCCGTAATTCTTTTTTCCATTTTTTTCCTGTCTCTTTGCCATTTTATCAAGTATAGTCTCCATATTTTTTTTTCGAGTATTTTTTTTCGAGTATTTTTTGATTATTTTTAATTACTTTTAATGTGTCTAATTTACGCATTATTTGCCTCAAAGTCTTTTCTATATTTCTAGAAGGACTTTTACCTCTTTCTTCAGCTGATCCTTCCGAGAGATTTGACTCTCCCTCCGATTCGCTATCACTTTCAGTTGCAGTGGTAGCTGGGCTTTGTAGTTCTTGTTGCTCCCGTTTGCACATGCTCCATCCTTCGCGTTTGCGCAGTTCACGATGGTTTTTTCCTTTGGAAGTGGCCAGTGTTGCCACAATCTCCTGTTCCGTATCGCCGGTGATATAATGTACCTGAGACCGCGGTTCCTCGGTAGACGTGGGCCTTGTTCTTGTTCTAACTTGCGTGGTCTTCCCGGTATTAGTGTTCTTCATCTTCCTTCCTTGAGGCATAGCTTGACACAGTCCGGAGTCGTTTATAAGTAACTTTTAGAAAGTATTGACTAACTTTTCTTCATTTAAACATTAATTTATTAACTTTTTACGGGAGAGCTGGGTCCCTGCTGGGATCCTACGTCATCACGTGATGTCCCCCCCAATTAAAATCAGTTTTTTACTAATTTAGGAAATCTATCCGTTGTACCTAAAGGCCCACCAGCGCCTTTACTTCCTGAGAAAGCTGAAGAAATTTGGCCTGTCCTCTAAAACCCTCACTAATTTTTATAGGTGCACCGTAGAAAACATTCTTCTAGGGTGCATCACAACCTGGTATGGAAGTTGTCCTGTCCAAGACTGGAAGAAGCTGCAGAAGATCGTGAACCTAGTCCAGCACATCACACAAACCAAACTTCCATCCTTGGACTCACTTTACACCACACGCTGTCGGAGCAGTGCTGCCAGGATAATCAAGGACATGACCCACCCAGCCAACACACTTTTTGTCCCTCTTCCCTCAGGGAGAAGGTTCAGGAGCTGAAGATTCGTACAGCCAGATCTGGGAACAGCTTCTTTCCAACTGTGATAAGACTGCTGAACGGATCCTGACCCGGATCAGGGCCGTACCTTCCAAATATCTGGACCTGACTTGCACTACCTTACCTTCCCTTTTCTATTTTTAAATTATGATTTATAATTTAAATTTTAATTATATTTACTTTGATTTGTACTTCAGGGAGCACAAAGCACAGAATCAAATATCGCTGTGATGATTGTACGCTCTAGTATCAATTGTTTGGTGACAATAAAGTAAAGGAAGCAGAGTGAAGTGAAAGCTAATATTTTTATTTTCTTATGTCATCTATGATGACCATTCAGCCCATCAAGTCTAGGATGACTGACAGTTCCCTATAAACTGGTTCCATTCTGCCTAATCTGTGGAGTATGTCCATCAGTCTGTGTACTTCAGCTGTCTGCAGTCTGGAGGCTCAGATGTGCTGCTTTTAGGTTGGGCCAGCAGTCCATTTTCCAGTGCCAGCTTCAACACCACTGCTATAAGACTATTAAATGGTTCCTTAATAAGATGAGATGTTTACCAATGATGGAGTCAATTCATTTATCATCTCCTGTTTGTCCGATGATTGCATTCCTTACATTAATGGCCAAAAGATCTATTTTGTTGAATTGGAAAGAAATTAATCCCCCTACTACATTCCATTGGTTTTCTCAAACTATGTCATGTTTAAACTTGGAAAAAATTAGAAGTGTCATATATGACCCTTCTATTAAATTTGAAAAGACCTGGAGGCTATTCAATCAATATTTTCACATGATGTAATTTGACCCGGTTCTGTGTTTTTTATATTGATATACCCAGTTTTTTTGGTCTTGTTTATATTTTATTTGTATCGTGTAGGATTTGGGAAGACTTAACTATAGTGTTAATTTTGTAATCCCAATAATTATGTATCACTCTTACCTTGTTGATATTAACAAAAAGATTGAAAAAGAAAGATGAGATGGAGTCTTGATCTCACGATCTCCCTTGTTTTGACCTTGCGCGTCATTGTCTGCCTGCTCTTCGTTTCTTCTGTATCTGTGACACTTCATTCTGAATTCTGCCTTTATTTTCCCTTGTGCTGCCTAATGCGCTGTGTAATGAATTGATCTGTGTGAGCAGTATGCAAGCCGAGCTTTTCACTTGGTGCATGTGACACTAATGAACCAAACTTGAATTCGCCTAAGAGTCTCTTAATTGCTCCCATGGCATCTACTCCTACCGCCACTTCAGTAACGGGCTTTCAGGTAGGATGGCAGGATGCTCGGTCGCGTCAGCCTCTCCGGGTCTGAATTGACTTTATTACTTGCATCCTTCACATACACGAGGAGTAAAAATCTTTGTTACGCCTCTGTCTAAATGTGCAATGTGCAATTTATAGTAATTTGTAATAACTAGTATGTACAACAGGACATAGAAATACAATTGTGTCAGCGTGAATTAATCAGTCTGATGGCCTGGTGGAAGAAGCTGTTCCAGAGCCTGTTGGTCCTGTCTGCAGTACTGTTTCCCAGATGATAGCAGCTGGAATAGATTGTGGTTGGGGTGACTCGGGTCCCCAATGATTCTTTGGCTCCTTTATACACACTTGTCTTTGTAAATGTCCTGAACAGTGGGAAGTTCACATCTACAGATGCTCTAGGCTGTCCGCACCACTCTCTGCAGAGTCCTGCGGTTGAGGGAAGTACAGTTCCCATACCAGGCAGTGATGCAGCCAGTCAGGGTGCTCTCAATTGTGCCCCTGTAGAAAGTTCTTAGGATTTGGGGGCCCATACCAAACTTCTTCAACAGTCTGAGGTGAAAGAGGTGCTGTTGTGCCTTTTCCACCACACAGCTGGTATGTACAGACCAAGTGAGGTCCTCGGTGATATATACGCCAAGGAACTTGAAGCTGTTCACCTTCTCAACCCCAGATCCATTGATGTCAATAGGGATTAGCCCGTCTCCATTCCTCCTGTAGTCCACAACCAGCTCCTTTGTTTTTGCGACACTGAGGGAGAGGTTGTTTTCTTGACACCACTGTGTCAGAGAGATGACTTCTCTGTAGGCTGCCTCTTTATTATTTGAGATTAGTGTGGTATTGTCAGCAAATTTAATTAGCAGATTGGTGCTGTGGGTGGTGACACAGTCATGGGTATACAGAGAGTAAAGGAGGGGGCTCTGAGGGACACCTGTGTTGAGGGCCAGAGAGGCAGAGGTGAGGGAGCCCGCTCCTGGTGATCTGACAGGAAGTCCAGGATCCAGCTGCACAAGGCAGGGTGAAGGCCGAGGTCTCTGAGCTTCTTGTGGAGCCTGGAGGGAACTATGGTGTTGAATGTTGAACTGTAGTCCAAGAACAGCATTCTCACATAAGTATCGTTCTCCAGATGGGTAAGGATGACGTGTAGAGCTGTGGCTATTGCGTCATCTGTCGACCGGTTATGTCAGTAGGTGAATTGTAGGGGCCCCAGTGTGGGTGGTAGTGTGCTGCAGATGTAGTCCTTGACCAGCCTCTCAAAGCATTTGCTTATTATTGAGGTGAGTGGCAAAGGATGCCATTGTTTGTCCGTTACGTCCTTCTTATGATTGCAAGAGACTGCTGAATATTAAGACCACCAACTTCTGCAAGTATATCTCAGTAGCAAGTTGCTGGATAGCAAAAGGGCTATGCGTACCAAATCGTCACCCGCCTTAGCCACCCAAGGAAGAAGGCATATGGTGCTCATTTTTGTCTTAACTGATTTTCTTGTGATCACAAGAGCCTGTTGGACATTGATAATATCAAATTCTCCAAGGCTGGTTGGTTGGTGGGACTGATGGCAAGTTGTTGCTCGGACCAAGTCCTCGTGTCATGGTGCTACCTGTTACAACCACCCAGTGGAGGAGGTACCAGAGGTGAGGTGGGAGTGCTGGAATCCCGTCAGTGCTGCTCTCCAGTGTTCGCTCCCTGAAAGATGAGCTGAAATGCCTGTGGTTGACCCAGCACGAGATGAGAAACTGTTCTTGCAGAAGCGTGGTCCAAGAGAGCATCCCTTGCATCATCAGTCTTCAGGCCTAGCCATTCAGGGGCTTGGACTCATATTATTTTGTGCTTTTGTGACTGTATGTACTGAATTTTTCACCATGGCCCCAGAGGAACACTGTTTTGTTTAGCTGTATACATGTGTGTGGTTGAATGACAACTAAAGTTGAACTGATTCCAGGCACCCACTTTGCATTTGAAATAATAGATTTGGCAGGGTTTTTCTGGTAGTTTGCCCAGGAGATCTGCACAGAGGTCTCAGCTTTATATCATACCTCTCAGTTGTCAGAATGAAGGCTTTTATCTGAATTTGCAGATGTCACTAAGTGGTATGACGCAATAAATAATGTAGACGGCTGCAGAGGCAGATGGACAGATTAACCAAGTGAGCAAAACTGGCAAATGGAACTTAATGTAGTTAGAGCAAGAGGCCTCAGATCAGAGCATTTCGTAAATGGCACGAAGCTGTAAAATATGCATGAACAGAGATTTGAATTAAAATCAAATGTTGTGGTGCATTTAAAAGGTTAATAGGTTGCTGATCTCCTGAACCCTTTAGGGATAATGTTAGAGCAATGCTTAAAGATTAGATTAGCTTTATTTGTCACATGTACGTCAAAACATTGAAATGCATTGTTTGCATCAACAAGCAACACAGTCCAAGATTTATGCTAGAGGAAGCCTGCAGTGTCGCCACACTTCCAGCACCAACATAGCATGCCCACAGCTTGCTAGCCCTAACCTGTATGTCTTTGGACTGTGGGAGGACACTGGAGCATCTGGAGGGAGAACATACAAACTCCTAACAGAAAGCAGCAGAAATTGAACCCTGATTGTAACCCCCCCCCCCCCACCCACCTCGTAATGCTGTTGCTATTTGGAGTTTTGCACACCCCAGGGAGAATGTCTAGATCTAATCCCAGGCTAAATTTGGTTTGTCTCTCCTTGATTTAATCAAGGTATTGTGAGGGCAGGGTAGAGCAAAATTATTTCCCCCAGCAAGAATGCATGCGGTCATAGACCGATGAAGTCAAGGAGCACTTGATAGTTGGGGGTGGGGGGTGGGGGGAAATCAGTGTTTCCGAGACACGCACTCTGCTCAACCCTACCTACATCACCAGTTTCAAGAACAGGTATTTCCCTTTAACCATTCTGTACTTGAACCAATCTGCACAACGCTAATCTTCTCATCACCTTAACGGTCCTCACTTACCACCCCATGAGCCTCTGTATCCAACACATCATTCGCTGTAAATTCTGCCATCTTCAAAGGGATTCTACCACCAAAGGCATCTTTATACCCACTCTCTACTTTCTGCAAGAATCAAATCGCTCTCTCCATGATTCCCCTGTCCATTTGTCCATCCCCACTAATCTTCTTCCTGGCACATATCATTACAAGCAAAATAAATGCTACCCCTGCCCAATCACCTCATCCCTCACCTCCATTCAGGGCCCCAAACAGTCCTTCAGGTGAGGCAACACTTTACCCGCAAATCTATTGGGGTTATCTGTTGTATCTGGTGCTCCTGATGTGGCCTCTTAATCTGTAAGACCCGACATAAATTGGGGCATTGCTTTGTTGAGCGTCTTGCTTCATCTGCCAAAAGTGGAATTTCCCCATGGCCAACATTTGATTCCTATCCCCATTCCTCTTCCGACATGTTAGTCCATGGCCTCCTATTATGCCAAGATGAGGCTACTCTCAGGGTGGAGGAGCAACACCTGAAATACTTTATAGGTATTCTCCAACCTGATAGCATGAACATTGATTTCTTTTACACTCTCTCTTCCCTCTTCTTTCATTCTGTACTTGACCTCCTACCTCATCTCCTCACTTGCCTGTTACCTCCCCTGGTGTCTGTCCTCCTTCCCTTTCTCTTCTCTCCTCTCCTCTCAGATTCCTTCTTCTCCAGCTCTCTGCCTTTCCCAGCCATCTGGCTTCACCTATCTCCTTCTAGCTTGTCCTGCTCCCCCTCCCCCACCCCCACCTTTTCATTCTGGTGTCTTCCCCCTTCCTATTCAGTCCTGAAGAAGGGTCTCGGCCCGTAACATTGTTTATTTACTCATTTTATATGCTGCCTGACCTGCTGAATTCCTTCTGCATTTTGTGTGTGGTTAATTTATGTTTTGACTTTATATGCCCATAAAACATAGGATTAGATTAAGCTATTTGGCCCATTGATCCTGCTCCACTATTCCATCTTGATTGACTGACTTATCACTCTCAACCTCATTCTTCTGCTTTCTCTCCATAACCTTTGACATCTTGACTAATCAGGAACCTATTAATCCCTGCTTTAAATACATTCAATGAATTGGTCTCCACAGCCGTCCATGACAATGAATTCCACAGATTCACCACCCTCTAGCTAACAAAATTCTTCATCTCAGTTCTAAAAGGATATCCTTTTATTCTGAGGCTGTGCCCTCTAGTACTACCCCACCCCCAACTAAAGGAAATACCCTCTCCATGTCCATTCTATCTAGAAATCTCAATGTTTGATAGGTTTCAACGAAATCTGAACTTCCCCCTTCCCCCATTCTTCTAAACTGCACCGAATACAGGCCCAGAGCCATCAGACACTCCTCATATGATGACCCTGTATTAGTATTACAGTGGAGTAAAGGGATTTACAGAGGCATGAGAGAGGAGTTGGCCAGAATGGATTGGAAAAGAACACTGGCAGGGATGACGGCAGAGCAACAATGTGTGGAATTTCTGGAAGCAATTTGGAAGGCACAAGATATATGCATCCCAAAGAGGAAGAAGTAGTAAGGGAAGATGACACAACCATTGCTAAAGAGAAGTCAAAGCCAACATAAAAGCCAAAGCAAGGGCATTTAATAGAGCAAAAATGAATGGGAAGCTAGAGGATTGAGAAGCTTTTAAAAACCAAAACAAGACAGCTAAAAAAAGTAATTGAGAAGGTAAAGATTGAATACGAAAGTAAGCTAAACAATAATATTAAAGAGGATACCAAAGTTTCTTCAGATACATAAAATGTAAAAGGGAGGCAGGATTAAATATCAGACCACTGGAAAATGATGCTGAAGAGTTAGTAATGGCGGACAAGGAAATGGCAGATGAACTGAATAAGTATTTTACATCAGTCTTCACTGTGGAAGACATAGTGGTATGGTGGAAGTTCCAGTTGTCAGGGGTCATGAACTGTGTGGAGTTGCCTTTACTAGGGAGAAGATTCTTGGCAAATTGGAAGGTCTGAAGGTAGATAAATCATCTGGACCAGATGGTGAACACCTCAGGGTTCTGAAAGAAGTGTCTGAAGAGATTGTGGAAGTATTGGTAATGATCCTTCAAGAATCACTGGATTCTGGAATGGTTCTGGAAGACTAGAAAATTGCAAATGTCACTCCACTCTTCAATAAGGGAGAGACGCAGAAGAAAGGAAATTATAGACCAGTTAGACTGAACTCAGTAAACACAAAATACTCTGCAGATGCTGGGGTCAAAGCAACATGCACAACACGCTGGAGGAACTCAGCAGGTCGGGCAGTCCTTCCAGGTGAGGCAACACTTCATTTGTGAGTCTGTTGGGGTCATCTATTGCATCTGGTGCTCCCGGTGCAGTCTCCTCTACATCAGCGAGACCCGACGCAGATTGGGGGACCGCTTCGTCGAGCACCTCCACTCCGTCCGTCACAACAGACAGGATCTCCCGGTTGCCACCCACTTCAACTCTGCTTCACATTCCCATTCGGGTATGTCCATACATGGCTTCCTCTACTGCCATGATGAGACCAAACTCAGGGTGGAGGAGCAACACCTCATATACATATACAACACCTCATGTTGGCATGAACATTGAATTCTACAATTTACGGCAATTCCCTCCCCCTCCCTTCCCCCATCCCATTTTCACTCTGCCTCCTCCTCCAGCTGCCTGTCACCTCTCTTATGATTCTGCCTCCTCCTCCCACTCTTTGCCTCCTGCCAATCAGCCACTGCTTTATCCATGCCAAAGCTTTGCTGTAAAACCAGGCTCATAGCTTGTTAAGCAGCCTCATGTGTGGCACTTCATCAAAGGCCTTCTGAAAATCCAACAACAAAACGTCCACTAATTCCCCTTTGCTTATCCTGCTTGTTATTTCTTCAAAGAGTTTCAACAGATTTGTCAGGCAAGATTTTCCCCAAAACTATATCCTTAACAATCAACTCCAACATCCTCCCAACTACTGAGTTCAGTCTCAGCAGGTCGGGCAGCATCAGTGGAAATGAACAGTCAACGTTTCGGGCCGAGACCCTTCGTCAGGACTGAAGAGGGAGGGGACAGGGGCCCCATAAAGAAGGTGGGGGGGGGAGGGTGGGAAGGAGAAGGCTGGTAGGTGCCAGGTGAAAAACCAGTAAGAGGAAAGATCAAGGGGTGGGGGGGGGGGGGGGAAACAGGGAGAGGATAGGCAGGATTCAGATTCAGTTTATTGTCATTTAGAAACCACAAATGCAATGCATTTTAAAAATGAGACAACGTTCCTCCAGAATGATATCACAAAAGCATATGACAAAACAGACTACACCAGAAAATCCACATAACGTTTGGCAATCCCCAATCCAGAGTCCAGAGAGGCTGCTGTGTATTAATATTGCACTACCGTCTTAGTGCGTTCCCCGGAAAGGAGCTCCAAATCCACCAGACAAACAAGACCAAAAACGAAAGCTACAAGACCTGCACAAAACTACATAGTTACAACAGTGCAAACAATAGCATAATTGATTAAAAAAAACAGACCATGGGCACAGTAAAAATAGTCCAAAGATGTTAAAGGACTATAAGTTCAAAAGAAATCACCACACATTTTCCACAAGTCCCCAGGGTCCCGACAGACTCGCCATCCCACGCCGGCGGCAGAAGGGAATACCCCCGCTATGAACTTCCATGGTGCCGCCCGACTCAGCCTCGCAGATGCAGCACACAACGAAAGCTCAGTCGAACTCAGCCTCGCAGACGCAGCATACACCGAAAGCGACCTGACCGCAGCGGACTCCGAGTCCGTCGAACCTCCGAGCCGATGACCATCCCCTCCGGCACAGCTTCTCCGAGCACCATCCTCTGCCGAGCGTATAAAGACGGCCCCACCAACGGCCATTGGCAACGTGACCCCGAGGACTGGGGGCCTGTTCTTCCCAGCAGAGACCCGGACCTCACAGCAACAGCAGCAACAAAGAAGGTCTTCCTGGAGATTTCCCGATGTTCCTTCGTGCTCCCATGTCCATCTCCAATCGATTATGATTGCACACGGCACCCCACTTCACAAATAACGGATAATCAGCTCTGGAGTGGCCGCTGCAAGCTGTGTCGCGCTGCCATCTTGGAAATCAAAAGTAAAGGAAAGGAGGAATGTAAGAGGAAAGCACTATGGGTGCTTTATTGGAATTCAGAAGAATGAAGGATGACCTAATTGAAACCTATTGAATGGTGAAAGGCCTCGATAGAGTGGATGTGGAGAGGATGTTTCCTATGATGGGGGAGTCTAAGACCAGAGGTCACAGCCTCAGAATAGAGGGGTGTCCTTTTAGAACAGATATGAGAAATTTCTGTAGCCAGAGAGTGGTGAATCTGTGGAATTCATTGCCACAGGCAGCTGTGGAGGCCAAGTCATTGGGTATATTTAAAGCAGAAATTGATAGGTTTATTGATTGAGCAGGACATGAAGGGATACATGGGGAAGGCAGGAGTTTGGGGTTGAGAGAAAATTGGATCAGCCATAATAAACTCTGGAGCAGACTCGATGGGCCAAATGGCCTAATTCTGCTCCTATATTTTGTGGTCATATGGTCTTTCATTCTCAGGATCATTTTAATTCTAGGTTGTAGAGCACTGAGCTCATCTATTATGGCCACCACGACCATGCAATTATTTTAGTACTCTCAATATAAAGATCTGAGGACGACATCCAGTACAGACTCAGCAAAGCTAGAAACATCTTCAGATCAATGAGCCGCATATGGGCATCAACCAAGTACAACATCCACACCAGGGTGAAGCTGTATCAGAGCTGTGTCCTGCCCACACTCTTGTATGGGTCAGGAATCTGGGGCGTGACTGAGAACGACCTTGCCAGGCTGTTCCATCCCACACCATAAGCCTGCGGGATATGCTTCGTACTTCCTGGCCAAGAGAGATCTCCAACCGTGCCCTACTCTTCAGTGTCACCAAGAGGACATGGCCACAGTCATCATGAGGAAATGTTAGAGATGGATTGGGCACGTGATGAAAGGAGAGGCCAGCTCCATCATCAAGACAGTTTCACTGGACGTCTGAAGGGCGGAGGAAACGTGGGAGACCAAAGCCACTTGGCACCGTACCCTAGAGGCAGAAGTGAGGACCCTGAACCACACCCGGGGCACAACAGAGAAGATGACCAAGGACAGAGAGAGATGAGAGAACCTTCATTGCTACCCTAAACTCCAGTGCCGTAATAGGCATTAACTAATTAATATTAAGGTATAATACTTTAATGTAACTCTTAATTGATTACCCCAGCACAACAGCAGGTTGTAACACTGTTGTAACAGAGTGCAGTGTTACATCAGGAAGGATTGCCGGCAGGGCTTGCTCGATGACGGTGCAACTGAGGTTGATTAACATCAGTTGAGGTCTAACCATTCACACGAGACGCTGGGCGAGAGAGTTGACTGATAGCTCGAGGGAGCTAGATTGAAATCAGCAGAGATACAGTCAGTATTTCAGAGGGCTTATCAAGTGTAAGGAAGCTTGACTGATGTTGGTGATGCAATCTGTATTAATGGCTTTGGGGAGAGTTACTAAAATTCAGATTTATTTATCAGAATTGGGTTTAATATCACTGGCATATGTTGTGAAATCTGTTTCTACATCTGTAAAAATGTGTGCATGTAATTGGTGGTGTACCAAGTCTCCTGAAACTTTCATCATTTCTGATGGGGAAGAAAAACACACCAGAGCTTATACAACAAAGAACTGCTCTCAAATCATAGGAGCTAAGAGTAGTAGCTATGATCCTACCTGAAGGTTCAAAGTACATGTGTCACCATGTACAAACCCGAGATTCCTTTTCTCAATAAATCCATAATAGAATTCGTGAAAGACCACACATACTTGGGCGTTCAACCAGTGTGCAAAAGACAGCAAACTACAAATACAAAAAGAAATAAATAATAATAACAAATAAATAAGCAATAAATATCAAGAGCATGAGATGGAGTCCCTGAAAGTGAGCATCTAGGTTGTGGGAACATTTCAGTGATGAGGCAAGTGAAGTTGAACCCTTTGGTTCAAGAGCCTAATGGTGGAGGGGTAGTAACTGTTTCTGAACATGGTGGTGTGCCACCTGAGGCTCCAGTAATGCAGGTTCAGGGACTGAGACTAATATCAATGAAGAAACAGAGAGGGCTGTCAGAGGAAGTGATCATTTGGTATGCCTCCTTCAAATTCTACAAGTGTATTGTGGAGAGCATTCTGACTGGTTGCATTGTCGTTTGGAGGCCACAATGCACAGGATCGGAAAAATCTACAGATCGTGGGCACCAGCATTGAGGACACCTTCAAAAGTCGATGCCTCAGAAAGGCAGCATTTATCATTAAGGGCCCCCATCACCCAGGATATGCCCTGTCCTCATTACAACCATGAAGGAGTTACAGGAGCCTGAAGACCCACATTCAATGTTTTAGGAACAATTTATTTTCCACCACCATCAGTTTTCTAAATAAACCCATGTATTTTTGCTCTCCTTAGCACTAATTTTTTGTATTTTATGTTGTAACTTACAGTAATTTTTCTTAACTTTTGCACTGTACTGCCGCCACAGAACAACAAATTTCACAATAAATGGAGGAGAATAGATGGGAAGTGTTTGGAGAGATACAGACCTACCTGCCTCTGTGCTTTTTAACTCTGTGGAAGGCACTACAGGAAGAGGAGTTTAGGCAGTCATGTGGGAAATGTTTCTTGCCAGATGTGGTGTCTTTCTGTCAAGCATCAACCACCGCTGCCCTTTCAAGTGGACAAGACAAGCTGGGGAACTGCCCACTTTGTTTTGCTGGGTCATTTGTGTGTGGGATAATGTTGTGGGCTGATCGCCACCCATGGACTATAATGTCAGTTGTGGAATCGTGTTCCACACGAATTGTGGAATCGTGTTCAATATATATTAAGAGTGAGTTAGATAAAGGGGGAAGAAAAGATTTTGTGTGCTGTTAGGTTGATGAGGCTGACCTGGGAGCAGGAAACTCTTCCATGGATGGCAGTGATGGATGTGTACATGAGCACAGAACAGGCCCTTTGGCCCACAACATTGTACCAATCTTTTAAATGACTGCAAGATCAATCTAACCCTTCCCTCCCACATAGCCCTCCATTTTTCTTTCATGAATGTGCCCATCTAAGAGTCTTATAAAACTCCCTAACGTATCTGGCTGTACCACCACCCCTGGCTGTGCATTCCACATGCCTACCATGCTCTTTGTTTGAATAAAAAGAAATTCCTCTGACATCCTTCCCTATACTTCCACAAACAGCTTAAAATTGTGCTCATTCATTTCTGCCCTAGGGAAAAGTCTTTGGCAGTCCACTCTACCTGAGCCTCCTATCAGCGTGTATGCCTTTATTAATAGCTTGTGAAGTTGTCTACTCCATTCACGGGATGGCTCTGTGTGCTTCTCACTCATCGCCTTGATGTTCTCAATTCTATCCCAAATGGTTTGGGAGGAAACCCACACGGACACAGGGCGGCCATACCAGCTCCCTACAGACAGCAGTGCAGTTGAACCGGGGTCGCTGATAATAATGTTACACTATCATGTGGCACCGGCACCTATGAGAATCTGCTGAAGATTAAAGATGAGCTTTACTTGTCACGTGTGCAGCAGAGCATACAGGGAAATGTGCTGCTTGTGTCAAATCAGTAAAGGTTGTGATCAGCAGCTGGCAAGTGTGGCCATGTCCACAGCTCACAAACCCTAACCCTACAAATTCAGAATGTGGGAGGAAACCAGAGCACCTGGAGGAAACCCACATGATCATGGGGGAACATTCAAGTTCCTTACAGACAGCAGTGTAAATTGCACCCCCGCCCTCCGATCACTGGGGTTTACACTAACTGCCACACCACCGCACTACTCTCTGTTGCTGTCTGGAGATCTGCACACTCCACATGTCATGGAGAATGTCTGGCTCTTAATCCCAGGCTGAAGTTGCATTTCCTTGGCTAAAGGAGTGATTTAATCAGAGTATCAGGGAGTATGAAGCGCAGAATCAGATATTGCTGTGATGATTCTACGCTCTAGTATCAATTGTTTGGTGACAATAAAAGTAAAGTATCGAGAAGTCAGGGCAGGGCAGAACTATTTCTCCGTGCGAGAAGGCATGAAATTGGAGAAGAGCGATGTCAAGAAGTTCTTGATAGTTGGGTAAGTAGGAGTGAGATGTGCATTCTACTCCACCCTGCTAGGAATTGGAAAGAAAACCAACTGACTGAGAAGGGTAATGTTTGGAGAGTTTTGTTTTTGTACCAAACTCATGGTTGTTTGCTGATACAGGTCTGATTGACATGTTGTCACTAGTTGTGAACAGAATGGAGGTAGAGGCTATTCGTCCCATTGGAGGAGGGGGGGAGTGGGATTGAACTAGGGTCACTGACACTGTAATGATGTTAGGTTGGCTCCTACGCTACTGTGAAGGAGGCTTTCAGCACATCCTTGGATCTTTTCCTCTGCCCACCTGGTAATTTTTTTCCACACCACAAAGCTCAAAATGGAGGCTCTGCATCAGGAGTGTGGTGTTAAACTTGGAAACGAGGTGACCATTGAGTCGAGAGAGGACAGTGGCCTTGATTCGCTTGTCCTCTAGTGAACTTGGAGAACTTTGCAAGTGTTTCTCTAGCGTCTTCAGATACAAGTTCAAGTTTACAAGATGGCGGCACGACGCAGTTTGCAGCGGCCACTCCGGAGCTGATATCTGTTATTTGTTAAGCGGGGGTGCCGTGCACAATCCTAATCTGATGGAAAACAGACGTGGGAGCACGGAGGAATATCTGGAAATCTCCAGGAAGGCCTTCTTCGTTGCTGCTGCTGTTGTGAGGTCCAGGTCTCTGCTGAGAAGAACGGGACCCCAGTCCTTGGGGCTGCGTTGCCGGTGGCCATTGGCGGGGGCGCCATAGTGTGCTCCGCAGAGGATGGTGCTCCGAGAGGCTGTGCTGGAGGGAATGGTCAGAGGTTCGATGGACTCCGTATCCGCTGTGGTCAGGGCACTTTCACTGTGTGCTGAGTCTGCGAGGCTGGGTCTGATGGAGCTTTCATTGTATGCTGAGTCTGTGAGACAGACAGACAGACATGCTTTATTGATCCCGAGGGAAATTGGGTTTCGTTACAGTTGCACCAACCAAGGATAGTGTAGAAATATAGCAATATAAAACCATAATTAATTAAATAATAATAAGTAAATTATGCCAAGTGGAAATAAGTCCAGGACCGGCCTATTGGCTCAGGGTGTCTGACACTCCGAGGGAGGAGTTGTAAAGTTTGATGGCCACAGGCAGGAATGACTTCCTATGATGCTCAGTGTTCCATCTCGCTGGAATGAGTCTCTGGCTGAATGAACTCCTGTGCCTAACCAGTACATTATGGAGTGGATGGGAGACATTGTCCAAGATGGCATGCAACTTGGACAGCATCCTCTTTTCAGACACCACCGTCAGAGAGTCCAGTTCCACCTCCACAACATCACTGGCCTTACGAATGAGTTTGTTGATTCTGTTGGTGTCTGCTACCCTCAACCTGCTGCCCCAGCACACAACAGCAAACATGATAGCACTGGCCACCACAGACTCATAGAACATCCTGAGCATCGTCTGGCAGATGTTAAAGGACCTCAGTTTCCTCAGGAAATAGAGACGGCTCTGACCCTTCTTGTAGACAGCCTCAGTGTTCTTTGACTGAGTCCGGCGCCGTGGAAGTCCATAAGCGGGGTACTCCCTTCTGCCGCCTGCGTGGGATGACGAGTCTATCGGGACCCTGAGGACTTGTGGAAACTGTGTGGTGGTTTCTTTTGGACTTATAGTCTTTCAACATCGTTGGACTATTTTTACTGTGCCCATGGTCTTTTTTAAATCAATTATGGTATTGTGGCGACCGAATCACTAGCACACTCGAACCGGCTGACAATTAGCCAGAGCCAGAGACAAAGGTAGATAGCCTCAAGGAGTTTCAGTTACGTGCCTCTCGAAGTATCGAGTGGGGGAGACAGGCTTTAAAGCAAGACTGTGTTTTTGAAATAAACTGATTCTGTGGTTGCAGTTTATCGACTCCGTGTCGTAATTTCAGCGCTGCGCATAGCACCCCGCTACATTGGTGACCCCGACGGTCCAAACGTTTTTTGGGACCGGAGATGGCAGACGCTGCGTTTGTTAACGCGGTTTCCTTGAAGCTGCCAAGCTTCTGGATGCTACAACCTCACCTGTGGTTTCAGCAAGCAGAAGCCCAATTCCATGTTCGGCAAATAACCTCAGAGGACACCCGTTACTACTACGTGGTGAGCTCCCTCGACCAGGACACAGCGGCCCAGGTCGCGGAGTTCGTACAGTCTCCCCCGGCGGACAGCAAGTACACGGCATTCAAAGCCCTGCTCATAGGGACTTTCGGGCTCTCCCGCCGCGAGCGAGCTACCCGTTTACTGCACCTGGATGGCTTGGGAGACAGGCCTCCATCAGCTTTAATGAATGAGATGTTGTCTCTGGCCGACGGACACACACCCTGCCTCATGTTTGAGCAGGCTTTCCTGGAGCAGCTGCCCGAGGACATACGCCTGCTGCTGTCTGACGCGGATTTCAGCGACCCCCGGAAGGTGGCGGCCCGGGCGGACTTGCTGTGGAATGCCAAGAAGGTGAGTGGGGCGTCCGTCGCACAGATCACCCGGCCATGCTCCCAGCAGCAAATCAGTCCAGGCCCGGCCGCAGAGGCATGTATGCATCCAGTTGATTGTCCAGCTGCTCTCTGGTAAGTGGAGGACGGGTTGCTCCTCTTCCTCGCCCCCGGCCTCGGCCCCGACCTGGGAACCCTCCTCTGCCACGGCCCACTATTCCGCCGCGACCTAGGGCACAATAAGATAATTGTCATTTAGTTTCTTTTTTTTTTAAACAATATTTTCATTCAGAAGAAAAAAAATAAGATTTACAGAGTGCAACACATAGATACATCTCAACATAACTTATGTACATTCATATATTGTGATAAAATTGATCAAAATGTTATAGCGTAACACATAAAGGTATACCACTCTGTAATCAAAAATTTAAAGATAGGTCATACATCATAAAAGAAATTTTTTATATAAAAAAAGTCAACCCCCTACCAACTACCAAAGAAAACAGCTGATGGATGATAATGGATAAATTAGAAGAAAACATATTTGCTTAAGAAGAGAAGATAAAAATATACATAAAAGTCTGTGGACTGTTAAACTTTATAAATTGGAAAAATAATTTAGGAAAGGTCCCCAGATATCATAAAAAGATTGTTTCGAATTTAAGACTGAGCAACGGATCTTTTCTAAATTTAAATAAGACATAATATCACGTAGCCATTGAAGATGTGCAGGAGAGGTAGGCTCCTTCTATTTAAGCAAGATTGCTCTTCTTGCTAAAAGGGAGGTAAAAACTAAAACCTGTAGGTTAGAAGTATTTAAAGTTATATCTTCATCTGCAATAATACCAAAGAAGGCAGTAAGGGGATTTGGGTCAAATTGGACTCTAAAAAGTTGTGAGAAGGTATGGAATACTTCCCGCCAAAACTTTTCAATTTTAGGGCAAAACCAAAACATATGAATTAAAGAGGCATCAGCAGAGTTGCATTTATTACAAAGTGGAGAAACATTCGGATAAAAACTGGACAGCTTCTGTTTAGAAATATAAGCTCTATGAACCACTTTAAATTGTAGAAGAGAATGACGAGCACAGAAAGATGATTTATTAACCCGTTTAAGAATTTTATTCCATCTATTATCAGAAATATGACAATTTAGGTCATCCTCCCAAGCTTTTTTAATTCTATCTAAAAGGTCTTGTCTAGATTCAATCAACAGGTTATAGATACCGGTAATAGAACCATTAACAAAAGGTTTTAAATTTAAAAGATCATCCAGTAAATTCTTATCAGGACCTATAGGAAAAGTAGTTAATTGGAAACGTAAGAAATCTCGAATTTGAAGGTATCTGTAAAAGTGTGTTTTTGGGAGTGCAAATTTAGTTGATAATTGGTCAAATGAAGCAAGAGATCCTGAGATAAACGGGTCCCAAAAACACTTAATACCACTTAATAAGATTACGTGTTCATTCTGTATCAAAAAGAAGTTGGCGTTTTAACTTATCATTGTTATCTGATAAAAATTTTCTAAAGTTTTTGGAAAACCATATTACTTTTCTCCTTAAAGAAAATTTTAAAGGAGATACTGCTGGTACTATAGTCTGGGATACTTTTAAAGCATATATTCGTGGAGAAATTATCTCTTACTCTACCTATATAAAGAAAAAAGCTGACAAAGAAAGGTCTGACCTAGCAGCGATATTAAAAGATCTTGATCGAAAGTATGCCCTATCTCCAGATCCAACTATACATAATAAGCGTATTGAAATCCAATCCAAGTATAATCTTCTGCTGACTTACCCAATTGAACGACAGCTGTTGAGAGATAAATCTCAATTTTACATTCACGGGGATAGAACAGGTAGTTTATTAACCAATCACTTAAAATCTTTTACAGTTAATTGTCAAATCACAGAAATTTTTAAAGATAATGGTACTAAGATATCCGACCGTTCTGAAATTAACAACGTATTTAAAGACGTATCAGTCTGACTCTTCTTTAGATGATACCTATATGAATGCTTTCTTCAGTAATATTAACATTCCTACATTGTCTGCTGATAGCCTAACACAGTTAGATCAGCCTATTTCCAATGAAGAAGTGACTGAGGCTATACTGTGGCGACCCACTTCCTAGCGCACTCGAACCGGCTCACAAATAGCCAGCGCGCCGGCACAAAGGCCAGGTCTGCTTCACCAACAAAAGGAAAAGCTTGTGGGGGTTTGTGAGTACGTGCCCCTTACAGCATCCGCGCCCGGGGAGGGCGGGATGAGGGAGGCTTTAAAGCAAGGCTGTGAAGTTCGAATAAAATCTTCTTTAATTGCAGTTTACCGACCGTGTCGTTATTTTAGCACTGCGTGTAGCACACCGCTACAATTGGTGACCCTGATGGTCCAAACGATTTTTGGACCGGAGATGACCAACGCCGCATCTGTTCATGCGGTTTCGTTGAAACTGCCAAGCTTCTGGACGCTGCGACCTCACCTCTGGTTCCAGCAAGCAGAAGCCCAATTCCACGTTCGGCAGATAACCTCAGAGGACACACGTTACTACTACGTGGTGAGCTCCCTCGACCAGGACACAGCGGCCCAGGTTGCGGAGTTCGTACAGTCTCCCCCGGCGGACGGCAAGTACACGGAATTCAAAGCCCTGCTCCTAAGGACTTTTGGACTCACACGGCGCGAGCGGGCTGCCCGTTTACTGCACCTAGATGGCTTGGGAGACAGACCTCCATCGGCTTTAATGAATGAGATGTTGTCTCTGGCCAGCGGACACACACCCTGCCTCATGTTTGAGCAGGCATTCCTGGAGCAGCTGCCCGAGGACATACGCCTGCTGCTGTCCAACGCGGATTTCAGCGACCCCCGGAAGGTGGCAGCCCAGAAGGTGAGTGGGGCGTCCATCGCACAGATCACCAGCCCACACTCCCAGCAGCAAACCAGTCCAGGCCCGGCTGCGGAGCCCGCTAAACCCAGAGGCCGGGGTGTGGAGCCCAACGAACAATGGTGTTTCTACCACCAGCGGTGGGGCGCAGAAGCCCGCCGTTGCCGCCCGCCCTGCCAGTTCCCGGACGCCCTGCCAGTTCCCGGGAAATGCCAGGGCCAGCCGTCGCTGATGGCTACGACGGCTGGCCATCGGGATAGCCTCCTGTATGTCTGGGACAAACAGTCGGGACGCCGGTTTTTGGTCGACTCCGGTGCCGAGATCAGCGTCTTACCTCCGACGAGTTACGACACCCGCAGCAGGGCGCCGGGTCCCCCCCCTACGGGCCGCGAACGGCAGCACAATAAGGACTTATGGCACCCGTCCAGTGCAGCTACGGTTCGACTCCAGCCAGTTCACGTGGGACTTCACACTGGCCGCCGTAGCCCAACCGCTTCTGGGTGCGGATTTCTTGCGGGCTCACAGCCTACTGGTCGACCTGCCCAGGAAGAGACTGGTTCACGCCGAGACCTTTCAGACATTCCCCCTGGGTGTCGCCCAGTTGCCAGCCCCTCACCTCGGCTCCATCACGCTGTCCGACAACGACTTCACCAGGGTCCTGGCGGATTTCCCATCGGTTCTGGCACCGCAGTTCACGGCAGCCATGCCCCGACACGGTGTACAGCACCACATCCTGACCCAGGGACCACCCCTCCATGCCCGCGCTCGGCGGCTTCCCCCGGACAAGCTCCGACTGGCGAAGGAGGAGTTCAAGCGGATGGAGGAATTGGGGATCATTCGGCGGTCCGACAGCCCATGGGCCTCTCCCCTGCACATGGTGCCCAAGGCGACAGGGGGCTGGAGACCGTGCGGCGACTACCGCAGGCTGAACGAGGCTACAACACCGGACCGCTACCCTGTGCCGCACATTCAGGACTTTGCAGCAAACCTGCACGGCGCGCGGATCTTCTCCAAGGTAGACCTCATCCGCGGATACCATCAAATCCCGATGCATCCGGACGACGTCCCCAAAACGGCTCTCATCACCCCGTTCGGCCTTTTCGAGTTCCTCCGCATGCCGTTCGGCCTGAAGAATGCCGCACAGACGTTCCAGCGGTTGATGGACGCAGTGGGACGCGACCTGGACTTCGCATTCATCTATTTGGACGACATCCTCATAGCCAGCAGCAGTCGTCAGGAGCATCTGTCCCACCTCCGACAACTCTTTGCCCGGCTGAGTGACTACGGTCTAACGATCAACCTGGCCAAATGCCAGTTCGGGCTCAACACCATTGACTTCCTGGGCCACAGGATTACCACAGACGGGGCAACCCCTCTGCCTGCTAAGGTAGATGCGGTCCACCATTTCCCCCGACCCACCACGGTCAAAGGCCTCCAGGAATTCGTAGGTATGGTCAATTTCTACCACCGCTTCCTCCCTTCAGCTGCCCGGATCATGCGCCCCCTGTTCGCCTTGCTGTCCGGTCCGGGCAAGGACATTACCTGGGACGAGGTGTCCGCCGCCGCTTTCATTCAAACGAAGGAGGCCTTGGCGAATGCCACGATGCTAGTGCACCCCAGAATGGACGTCCCTACCGCCCTCACGGTGGACGCATCTAACACGGCAGTCGGTGGGGTACTGGAGCAGCTCATCGCGGGCCGCTGGCAACCCCTGGCGTTTTTCAGCAAACACCTGCGGCCACCCGAGCTCAAATACAGTGCTTTCGACCGGGAACTGTTGGCGCTATACCTGGCAATCCGGCATTTCAGGTACTTCTTAGAAGGTAGGCCCTTCACCGCGTTCACGGACCCACAAACCGCTTACCTTTACATTCACAAAGGTGTCCGATCCCTGGTCGTCCCGCCAGCAGCGCCATCGGTCCTACATCTCTGAATACACAACGGACGTCCGGCACGTTTCGGGTAAGGACAATGTCGTGGCAGATGCGCTCTCTCGCCCTAACATTCACGCCCTTTCCCAAGGGGTAGACATTGAGGCACTGGCTGAGGCACAGCTGGCAGATGAGGAGATCCCGTGTTACAGAACCGCAGTCTCCGGTTTGCAGCTCCAGGACCTCCCCGTAGGCCCAGGTGAGAGGACCCTACTCTGTGATGTTGCCACCGGCCAGCCCCGTCCCGTCGTCCCGGCACCTTGGCGGCGACGTGTGTTCAACTCCATTCATAACTTGGCCCACCCCTCCATCCGCACTACCGTCCGGATGGTCTCCAGCAGGTTCGTTTGGCACGGACTCCGCAAGCAGGTCCGTGACTGGGCCAGAACGTGCCTGCACTGCCAGACGGCCAAGGTGCAGCGACACACCAAGGCCCCGCCGCAGCAGTTCCACCCCACCCACCAGCGTTTCGACCACATTCATGTGGATATCGTGGGCCCCCTGCCAGTGTTGCGCGGGGTGCGGCACCTCCTCACTATCGTGGACAGGTTCACAAGATGGCCAGAGGCGGTCCCACTCACCGACACCACCTCTGAATCTTGCGCCCGGGCACTGATCACCACCTGGGTTTCCCGCTTTGGTGTCCCAGCCCACATTACCTCCAACAGAGGCGCCCAGTTCACCTCCAGCCTCTGGTCAGCGATGGCCAACCTGTTGGGGACTCAGCTGCACCACACCACTGCCTACCACCCACAGTCGAACGGACTGGTGGAGCGTTTCCACCGCCACCTGAAGTCGGCTCTCATGGCGCGCCTGCGAGGAGCTAACTGGGCGGACGACCTTCCCTGGGTCCTACTCGGCGTCTGCACGGCGCCCAAAGACGATCTGCACGCTTCGTCGGCCGAGTTGGTGTACGGCGCGCCCCTGGTCGTTCCCGGGGAGTTCATACCAGCCCCAAGGGGGCGAGAGGAAGAACCTGCAGCGGTCCTGGGCAGACTACGCGAGAGACTCGGTGCCCTGGCCCCCATACCCACTTCGCAGCATGGGCAGCACCCGACCTGCGTACCCAAAGACCTGCAGAACTGTAAGTTTGTGTTTGTACGCCGGGGCGGGCATCGGCCACCGCTGCAACGGCCCTACGAGGGGCCGTTCACGGTGCTCTGGAACAACGGGTCCACGTTCGTGCTGGACGTTGGGGGGAGAGAGGAGGTTTTCACGGTGGACCGACTCAAACCGGCCCATGTGGACTTGGCGCAACCGGTCGAGTTTCCGGCACCGCGGCGCAGAGGCCGACCTCCCAAACAGGGCCCGGCCCAGACTGTGGACATTGGGGGGTCTACCGCCGGTTCTGGGGGGGGGTTATGTGGCGACCCAATCACTAGCACACTCGAACCGGCTGACTATTAGCCAGAGCCAGAGACAAAGGTAGATAGCCTCAAGGAGTTTCAGTTACGTGCCTCTCGAAGTATCGAGTGGGGGAGACAGGCTTTAAAGCAAGACTGTGTTTTTGAAATAAACTGATTCTGTGGTTGCAGTTTATCGACTCCGTGTCGTAATTTCAGCGCTGCGCGTAGCACCCCGCTACAGTATTGTCTGCACTGTTGTAACTATATGTTAACTATAACTATATGTAACTATGTAGTTTTGTGTAGGTCTTGTAGCTTTAGTTTTTGGTTTGTTGGTGGTGGAGTTGGTCTCCTGACTTGGTGTGTCTGGGTAGTCTTGTTTTGTCTGGTGGATTTGGAGCTCCTTTCCGGGGAATTCGCTAAGATGGTAGCGTGATATTAATACGCAGCAGCCTCTCCAGGCTCTGGATTTGGGTATTACCAAACATTATGTGGATTTTCTGGTGTAGTCTGTTTTGTCTTGTGCTTTTGTGATATCATTCTGGAGAACGTTGTCTCATTTCTTAACTGCATTGCATTTGTGGTTTCTAAATGACAATAAACTGAAATGAAGTTTATTGTCATTCAACTGTGTGCTACTAAATGAAACAACATTGCTCCAGACCAAGGTTCACACCATAGCACGTATGACTCACACACAACATAAGCTAATATTGGCACAAATAAAATAACAAACAGTTAGGTGCATTTATGACACAAGCTAAAAATTAAACAGTATAGCGCCACTGGTGCTTCAAACATGATGAGACCTGGGTGGTAACAGGAAGTTCAGTAGTCTTACGGTCTGGGGAAAGAAGCGATTTCCCATCGTAACAGTCCTTGTTGTAATGCTACGGTACCTACTGCTGATGGTAGGGGATTGTTGGCAGTGCTAAGGAGCTCTGCACACGCAGCGCCCCTGTAAAGCTTCTCAAATACCTGCTGTAGGTAGCCCATGCTGAGGGAGACAGCCTTTGCCTTCTGGCTGAAAGAAACAGTTTTCCTCACTGAAGAAGATTGACAATATGTGTATTTGGCCTTGGGATGACTCTAACTTGCCTGCTTTTCAGGTCGCCGGCAGGAAAGGCTTTCCTCACGTGATCTACGCACGCCTCTGGCGGTGGCCAGACTTGCACAAGAACGAGCTGAAGCATGCCAAGTTTTGTCAGTTTGCTTTTGATTTGAAATACGATAGCGTCTGTGTCAACCCCTACCACTACGAAAGGGTTGTGTCGCCTGGGATTGGTGAGTATCAAATGTGCATTAATGACTTTAGCAGAGGCTCTTTGTGATTTGGAGCTGGTACCTTCATTTATTTACATCCCATAACCCTCTGCTATGTTATCAATTATTCCAAGTTAACAACTGGCTTGTCAACCTTTCATTTTAACGCCCTGCATCGGCGTAGATGCACCTAACTTATTGACTCCCTGTACTCACAAATGAGCTCCAGTAAATAATAAATTCAAACATGAACCAGAAACCCAATTTACATGTCACCTCCCTTCAATAATCAGGTGCCGTTGTCTTGTAAGAACCTAGGCTGCTAGTTTTGCTACGGGGCGACACTTGAGCAAGTGCTTTGACAATTGACAGCCAATCACTTTTGAGTCGAGGCACTGAGTTTGAATCTGGACGTTATGTTGCCGCTTTATAAAGTTGCATCTGGTGTACAGCATTCAATTTTTGTCGCCCCACTATAGGGGTTTTGCAGAAAGGTTTGCCAGGATGCTGTCTGGATGAGCCAGTATGTGGGGTTGGACAAATTTGGGTTGTTTTCTCTGGCGTGCCGGAGACTGAGGGGAGACCTGATGGGCTTTCAACAACTGGGAGGAATGGATAGAGGAGACAGCTAAGTTGAGAGGAGGTAAGTTCAAAGGAGATGTACAGGCCAATTTTTTTTTAATAGAGTGGTGGGTGTTTGTAATGCACTGCCAGGGGTGGCGGTGGAGGCAAATATGATAGTGTGTAAGAAGCTCATGTACCCTGTCTGAATGCCCTGCCACACCCCACTACAACTCCCCAACTCACAGACACACTCTCATGCTGCACTGGTCACTCTTATTACTTGTACAACTGCTTGTTTTATTATAATGGTGCCAGTAACATTAAACAGTCTTACCTCATACTTCGTCACCCTGTCAGCCTTCGGGCACAACACCTTGGGTCGAAGGATCCGTTCCTGTACTATACTGTACTATGTTCTGTTTGAGACTCTCTGTAGGTTGGGGTTGGCCATGGATGTTGCATCCCAGCAATCTGTGTGATACGCAAGCCAGGGCAGAACAATATGGGGAGCAACCTGTTGCCCTTGTAGCAGGCTCCCCCTCTCCACACAGTTGATGAATCCGAGGGAACGGCAGAGACCAGTACAGCTTGCTACCAGCAATACAGCAGGGGTTTCCAGTCAGCGTTGAACACAGCGCTAAGCAGTATTGCCCCCATATTGCACTGTCTCAGTACTTTTATATTTGTGTGTTGTAGCACTTTGTATTCATGGTTATTTTGTAAATAACACTACTCTTTGCATTTCTGGTTAGATGCTAACTGCATTTCATTGGCTTTGTATCTGTGCTTGGCACAATGACAATAAAGATGAATCTAATCTAATCTAAACTCGACATAGTCCTGTCTCAAGGACTCCAGCTCTGGATTTTTCCTCAGGGTTCACTCCCAAAACCTTCCTCATGAGTGGGTAGAGACACAAGGCAGCAGAAGTTTGAGATTAGAGCTTACCTTCTCCTAGATAAGCTGCCAACTATGGATGATGAGTCAACTGATTTTTTTAGGTGCCAGTAACCCGTCTTTGTCCCTTCTCCGGCCAGTAGAAACAGTTTTGCTGGGTTTAGAAGCTGAACCTCACATGAAGGCCAGGAACTCGACCTGGTTATCAGAAGCTATTTGGTGGCACGCCATTGGGAGCATTTAATAGGTAGAAGGAGCTTGTCCCCATTACCATCCCTGGCTATAACAACCTTAAGGATCCATGTTCTGTTAATATGGATTAATAGTACACTGTTAGTAGATTAGATTAGTTAAGGGTTAGATTGATTTTTGAGATGGTTCTAAGGTCAGCACAACATCGTCGTCCAGAGGACTTGTATTGTGCTGTATTGTTCTATTGAACAACGTTACATCGACTGATACTTCAAAACCATCCACTTGAGCATGGGACATCCTGTTGTAATTGGGCAGTGGGAGGGCAGTGAATATACATGTTAATTGTCCCTCATCAACACCATTCAATAGAATGCAGAGGAGGAGCTGGTTACTATAACGAGTGATTTTATGCACTTTCCACCTTATGGACAAAATTAACATGGAAGCTGTGAAAATGGGGCCTCTTCAGAAGCTTGGAGACAGCTGGTAATTAGATTAGAGGGGAGTTGAGGTTTTTTAAAGGCGGCCAGGCTCCCAAGCTTTGCTTAAAATGGTGTGATACTCCCATATCTGCCTCAGTATCCCCGTCCCACCCATCCCTTCTCCTCTTCCCTCCCATCTGTCCCCCTGTCCTCTTCCCTCAAACCCATACCCCCTCCCCTCCCACCCATCCCCCCTTTCCTCAAACCCACCCCCTCCTCTTCCCTCCCACCCATCCCTCCTCCTCTTCCCTTCCACCCGTCCCCCTCTCCTCTTCCCTCAAATCCATACCCCTCCCCTCCCACCTGTCCCCCTACTCTTCCCTCAAACCCATCCCCCTCCACTCCCCTCCCACCCATCCCCCTCCTCTTCCCTCCCACCCGTCCCAACTCTTCTCTTCCCTCAAACCCATTCCCCTTCCTCTTCCCACCCACCCACCCATCCCCTGCCTCTACCCTCCCACCTGTCCCCTCCACTCACCTCCCACCCATCCCCCCTCCTCTTCCCTCCCACCTCCTTTTCCCTCCCACCCATCCCCCTCCTCTTCCCCCAACGCCTCTTCCCTCCCACCCGTCCCACCTCTCCTCTTCCGTCCCACCTCTCCTCTTCCCTCCCACCCGTCCCACCTCTCCTCTTCCCTCCCACCCGTTCCACCTCTCCTCTTCCCTCAAACCCATCCCCCTCCTCCCCTCCAACCCGTCCCCATCCTCTCCCCTTTCACCCATCCCCCTCCTCTTCCCCACCTCCTCTTCCCCACCTCCTCTTCCTCACCTCCTCTTCCCCACCTCCTCTTACCCCACCTCCACTTCTCCACCACCTCTTCCCCACCTCCTCTTCCCCCCACCTCCTCTTCCTCCCACCTCCTCTTCCCCCGCCTCCTCTTCCCCCCGCCTCCTCTTCCCCCCGCCTCCTCTTCCCCCCGCCTCCTCTTCCCCCGCCTCCTCTTCCCCCCGCCTCCTCTTCCCCCCGCCTCCTCTTCCCCCCGCCTCCTCTTCCCCCCGCCTCCTCTTCCCCCGCCTCCTCTTCCCCCCGCCTCCTCTTCCCCCCACCTCCTCTTCCCCCCACCTCCTCTTCCCCCAACCCGTCCCCCTCCCCTCCCACCCATCCCCTCTTCCCTCCCACCCGTCCCACCTCTCCTCTTCCCTCAAACCCATCCCCCCCTCCCCTCCCACCCTCCAACCCGTCCCCATCCTCTCCCCTCTCACCCATCCCCTCTTCCCTCTCACCCATCCCCCTCTTCTTCCCCCTCTTCTTCCCCCCTCTTCCCCCTCCTCTTCCCCACCTCCTCTTCCCCCCAACCCGTCCCCCTCCCCTCCCACCCATCCCCTCTTCCCTCCCACCCGTCCCACCTCTCCTCTTCCCTCAAACCCATCCCCATCCTCTCCCCTCTCACCCATCCCCTCTCCCCTCTCACCCATCCCCCTCTTCTTCCCCCCTCCTCTCCCCCTCCTCTTCCCCCCTCTTCCGCCTCCTCTTCCCCGCCTCCTCTTCCCCGCCTCATCTTCCCCGCCACATCTTCCCCCGCCACATCTTCCCCCGCCACATCTTCCCCGCCACATCTTCCCCGCCACATCTTCCCCGCCACATCTTCCCCGCCACATCTTCCCCCGCCACATCTTCCCCGCCACATCTTCCCCCGCCACATCTTCCCCCGCCACATCTTCCCCCGCCACATCTTCCCCCGCCACATCTTCCCCCGCCACATCTTCCCCCGCCACATCTTCCCCCGCCACATCTTCCCCGCCACATCTTCCCCCGCCACATCTTCCCCCGCCACATCTTCCCCCGCCACCTCTTCCCCCGCCTCCTCTTCCCCGCCTCCTCTTCCCCCGCCTCCTCTTCCCCCGCCTCCTCTTCCCCCGCCTCCTCTTCCCCGCCTCCTCTTCCCCGCCTCCTCTTCCCCGCCTCCTCTTCCCCGCCTCCTCTTCCCCCGCCTCCTCTTCCCCCGCCTCCTCTTCCCCGCCTCCTCTTCCCCCGCCTCCTCTTCCCCCGCCTCCTCTTCCCCCGCCTCCTCTTCCCCCGCCTCCTCTTCCCCCGCCTCCTCTTCCCCGCCTCCTCTTCCCCGCCTCCTCTTCCCCCGCCTCCTCTTCCCCCGCCTCCTCTTCCCCCGCCTCCTCTTCCCCGCCACATCTTCCCCGCCTCCTCTTCCCCCACCTCCTCCCCCCCAACCCGTCCCCCTCCCCTCCCACCCATCCCCTCTTCCCTCTCACCCATCCCCCTCTTCTTCCCCCTCTTCTTCCCCCCTCTTCCCCCCCTCTTCCCCCCCTCTTCCCCCCCTCTTCCCCCCCTCTTCCCCCCCTCTTCCCCCCCTCTTCCCCCTCTTCCCCCTCTTCCCCCCTCTTCCCCCCTCTTCCCCCCCTCTCCCCCCCCTCTTCCCCCTCCTCTTCCCCACCTCCTCTTCCCCCCAACCCGTCCCCCTCCCCTCCCACCCATCCCCTCTTCCCTCCCACCCGTCCCACCTCTCCTCTTCCCTCAAACCCATCCCCATCCTCTCCCCTCTCACCCATCCCCTCTCCCCTCTCACCCATCCCCTCTCCCCTCTCACCCATCCCCCTCTTCTTCCCCCCTCCTCTCCCCCTCCTCTTCCCCCCTCTTCCGCCTCCTCTTCCCCGCCTCCTCTTCCCCGCCTCATCTTCCCCGCCACATCTTCCCCCGCCACATCTTCCCCCGCCACATCTTCCCCCGCCACATCTTCCCCCGCCACATCTTCCCCCGCCTCCTCTTCCCCGCCTCCTCTTCCCCGCCTCCTCTTCCCCCGCCTCCTCTTCCCCCGCCTCCTCTTCCCCGCCTCCTCTTCCCCCGCCTCCTCTTCCCCCGCCTCCTCTTCCCCCGCCTCCTCTTCCCCCGCCTCCTCTTCCCCCGCCTCCTCTTCCCCCGCCTCCTCTTCCCCCGCCTCCTCTTCCCCGCCTCCTCTTCCCCCACCTCCTCCCCCCCAACCCGTCCCCCTCCCCTCCCACCCATCCCCTCTTCCCTCTCACCCATCCCCCTCTTCTTCCCCCCTCCTCTCCCCCTCCTCTTCCCCCCTCTTTCCCCTCCTCTTCCCTGCCTCCTCTTCCCCCCACCTCCTCTTCCCCCCACCTCCCCCCACCTCCTCTTCCCCCCAACCCGTCCCCCTCCCCTCCCACCCATCCCCTCTTCCCTCCCACCCGCCCCACCTCTCCTCTTCCCTCAAACCCATCCCCCTCCTCCCCTCCCACCCTCCAACCCATCCCCATCCTCTCCCCTCTCACCCATCCCCCTCTTCTTCCCATCCCCCTCTTCTTCCCATCCCCCTCTTCTTCCCCCCTCCTCTCCCCCTCCTCTTCCCCCTCCTCTTCCCCCTCCTCTTCCCCCCCCCTCTTCCCCCCCTCTTCCCCCTCCTCTTCCCCGCCTCCTCTTCCCCCCAACCCGTCCCCCTCCCACCCGTCCCACCTCTCCTCTTCCCTCAAACCCATCCCCCTCCTCCCCTCCCACCCTCCAACCCGTCCCCATCCTCTCCCCTCTCACCCATCCCCTCTTCCCTCTCACCCATCCCCCTCTTCTTCCCCCCCCTCCTCCCCCCTCCTCTCCCCCCCTCCTCTCCCCCCTCCTCTCCCCCCTCCTCTCCCCCCTCCTCTCCCCCCTCCTCTCCCCCTCCTCTTCCCCCCTCCTCTCCCCCTCCTCTTCCCCCCTCCTCCCCCCCTCTTCTTCCCCCTCTTCCCCCCCTCTTCCCCCCCTCTTCCCCCTCCTCTTCCCCCTCTTCCACCTCTTCCCCACCTCCTCTTCCCCACCTCCTCTTCCCCACCTCCTCTTCCCCCCACCTCCACCTCTTCCCCACCTCCTCTTCCCCACCTCCTCTTCCCCCCACCTCCTCTTCCCTCAAACCCATCCCCTTCCTTCCCTCCCACCCTCCAACCCGTCCCCATCCTCTCCCCTCCAACCCGTCCCCATCCTCTCCCCTCCAACCCGTCCCCATCCTCTCCCCTCCAACCCGTCCCCATCCTCTCCCCTCCAACCCGTCCCCATCCTCTCCCCTCCAACCCGTCCCCATCCTCTCCCCTCCAACCCGTCCCCATCCTCTCCCCTCCAACCCGTCCCCATCCTCTCCCCTCCAACCCGTCCCCATCCTCTCCCCTCCAACCCGTCCCCATCCTCTCCCCTCCAACCCGTCCCCATCCTCTCCCCTCCAACCCGTCCCCATCCTCTCCCCTCCAACCCGTCCCCATCCTCTCCCCTCCAACCCGTCCCCATCCTCTCCCCTCCAACCCGTCCCCATCCTCTCCCCTCCAACCCGTCCCCATCCTCTCCCCTCCAACCCGTCCCCATCCTCTCCCCTCCAACCCGTCCCCATCCTCTCCCCTCTCACCCGTCCCCATCCTCTTCCCTCTCACCCATCCCCCTCTTCTTCCCCCCTCCTCTCCCCCTCCTCTTCCCCCTCCTCTTCCCCCCACCTCCTCCTCCTCTTCCCCCCACCTCCTCCTCCTCTTCCCCCCACCTCCTCTTCCCTCCCACCCGTCCCCCCCCTTCCCTCCCACCCTCCAACCCGTCCCCCTCCTTCCCTCCCACCCTCCAACCCGTCCCCCTCCTTCCCTCCCACCCTCCAACCCGTCCCCATCCTCTCCCCTCCAACCGTCCCCATCCTCTCCCCTCCAACCCATCCCCTCTTCCCTCTCACCCATCCCCCTCCTCTTCCCCTCCTCTTCCCCCTCCTCTTCCCCCCTCCTCTTCCCCCCTCCTCTTCCCCCTCCTCTTCCCCCTCCTCTTCCCCCCTCCTCTTCCCCCACCTCTTCCCCCCACCTCTTCCCCCCTCCTCTTCCCCCACCTCTTCCCTCTCTCCAGCCCACCTCTTTCCCCACCCCCTCCTTCTCTCTCCTTGTTCCTGAGGCTGATGACAGCTGCTCAACAGAGTCCTCTGTCAACTTGCCCCCAGGTGTGGTGCATTTTTGAAGATCCTTCCTCTCCTGGGGACGAGATTTCTGGAGCTTCTGTTGGCATTTCTGTTGCACTGGGGTTTTACGGGATGGGGTCGCTAGCCCCATATCCAGCCTTCCTCCTTTCGCAACCGGCTTGGGACTGTTGATGGCAGAGTTTGGGAGACTGCTGGCCACGTGTAAAACTATATTCGGGTTGTCAGATCACTAACACTAGGTCTTTGTCAGCACAGACGGGACCAACGATCATCTCCATCGTAGTGAACTCTGGCTGGGCGAGTTTCTCATTTTCTCTTTCAGTGTATGTTAGGTATTTAAAGCCCAGTGTAGTGGTTTCACCGTTAACTACTCCTTAGTCAGACCATTGCTACTATCCGGTTGCCAAAACTGTGCTGGGTGCCTCACCCCCACATTGTATGTTCTCCCTCCCCTTTACTTCATAGGGTGCATTAAACTGGCTCTTGTTTGTTCCTCCTGCAGGTCTCAGCCTCCAGAATACAGGTCAGTATTTCACATTGCTCGTCTTGACTCATAGATGCTCCTTGCTACTGTTGCTATCTCAGAGAATCTTAACACTGCAACCTTATGATGAATGGCATCTTTGTGGGTTATTATCCAATAATTTATGTCATAGCTTTATAAAACTCTAGCTGACTGCATGTGCCTGCGATTTAGGAAGGATGTGAAGGCTGTGGAGAGGGTGCTGCCTGGGGTGGTGGTAGAGACGGATATATTAGGGATGTTTAAGAGACGTTTAGATGGGCACTCAGATGTGAGGGAAATGGAAGAACATGGACATAATGTAGACAGAAGGTATTAGTTTAATTGGCCATAAGTTTAATTGGTTTGGCACCACGTTGTGGGCCGAAGGGCCTGTGCTGTGCTGTTCTTTGCCAAGTCTGCATGAAGAACTGGATGGATAGGAAATGCCGATGGGACAGAGTGGCCTGTCGCTGTGTCTGAACTTTATCACCCGACTTGTCTTTGCAGCCCAAGAACATGGTGGGTAGTGACAGGATGTGCTGGGGAGAACTTGTTGGATAGCGAGGATACTGCCTAGGATGGAAGCATGGAAGGGTATGTGGAGGGGAAGGGTTAGATTGATCACAGGGTTAACAGGTCAGCACAACATTGTGGGCCAAAGAGCTAGTACTGTGCTGTAGTGTTCTATGTCAATGTAGTGGTTACCTGGAATTAAAAGTTGTAATATTTTGGTTGTTTTGAATATTCTCTTGAGTATAGTGATCCAAGTAGTGAATGTGGAATATTGCATATTGATGCAATGCAAGGAGAGGAGATGCAAGAGAAACTGCATGGAATGCACTACTGGGATGGTGGTAGACGCAGACACATTGGGGACATTTAAGATAGGATGAAAGTGAAATTGGAAGGCTATGGGGAAGGGAAGAATTAGACTGACTTTGGAGTAGGTTACACTGATACAACATTGCGTACTATTCCATGTTATGTTCTATTGGTCCTGTCTGCCTATGCTTTCCTTCCAATTAGTCATTAGATTGAAAAAGAACTGAATATAACCTTGATCTTTCCCCATTGTGTGTGTGTTAGCCCCACCCAGCCGGTTGGTGAAGGATGAGTTTGTCCATGAATGTGTGCAGCTGGATGGACCGCAGGTCATGTCTCACCCTGAGGAACACGGACTTCCACCAGTCAAGCATCCGCCGGGTGCACTGCCACCATCCGAAACCTACGCCCAGCCTCTCCCGCCACCAATACTTCCTTTACCAGAGCCGTCCAGATCAACTGTGCACAGCTATCCGAACATTCCCATATCGCCTCCTCGTGAGTACACCATCTTACTGAAAGATCCTCTGCGAATCATTCCCACGTCTTGCCTCCTTACTCCAGGGTCAAAGCCCTGCCTGAATGTTGTTGTCAAGCTTGTTTAATAGATTGAAGTGTGCCTCCTCTATCAGCTGTTTAGTCCAGCAGTGTGTTAAGTTACAAGAGCCACTTGGGTGTCTGCATGTAGCTTTTGCTACTAATTCCTCAGAATTCCCCCAGCAGGATCAGAATCTGGTTTATTATAACTGACAAGTCATAGAAACATAGAAAATAGGTGCAGGAGTAGTCCATTGGGCCCTTCGAGCCTGCACCGCCATTCAGTATGATCATGGCTGATCATCCAACTCAGAACCCTGTACCTGCTTTCTCTCCATACCCCCTGATCCCTTTAGCCACAAGGGCCATATCTAACTTCCTCTTAAATATAGCCAATGAACCGGCCTCAACTGTTTCCTGTGGCAGAGAATTCCACAGATTCACCACTCTCTGTGTGAAGAAGTTTTTTCTCATCTCGGTCTTAAAAGGCTTCCCCTTTATCCTTAAACTGTGACCCCTCGTTCTGGACTTCCCCAACATCGGAAACAATCTTCCTGCATCTAGCCTGTCCGATCCCTTTAGAATTTTATATGTTTCAGTAAGATCCCCCCTCAATCTTCTAAATTCCAGTGAGTATAAGACTTTCATCATATGAAAGTCCTGCCATCCCAGGAATCAATCTGGTGAACCTTCTTTGTACTCCCTCTATGGCAAGAATGTCTTTCCTCAGATTATGGGACCAAAACTGCACACAATACTCTAGGTGTGGTCTCACCAAGGCCTTGTACAACTGCAGTAGAACCTCCCTGCTCCTGTACTCAAATCCTTTTGCTATGAATGCCAACATACCATTTGCCTTTTTCACCGCCTGCTGTACCTGCATGCCCACCTTCAATGACTGGTGTACAGTGACACCCAGGTCTCGTTGCACCTCCCCTTTTCTTAATCGGCCACCATTCAGATAATAATCTGTTTTCCTGTTCTTGCAACCAAAGTGGATAACCTCGCATTTATCCACATTAAATTGCATCTGCCATGAATTTGCCCACTCACCTAACCTATCCAAGTCACCCTGCATCCTCTTAGCATCCTCCTCACAACTAACACCGCCGCCCAGCTTCGTGTCATCCGCAAACTTGGAGATGCTACATTTAATTCCCTCGTCTAAATCATTAATATATATTGTAAACAACTGGGGTCCCAGCACTGAGCCTTGCGGTACCTCACTAGTCATTGCCTGCCATTCTGAAAAGGTCCCATTTACTCCCACTCTTTGCTTCCTGTCTGCCAACCAATTCTCTTATCCACATCAATACCATACCCCCAATACCGTGTGCTTTAAGTTTGCACACTAATCTCCTGTGTGGGACCTTGTCAAAAGCCTTTTGAAAATCTAAATATACCACATCCACTGGCTCTCCCCTATCCACTCTACTAGTTACATCTTCAAAAAATTCTATAAGATTCGTGTGATTTTCCTTTCACAAATCCATGCTGACTTTGTCCGATGATTTCCCCTCTTTCCAAATGTGCTGTTATCACATCTTTGAAAACCCACTCTAGCATTTTCCCCACTACCGATGTCAGACTCACCGGTCTATAATTCCCTGGTTTTTCTCTCCCTCATTTTTTAAAAAGTGGGGTTACATTAGCCACCCTCCAATCCTCAGGAAATAATCTAGAATCTAAGGAGTTTTGAAAAATTATCACTAATGCATCCACTATTTCTTGGGCTACTTCCTTAAGCACTCTGGGATGCAGACCATTTGGCCCTGGGGATTTATCTGCCTTTAATCCCTTCAATTTACCGAACACCACTTCCCTACTAACATGTATTTCCCTCAGTTCCTCCATCTCACTAGACCCTCGGTCCCTTACTATTTCCGGAAGATTATTTATGCCCTCCTTAGTGAAGACAGAACCAAAGTAGTTATTCAATTGGTATGCCATGTCTTTGTTCCCTATGATCAAGTCACCTGTTTCTGACTGTAAAGGACCTACATTTGTCTTGACCAATCTTTTTCTTTTCACATATCTATAAAAGCTTTTACAGTCAGTTTTTATGTTCCCTGCCAGCTTTCTCTCATAATCTTATTTCCCTTTCCTAATTAAGCCCTTTGTCCTCCTCTGCTGGTCTCTGAATTTCTCCCAATCCTCAGGTGTGCCGCTTTTTTTGGCTAATTTATATGTTTCTTCTTTGGACTTGATACTATCCCTAATTTCCCTTGTCAGCCAGGGGTGCACTACCTTCCCTGGTTTATTCTTTTGCCAAACTGGGATGAACAATTGTTGTAGTTCATCCATGTGAACTTTAAATGCTTGCCATTGCATATCCACCATCAACCCTTTAAGTATCATTTGCCAGTCTATCTTAGCTAATTCACGTCTCATACCTTTAAAGTTACCCTTCTTTAAGTTCAGAACCTTTGTTTCTGAATTAACTATGTCACTCTCCATCTTAATGAAGAATTCCACCATATTATGGTCACTCTTACCCAAGGGGCCTCGCACGACAAGATTGCTAACTAACCCTTCCTCATTGCTCAATACCCAATCTAGAATGGCCTGCTCTCTAGTTGGTTCCTCGACATGTTGGTTCAGAAAACCATCCCGCATACATTCCAAGAAATCCTCTTCCTCAGCACCCTTACCAACTTGGTTCACCCAATCTATATGTAGATTGAAGTCACCCATTATAACTACTGTTCCTTTATTGCACGCATTTCTAATTTCCTGTTTAATGCCATCCCCAACTTCACAACTACTGTTAGGTAGCCTGTACACAACTCCCACCAGCGTTTTCTGCCCCTTAGTGTTATGCAGCTCTGCCCATATCGATTCCACATCCTCCAGGCTAATGTCCTTCTTTTCTATTGCGTTAATCTCCTCTCTAACCAGCAATGCTACCCCACCTCCTTTTCTTTCCTTTCTATCCCTCCTGAATATTGAATATCCCTGGATGTTGAGCTCCCATCCTCGGTCACCCTGGAGCCATGTCTCTGTGATCCCAACTATATCATATTCTTTAATAACTATCTGCACATTCAATTCATCTACCTTGTTACGAATGCTCCTCGCATTGACACACAAAGTCTTCAGGCTTGTTTTTACAGCACTCTTAGCCCTTATACAATTATGTTGAAAAGTGGCCCTTTTTGATTTTTGCCCTGGATTTGCCTGCCTGCCACTTTTACTTTTCACCTTACTACTTTTTGCTTCTACCCTCATTTTACACCCCTCTGTCTCTCTGCACTTGTTCCCATCCCCTTGCCACATTAGTTTAAATCCTATTGAACAGCAGTAGCAAATGCTCCCCCTAGGACATTGGTTCCAGTCCAGCCCAGGTGCAGACCGTCCTGTTTATACCAGTCCCACCTCCCCCCAGAACTGGTTCCAATACCCCAGAAATTTGAATCCCTCCCCCTTGCACCATTTTTCAAGCCACGTATTCATCTGAAATATCCTCCTATTTCTACTCTGACTAGCACGTGGCACTGGTAGTAATCCAGAGATTATTACCTTTGTGGTCCTACTTTTTAGTTTATCTCCTAACTCCCTAAATTCACCTTAGGTCCTCATCCTGTTTTTTACCTATATCGTTGGTACCTATGTGCACCACGACCACTGGCTGTTCACCCTCCCATTCCAGAATGTCCTGCAGCCGCTCAGAGACATCCTTGACCCTTTCACCAGGGAGGCAACATACCATCCTGGAGTCTCGATTGCAGCCGCAGAAACGCCTATCTACTCCCCTTACAATCGGATCCCCTATCACTATAGCTCTCCCACTCCTTTTCCTTCCCTCCTGTGCCGCAGAGCCACCCATGGTGCCATGAACTCGGCTGCTGCTGCCTTCCCCTGATGAGACATCTCCCCCAACAGTATCCAAAACAGTATAACTGTTTAGGAGGGAGATGACCTCAGGGGACTCCTGCACTACCTGCCTACTGCTACGCTGTCTAGTGGCCACCCCTTCCCTTTCTGCCTGTGTAGCCTTTACCTGCGGTGTGGCCAACTCACTGAACGTGCTATTCACGACTTTCTCAGCATCACAGATGCTCCAGTATGAATCCACTCGCAGCTCCAGATGCTCAATGCGGTCTGCCAGAAGCTGCAGCTGGACACACTTCCTGCACACATAGTCGTCAGGGACACTGGAAGTATCCCTGATTTCCCACATGCTGCAGGATGAACAAACCACGGGGCCGATCTCAGCTGCCATGACCTACCCAATACTTGCCTCAACTTTTGAAACTTTCTCCTTTGAAAGGAACTTACCCGGCCTTACCTCACTTGGAGTGAAGCTCATCAGCCTCTGCTCGCCGAAGCCTCTGGAGACAAAGCCTTCCTACTCTGTCGCCCGCTCCGTCTACTGTTCTCTTTAAATACTCTCGCTGCCTCACGGTCCGACTTACATGTGCTTGCGCAGTCATGCCCCGTTAAACTGCCAAAGAAAATGACATAAAAGTCATAAAATTTGTTCTTTTGCAGCAGCAGTATACTGCAATACATAAAAATTATTTCAAGCTGCAATAAGAATGTATAAAAAATAAATAAAACAGGTTTCCCCTGCAATCCAAAGGTAGAACGTTCCTATGAAAATGTTTGTAATCTGAAATGTCGTAAAGCGAAGAAGCAATTACCATTAATTTATATGGGAAAAATTTTTGAGCATTCCCAGACCCAAAAAAAAACCCTACCAAATCAAAGCAAATAACACGAAACCTAAAATAACACTAACATATAGTAAAAGCAGGAATGATATATAAAGTAGAAATATTGTAGGAACGGTGTAGTTTCACTTATCAAACTCAGGAAGGCAGCGAGCCAAAATCGATTTGAAGAAAAAAAATCAGCACGTACACGCATGTGCAAACAACTGCCCGCACAAGGCTTCACGGTCATTGTAGTCTTTCTTGAGGTAAACACACGTATAAAGCAGGCGTCTTTTTTTCATAAAAGCAAAAATCCTCTTTGGTTAGCGAAAACAGGTATTAATGCAAGTCTTTTGTAACAGCGAGTTGTCGTAAATCGAACGTTCGAAAAGCGGGAGCCACCTGTAGTGGAAATAGCAAAATAGTGAGGCAGGGTTCGTGGGGTGTTCAGAAATCTGATGCTGGAGAGGGGAAGCTGTTCCTAAAATATTGTGTGTGCGTCTTCAGGCTCCTGTACCTTCTAGCAATGAGAAGAGGGCATGTTCTGGGTGATGGGGTGGGGGGGGTGGGGTGTCCTTAATAATGGCCGTCACCTTCTTGAGGAATCATCTTTAAAGATGTCCTTGATGCTGGGGAGGCCAGTGCCCGTGACGGAGCTGGCTGACTCTGTAACCCTGTACAACTTTTTCCGATCCTGTGCATTGGTGCCTCCATACCAGACAGTGATGCAACTAGTCATGGTACAGCTGTAGAAATTTGCTAGAGTCTTTGGGAACATACCAGTTCTCAAATGCCTAATGAAATATAGTTGCTGTCTTTGTAATTGCATCAATGTGTTGGGTCCAAAATAAATCTTAAGAGACACTGAGGCACAGGATCTTGAAGTTGCTCACCTCTTCCACTGTTGTCCCCTGATATCCCCCCCCCCCCTCCGCCCCACTTCCTAAGGTCCACAATTAATTCCAACGTTATTGTGATACCTCTCAACCAGCTGATCTATCTCAGTCCTGTATGCCTCCTCTTCACTATCTGAAATTCAGCCAACAATAGTTGTGTGTGTGTGTGCTGGCTCCATAGTTGATTAGATTCTGTGGCCTTGCATCACTGAACTTAATAGAAGTGGTACAAATTATGCAATATGCAATAATTATGCAATCTTGTTATGCAATAATTCTATGAAGTTTCTTTCTCTAAGGAAGGTGTTGGTAGCATAGCAGTTGGTGTAACACCAATGATCTCTGATCTGGGTACAATTCCCACTGCTCTCACTAAGGAACCTGGATATTCTCCCTGTGACCACAAGAGTTTCCTCCGGATGCTCCGGTTTCCCCTCTCATTCTGAAGATGTACGGGCTAGGGTTAATAAATTGTGGGTATACTATGTTGGTGCTGGAAGTGTTGCTACTCTTACAGGTTCCCCAGCACAATCCTCACTGATTTGATTTCATGAAAACGCTACGTTTTATTGTATGTGTCAATGTACATGTAACAAATAAAACTTAAGATATCTTTGTCTTTATGTTCTACTATGGGTAGAGTTGGTGTCTGTGGCTAAGGTGTCTCTTACTTACCTACCTTTATCATTCTGTTACCATGGTGGAATGATTGAAATGGAAATGTTTAAATCATTTCAAGAGTTGTATTTATTTATTTAGAGATACAGCACTGAACAGGCTCTTCCAGCCCATTGATCTGTGCTGCCCAGCAACCCACCTATTTAACCCCTAGCCTAATCAGAGGACAATCCACAGTGAGCAATTTACCTACTAACCAGATTGTCTTTGTTCTGTGGGAGGAAACTGGAGCACCCGGAGGAAACCCACACTCGTTTGGTGGAGTGTACGTACGAACTCCTTATAGAGGACGACAGAATTGAACTCCGACAACCTGAACTCTAGCAGTGTCGTGCTCACTGCTTCCTTACTGTGGTGCCCCAGTTTCCCCTGTGGCGACTGTGGCTTCAGTTTTAACTGAAGAATTATTTTTCCACTCAGAAGGTAACTTCTAACCTGCTTTCTCTCAGCAGCCAACAGTTCGCTCCTCAACATGAACCACAGTGAAGGCTTGCTGCAGATTGCTCCACCACTACAACAGATTGCACCTCCCCCGACACCCCCCACGACGGCCGCCCCTCATCCGTCTCAGCAGAACGGATTCCCTCCACTGAAACAGCCGTACCACAGTAAGTCATAAACACAAATGATTCTGCAGGTGCTGCAAATCCATAATAACACACACTAAATGCTGGAGGATCTCTGCAGGTCAGGCAGCTTCCACGGAAATGAATAAACAGTGTACACTTCTGGCTGAGACCCTTCTTCAGGACCGGAAAGAAGGGAGAAGAATCCAAACTTAAAAGGTGGGGGAGGGGAAGGAGGATGGCTGGAAGGTGATAGGTGAAGCCAGGTGGGTGAGAGAGGTAAAGGGCTGGTGAAGAAGGAATCATAGGAGAGGAGAGTAGACCATCAGAGAAAGAGAAGAATGTGGGGCACTTGGGGGGGGGGGTATTAGGCAGGTGAGAAGAAGAGGTAAAAGGCCAGTGTGGGGAAATGAAGAGGGAAGGAAGAGAGGAAAGAAGTACTGGAAGGAGAAATTAGGTTGGAGGTTTCTTAGACAGAATATCGGGTGTTGCTTCTCCACTCTGAGAGGTGCCTCTTGGCAAAGGAGGAAGCCATGAGCTGACATGTTGGAATGGGAATGGGGTTAGGAATTTAAATGGTTGGCCACTGGGAAATTCCACTTTCAGCAGACAGAGCAGAGGTGATAGACAAAGTGGTCTCCCAATACACAGTGTGTTCCCCTTTTGTAATTGTGACTGTTTGAAGCACATTGTGCCTGACTGTTGCTCCAGATTTCAAACTGCAATATAAATGGGAATTTGCACCACTGGCAGCTTGTTGAATAAAATCACAATGTTGGAAGCACTCAGCAGCTCCGGCAGCATCTGTGGAGAGAGAAAGTGCTGCTATTTCAGTTCAGAGGGAGTGGTTTTAATTCCTCATGAAATGTGATACTGGATCATAAACTCTAGAGCCTGGGGAGGTGTAATTTTTATAGCTATGTACCATCCAACAGAGTCATGTCAGTGACAGCAGTCCTATTGGTTTTAAAGAATGTAATAGGACACTACTTAGAGAATTGACTATGAAATGGCATCATGCTGCTCGTATTCCATCCGCATTGCCTCCAGCCTAATGGCAGAAACATCGAGTTCTCTAATTCTTCAATTAAAATGACCAGAAATTACTTACAGATACCAAAGGGGCTAACTTCACTCAACTTCACTTGCCCCATTACTGAGGCATTCCCTCAACCCATGGACTCATTTTCAAGCACCCTTCATTTCATGTTCTGGATATTTATCGCTTATTTATTTATTATTATTATTTTATCTTTTGTGTTTGCACAGTTTATTGTCTTTTGCACTTTGGTCTGTCCTGTGAGGTGCAGTTTTTCGTTGATTCTATTGTTTTTGTGAATGCCCGCAAGGTAATTAATCTCAGGGTTGTATATGGTGACATGTATGTACTTTGCTTTAGACTTACATTTTCCTCCCCCTAGGCAGAGAGGTTGTTTCACATCCTTTAAACATAGGACATAGGAGTAGAATTAGGCCTTTCAGTCTTCTCTGCCATTCCGTCATGGCTGATCCTGAATCCCACTTACCTCATACACCTGCCTTCTTGCCATATCTTTTGATGCCCTGACCGATCAGGAAACAATCAACTTCCATCTTAAGTATACCCACAGACTTGGCCTCCACCGCAGTCTGTGGCAGAACATTCCCAAGATTCACTGATACCCCCACCACAGGAAGCCTCCTCTCCACATCCACCCTATCTAGCCCTTTCAACATTTGGGAGGTGTCAATGAGATCCCCCTCCCCCCCCCCCCCCAAATTCTTCTAAATTCCAGTGAGTACAGGCTCAAAGTTGCCAAACACTCCTTGTATGTTAATCCCTTCATTCCCCGAATCATCCTCGTGAACCTCCTCTGGTCTCTTGCCAATGACAACACCTCCTTTCTAAGATATGGGGCCCAAAACTGTTGACAGTACTCCAAGTGCGAGACTAATGTCTTACAAAGGCTCGGCATTATCTCCTTCCTTTTATATCCTATTCCCCTTGAAGTAAATGCCAACATTACATTTGCCTTCTTTACCACAGATTCAACCTGTGAATTAACCTTCTGTGTCTTGTACGAGGACTCCCAAGTCCTTCTCATTTAGATAATAGTCTGCACTACTGTACCTTTCTGCAAACTTTACCACAAAGCCATCAATTCCGTTATCTAAATCATTGACAGACAATGTGAAGAGGAGCGGTCCCAATACAGACCTCTGAGGAACACCACTAGTCTCCGGCAGCCAACCAGAAAAGGCCCCTTTTATTCCCACTCGCTGCCTCCTGCCTGTCAGCCATTCTGCTGTCCACGCCAGTGTCTTTCCTGTAACACTCATAGGATTTTGTCTTGTTAAGTAGCATAGTGTGGCACCTTATCAAACACCTTCTGAAAATCCAAGTAAATGACATCCACTGCCTCGCCTTTGACCACCCTGCTTGTTACTTCCTCAAAGAACTCTTAACAGATTTGTTAGACAAGATTTCCCTTTACAGAAACCGTGCTGAATTTGACTTACCGTAGATGTCGGATTATAAGCTGCTACTTTTTTCCCACATTTTGAACAGCTTTGAACTTTGCGGCCTTTAATACAGTGCGGCTAATGCATGATTTTTTTCATGCCGCCAAAAACATTTTGCCTCGTAACAGTAGACCAATAAAATTGATGAGTAGTTCACAGAGGTCCAATGAAATTGTACGATAAATCAAGCGCACTTTCACAATTAAATTATTGTAAATCAGTCATTTGTACTCACCCTCATCAACATGGAAAACACTCGAAGAAAAGCATTGTGCTGCCTTTATGGCAGTTATTTAGTTTATAATATTTTCGCTTAGTAATTCATTTTCTAGTTAAAGTTAGAAGTGTTTTAACTATATTTGTTTTCTGTACTACATCGCGGGATGCTATGACGTCACACCCGGTTTCGCCGCGTCTTGTGGGAAAAATGCCAGTTTGCGATAAACGGGAAGGAGGGGGGCGAGCGGCATTGGATCTGAGCGAACGCTGCTTTTAAGTTAAAGGCGATCAATAACTTTTCCTGGTAGGCTGCAGTATATATATTTTTTACCAGTCGTTCGGAGATATTGGAATGTTGTTCAGTAAAAAAGTATACGCAACGTATATTTAAAAGTAGCCGCGTTACAGGCACGGTTCGAAAAAAAGCATTTGCAATATGTATTTGTTTATGTTACCATATGGATTTAATTAAAAGTTAAAAAATCCTCACGTGTAATATCTTTCTGTGTAAATATCTCATATTACAACGTGGGACACCTGCGGCCGAAAATCCGGTGCGGCCTGTACAAGTAAAAAATTGATTTTCTTTCTAAAATTAGAGCCAGCGGCTTTTAATCAGGTGCGCTCTGTAGTCCGGAATCTACGGTATTTTATCATTAGTCGCCAAGTACCTTGGAACCTCATCCTTAATAATAAACTCAAACACTTCCTCAAGCACTGAGGTTAGGCTAACTGGCCTATAATTTTCTTTCTTTTGTCTCTCCCCCCCCCCCCCCCCCCCCTTAAAGAGTGGAGTGACATTTGCAATCTAATAGTCCTCCAGGACCATGCCAGAATCAAATGATTCTTGAAAGATCATGACCAATGCATCTGTTATCTCTTCAGCAACCTCTCTCAGGACTCTGGGATGTAGTCCATCTGGTCCAGTTGACTTATCCACCTTAAGTTTGCTTAGCACTTTTTCCTTTGTAATAGCAATGGCACTCTCTCCTGCTCCCTGACACTCATGGACCTTTGCAACACTGCTAATGTCTTCCACAGTGAAGAATGATGCAAAGAACATAATAAGTTCATCTGCCATTTCTTTGTCCCCCATTACTACCTCACCAGTGTCATTTTCAGTGGTCCTCTATCAACTCTCACCTCCCTTTTACTCTTTATATAATTGGAAAAAAAACCTTTTGGTATCCTGCTTTATCTTATTGGCTAGTCTGCCCTCATATTTAATCTTCTTCCTTCTTATAGCTTTTTTTTTAGTTGCCTTTTGTTGGACTTTAAAAGTTTCGCAATCATCCAACTTCCCACTCATTTTTGCTGCCTTATATCCCCTTTCCTCGGCTTGTATGCAGTCCTTAACTTCCCTTGTCAACCATGGTTGCCTACCCCTGCCGTCTGAGAGCTTCTTCCTCTGTGGGACATAACTATCCTGCGCCTTGTGAACTATTCCCAGAAACTTCAGCCCTGCTCTGCTCTGCCGTCATCCCTGCCAGTATCCTCCTCCAATCCACCTGGGCAAGCCCCTCTCTCATGCCTCGGTAATTCCCTTTATTCCATTGCAATACTGACACATGTGAGTTATGCTTCTCCCTCAGATTGCAGTATGAATTCAATCATGTTATGATCACTGTCTCCTAATGGTTCCTTTATGTTACGCTCCCTAATAAGATCTGGGGTATTAATAAACTCAATCTAAGATAGCCTTTCTCCGAGTAGACTTGAGCACAAGCTGCTCTGAAAAGCCATCTTGTAGGCATTCAATAAATACCCTCTCTTGCGATCCAACACCAACCTGATTTTCCCAATTCTCTTGCATCTTGAAGTCCCCAATTACAATTGTGTCATCGCCTTTATTACACACTTTTTCCAGCTCCCTCTGCAATCTCAACCCCACATCTTGGCTACTATTTGGAGGCCTACATATGATTCCCATCTTTTTTTTAAATCCTTGCAGTTTCTAAAGATGTAATTCCATCTGATATCAACAGAGCCACACCACTGCCTATGCCCCTGCCTGTTCTTTCAATACAAAGTACATCCTTTGAGTGAGGAGAAGTTATCTACCCTGGTTCAGGTTTTTCACCTACCACCTGCCAGCTCCTCACTTCATCCTCCCTCCCCCACCCACCCAACTTCCCCTCACCTGTCACCTGCCAGTGTCTCACTTCATCCCCCCTCTCCCCCACCCACCCACCTTCCCCTCACCTGGTCTCACCTGTCACCTGCCAGCTTGTACTGCTCCCTCTCCCCCACTTTCTTATTCTGGCTTCTTCCCCTTCCTCTCCAGTCCTGATGAGGAGTCTCAGCCTGAAACGTCGACTGTTTGTTCCCCTTCATAGATGCTACCTGACCTGCTGAGTTGTGGTGAATATTACCACAAATAGGTCAATAAGATATAATTCAAAATGCACAGGTCGCTGTCCCAGTGACAGAACCTCAGTGGTGACAGGGTGTTCATTCACCTCATGGTCATGAAGAAGAAGCTGTTGTAATGGGAGAGGTGGTGGCCTTCCAGTTGTAAGCAGAGGGAGTAACTTGCTGAAACTATGAGTGGTATTATCTTGTTAATTGGTTGATTATTGTCATATGTACAGTGAAGAACTGTTGCTTTGCATGCCATCCAGACAGATTATTCCAAACAATGTACATTGAGATAGTACAAAAGGGAAAAGCATTACTAACTAGTGTTACAATTGCAAGGAAGGTGCAGTGCAGGGAGACAAAGTTTTGGTAATGTAAACACAAAATGTTGGAGGAACTCAGCAGGTTAGGCAGCATCTATAGAAATGACTTTTCATGCTGAGACGCTTCACCATGTCTGCATGAGTCTTTCCAAGTATTGATATTGGTTTATTATTGTCACACGTGCCAAGATACAGTGAAAAGTTTATATACTGTTTAAGACCATAAGATGTAAGGGTAGAATGAGGCCACTTGGCCCATCGAGTCTGCTCCTCCATTTCATCATGGCTGATCCATTTTCCTCTCAGCCCCAGTCTCCCGCCATATACATACAGCATACGTCATTGAGATTAACAGGCTTGCAGTATAAACTCATTTACATAGAGTAAGTGAGTGAGGATGTAACAATAACAATGCATAATAAAGTGCAAAAGATGCCAAAAAAGTGCAGTGCAGGTAAACAATGTGCAAGATTATAATGAGATTGATAGTGAGGCGAAGAGTCCATCTTATCATCCATGCAAGAGCCTGATATCAATGGGGTTGGAGTGGCTCTCTCGCATGGTGGTACGAACTTTCAGGCTTTTGTGTCTTCTGCCCGATGAAAGAGGAGAAGAGAGAATGTCATGTGTGGTGGGCTTTGATTATGTTGGCTGCAGTGTCCATAGATGGAGGCTGGTTCCTGTGACATGCTGGTGAGGTAGATTAGGAGATTGAGATCATCTTCAAGAAGAGTCCATTTGAAAAACCTGGTGACATTTGGGATGGCCCATGAGCCAAGTGGTGTATGTTTTTAAACTTTTCTATCTTCTGTCTGATGGAAGGAGAAAAGAGAATGATCCTCGATTGTCAGCCGCTTTACGCAGCGGGAAGCGTAGATGTTGTCAGTGGAAGGGTGGCTAGCTTGTGTGATCGACCGAGCTGTGTCCACAACTCTGCAATTTCTTGCCATACAAAGCCTGAATAGGATACTTCTAAGGTGCATTTGTAAAAACTGGTGAGGGTTATCAGGGTCATGCTGAATTTTCTTAGCCTTTTGAGGAGGGTGTGCTACATTGAGCTCAGATATTATCTCAGGTTCTCTCTCCATGGATGCTGCTTGGTATACTGGATATATACAGCATGTATTACTCAGATTAACAGGTTTGCAATATAAACTCATTTACAAAATAAATTAAATGCAGTAGTTCTGATTGTTTATGTATAGTTACATTAGAGCTGACGGATTATTTTTCTTCCTTGTCCCACAGATACAACAGCCACGTGGACAGGCAGCAGCACGGCTGCCTACACCCCGAATATCGGGCCCCAGCAAAACGGACATGGGCAGCACCAGCCATCGCTTCATCACCCAAGCCATTACTGTAAGTCTCTGGGTGTGAGAGGCAAGATGAATAAATATACAGCTCTGTGTCATAGACCTAGACAAATCCAAACTCACAGTGCAGGCACCCAATTCTTAGTCAAGACAGTTGTTGCAGCAAATCATATTTATACGAGAGAGCAACACACACAATATGCTGGAGAAACTCAGCAGGTCAGGAAGCGTCTGTGGAGGGGAAAAACAATTACCGTTTCGGGCCAAGTCTCTTTATCAGAACTGGAAAGGAAGGAGGAGAAGGAAGTGCAAGGAGTTTTAATTGATTAGAGAGCTTAAGGTAAAGGAACCCCGAGGAGCCAGTGATCATATTATTCATCCTGCAATTTAAGAAGGAAAAGCTGAAGTCAGATATATCAGTATTACAATGGAGCCAAGAGTCTGGCCATTAATACTATATTCTGCCATCATATCTGACCTGCCAAAATGAACCACCTCACACTTATCTGGGTTGAACTCCATCTGCCACATCGCAGCCCAGTTTTGCATCCTATCAATGTCCCACTGTAACCTCTGACAGCCCTCCACGCTGTCCACTACACCCTCAACCTTTGTGTCATCAGCAAATTTACTAACCCATCCCTCCACTTATTCATCCAGGTCATTTATAAAAATCACAAAGAGTAAGGGTCCCAGAACAGATCCCTGAGGCACACCACTGGTGACCGACCTCCATGCAGAATATGACCCGTCTACAACCACTCTTTGCCTTCTGTGGTCAAGCCAGTTCTGGATCCACAAAGTTATGTCCCCTTGGTTCCCATGCCTCCTTCCTTTCTCAATAAGCCTTGCATGGGGTACTTTATCAAATGCCTTGCTAAAATCCATATACACTACATTTACGGCTCTACCTTCATCAATGTGTTTAGTCACATCCTCAAAAAATTCAATCAGGCTCGTAAGGCACGACCTGCCCTTGATAAAGCCATGCTGACCATTCCTGATCATATTATGCCTCTCCAAATGTTCATAAATCCTGCCTCTCAGGTTCTTCTCCATCAACTTACCAACCACTGAAGTAAGACTCACTGGTCTATAATTTCCTGGGCTATCTCAACTCCCTTTCTTGAATAAGGGAACAGCATCCGCAACCCTCCAATCTTCCGAAACCTCTCCCATCCTCATTGATGATGTAAAGATCATCGCCAGAGGCTCAGCAATCTCCTCCCTCACCTCCCACAGTAGCCTGGGGTACATCCCATCCGGTCCCGGTGACTTATCCAACTTGATGCTTTCCAAAATCTCCAGCACATCTTCTTCCTTAATATCTACGTGCTCAAGCTTTTCAGTCCGCGGTAAGTCATCCCTACAATCGCCAAGATCCTTTTCCATAGTGAATACTGAAGCAAAGTACTTATGAAGTACCTCTGCATCTCCTCTGGTTCCATACACACTTTCCCATTGTCACACTTGATTGGTCCTATTCTCTTACATCTTATCTTCTTTCTCTTCACATACATGTAGAATGCCTTGGGGTTTTCCTTAATCCTGTCCGCCAAGGCCTTCTCATGGCCCCTTCTGGCTCTCCTAATTTCATTCTTAAGCTCCTTGCTGCTAGCCTTATAATCTTCTAGATCTCTATCATTACCTAGTTTTTTGAACCTTTCATAAGCTCTTCTTCTTGACTAGATTTACAACAGCCTTTGTGTTGGTTCCTGTAGCCTACCATCCTTTCCGTCTCATTGGAACATACCTATGCAGAACTCCACGCAGACATCCCCTGAACATGTGCCACATTTCTTCTGTATGTTTCCCTGAGATTTATGCTTCCAAGTCCTGCCTGATAGCCTCATATTTCCCCTTACTCCAATTAAACTTTTACCTTAACTTGTCTGTTCCTATCCCTCTTCAATGCTATGGTAAAGGAGATAGAATTGTGATCACTATCTCCAAAATGCTCTCCCTTTGAGAGATCTGACACCTGACCAGGTTCATTTCCCAATACCAAATCAAGTACAGCCTCTCCTCTTGTAAGCTTATCTACATATTGTGTTAAGAAACCTTCTTGAACACACCTAACAAACTCCACCTCATCTAAACCCCTCACTCTAGGGAGATGCCAATCTATATTTGGAAAATTAAAATCTCCCACCACAACAACCTTGTTATTATTACATCTTTCCAGAATCTGTCTCCCTATCTGCTCCTCGATGTCCCTGTTACTACTGGGTAGTCTATTAAAAAAACACCTAGTAGAGTTATTGATCCCTTTCTGTTCCTAATTTCCACCGACAGACACTCCATAGACAACCCCTGCATTACTTCCTCCTTTTCTGCAGCCGTGACACTATCCATGATCAGCAGTGCCACACCCCCACCTCTTTTGCCTCCTTCCCTGTCCTTTCTGAAACATCTAAAGCCTGGCACTTGAAGTAACCATTCCTGCCCCTGCACCATCCAAGTCTCTGTAATGGCCACAACATCGTAGCTCCAAATGCTGATCCACGCTCTAAGTTCATCTGCTTTGTTCCTAATACTCCTCGCATTAAAATAGACACATCTCAAACTATTGGTCTGAGCGCATTCCTTCTCTATCACCTGCCTATTCTCCCTTTAGTACTGTCTCCAAGCTTTCTCTATTTGTGAGCCAACCTCCCTTTCCTCTGTCACTTCAGTTCAGTTCCCACCCTCCAGCAATTCTAGTTCAAACTCTCCCCAGTAGCCTTAGCAAACCTCCCACCAGGATATTGGACCCCTGGGATTCAAGTGCAACCCATCCTTTTTGTACAGGTTACATCTGTCCCAGAAGAGGTACCAATGATCCAGAAATCTGAATCCCTGCCCCTGCTCTAATCCCTCAGCCAGGCATTTATCCTCCACCTCACTCTATTCCTGTACTCACTGTCACGTGGCACAGGCAGTAATCCCAGGATGACTACCTTTGTGGTCCTGCTTCTCAGCTTCCATCCTAACTCCCTGGAGTCTGTTTTCAGGACCTCCTCCCTTTTCCTACCTATGTCGTTGGTACCAATGTGTACCATGACCTCTGGCTGTTCTCCTTCCCACTTCAAGATATCATGGACGCGATCAGAAACTCCCTGGACCCTGTACCTGGGAGGAAAACTACCATCAGTGTTTTTTTCCTGCCCTTTCTGAAACATCTAAACATCTGCGTCCACAGAATCGCCTATCTGACCCCCTAACTATAGGGTCCCTTATCACTACTGCCTTTCTCTTCCTTTCCCTACCCTTCTGAGCCACAGGGCCGGACTCTGTGCCAGAGGTTCAACCACTGTTGCTTCCCCCAGGTAGGCTGTCTCCCCCAACAGTACTCAATAGGAGTACTTATTGTTAAAGGGGACAGCCACTGGGGTACTCGCTGGCACCTGCCTCTTGCCCTTCCCTCTCATGACTATTACCCACTTATCTGTCTCCCCAGACCCCGGTGTGACCACCTGCCTATAAATCCTCTCTATCACCTCCTCACTCTCCCTGACCAGACAAAGGTCACTGAGCTGCATCTCCAGCTCCCTAACATGGTCCCTAAGGAGCTGCAGCTCGTCGCATGTGGCTCAGATGTGGCCGTCCGGGAGGCTGGGAAGCTCCCGGACTTCCCACATCTGACACCAAGCACAGAAAACTGGCTTCACACACATACTTTCTGTCTGTATTCTACACAGATAACCTACCTCGCCTTGACCCTTTATCGCCAAAGCCTTCCTATTCTGTCTACCTCTGCCATGATGCCTGCTGTATAAATCTGTCTTCTTTTTAAACTCTTCCCGCTGTTCTCACTGGCTGACCTCCACACACTTGCGCAGTCGTGCCCCGTTCAGACCGCTGAAGAAGTATTGGCTGGAATTTCTGGGAGTAATTTGGCAGGTTCAGGATATATACATCCCGAAGAGGAAGAAACATTTTAAAAGCAGAATGATACAACTGTGGCTAACAATAGAAGTCAAAATCAACATAAGAGCCAAAGAGAAGGCCTATAATAGAGCAAAAATTAATGGACAGTTAGAGGATTGGGAAGCTTTAGAAACCAACAGAAGATTACTAATAAAGTCATAAAGATAGAATACAAACGTGAGCTAGCCAATCTATGAAAGAGGATACCAAAAGTTTCTTCAGATATGTAAAGTGTAAAAGAGAGATGAGAGTGAATATGGGACCACTAGAAAACGATGTTGGAGAGATAGTAATGGGGAACAAGGTAATGGCAGACAAACTGAATAAGTATCTTGCATCAGATCAGTCTTCACTGTGGAAGACACTAGCAGTGTGCTGGAGGTTCAAGAGAGTCGGGGACAGAAGTGTGAAATTGCCATTACCAGGGAAAAGGTGCTTGAGAAACTGAAAGGTCTGAAGGTAGATAAGTCACCTGGAGGGTTCTGAAAGAGGTGGTTGAAGAGATTGTGGGGACATTATTTAATGAACTTTCAAGAATCAGTTAATTCTGGCATGGTCCCAGAGGAATGGAAAATTGCAAATCTCACTCCACTTTTCAAGAAGAAAGGAAACTATAGGCCAGTTAGTCTGACCTATCTTGGAATCGATTGTTAAGGACGTGGTTTCGGGGTACTTAGAGGCACATGATAAAATGGTTTCGTCAAGGGAAAACCTTGCCTGACGAATCTGTTGGAATTCTTTGAAGAATAACAACCAGGATAGACAAAGGATAATCAGTTGTTGATGTTGTGTACTTAGATTTTCAGAAGGCCTTTGACAAGGTGCCACACACGAGGCTGCTTAACAAGTTAAGAGCAAATGGTATTACAAGAAAGATTCTAGCATGAATAAAGCAGGGGCTGATTGACAGGAGGCTGAGTGTGGGAATAAAGGAAGCCTTTTCTGCGCAACTTCTGCCACCCTCAACAGGACCCCACCACTAAGGACATCTTTCCATCTCTACCCCTCTCTGCTTTTCGCAGGGATCGTTCCCTCCGCAACTCCCTGGTCCACACGTCCCTCCCCACAGAACTCCCACCTGGTACTTATCCCTGCAAGCGTAAGTGCTACACCTGTCCCTATACCTCCTCTCTTACCACCATTCAGGGCCCCAGACAGTCCTTCCAGATGAGGTAACACTCCACTTGTGAGACTGTTGGGGTCATCTATTGCATCCGGTGCTCCCGGTGCGGCCTCCTCTACATCGGCGAGACCCGACGCAGATTGGGGGACTGCTTCATCGAGCACCTCCGCTCCGTCCGTTACAACAGACAGGATCTCCCGGTTGCCACCCACTTCAACTCTGCTCCACATTCCCATTCGGATATGTCCGTACATGGCCTCCTCTACTGCTATGATGAGGCCAAACTGAGGTTGGAGGAGCAACACCTCATATACCGTCTGGTTAGTCTCCAGCCCCTTGGTATGAACATCGAATTCTCCAACTTCCAGTAATTCCCTCCCTCTCCCTTCCCCCCATCCTACTTTCACTCTGCCTCCTCTTCCAGTTGCCTATCACCTCTCTCATGAATCTGCCTTCTTCTACTACCCATAATGCTTTCCCCTTAGATTCCTTCTTCACCTCTCCAGCCTATCCCCTCCCTGCTTCCCCGCCCCCACCCCTTGATCTTTCCTCTGATTGGTTTTCCACCCTCCCCCCACCTTCTTTATAGGGCCCCTGCCCCCTCCTCCTTCAGTCCTGAGGAAGGGTCTCGGCCCGAAACGTTGACTGCTCATTTCAATGGATGCTGCCCGACCTGCTGAGTTCATCCAGCTTGTTTGTACGTGGGGATTGGACCACTGCATCAGTGGTGTACTTTGTGAAGCCTTTTCTGGGTGGCTGCCAGTGGTGTTCCATAGGGGGCAGTGTTGGGACTGGTTCTTTTTATGTTATGTCAATGATTTGGATGACAGAATTTTGTGGCCAAGTTTGCGGATGATACAAAGATCGTTGGAGAGACAGGTAGTTTTGAGGAAGTAGAGAGGCTACAGAAGGACAGGACAGATTAGGAGAATGGGCAAAGAAATGGCAGATGGAATAGTGTTGGGAAGTGTATGGTCATGTACTTTGGTAGAAGAAATGAAAGGGTAGACTATTTTCTAAATGGAGAGAAAATTTAAAAATCTGCGGTGCAAAAGTACTTGGGAGTCCTTGTGCAGGATTCCTTAAAAGTTGAGTTGCAGGTTGAGTCTGTGGTGAGGAAGGAATAAAATGTAAAAGAAAGGATGAAACTTTATAAAGCACTGGTGAGGCCTCACTTGGAGTATTGAGAGCAGTTTTGAGTTCCTTATGTAAGAAATGATGTGCTGACACTGGAGAGGGTTCAAAGGAGGTTTACAAAAATGATTCCGGATTGAATGGCTTGTCATGTGAAGAGTGTGTGATGGTTCTGGGCCTGAATTCCTGGAATTCAGAAGAATGAGGGGTAACCTCATTAACACCTATCAAATGTTGAAAGGCCTCAGTAGAGTGGATGTGGAGGGGATGTTTCCTATGGTGGGGGAGTCTAAGACCAGAGGGCACAGCCTCAGAATACAAGGACATCCCTTTAGAACAGAGATGAAAAGAAGTGTCTTTTGCCAGAGAGTGGTGAATCTGTGGAGGCCAAGTCATCGGATATATTTAAGGCAGAGTTTGATAGATTCTTGATTAGTCAGGGCATGATGGGATACTGGGGGATGCAGGAGATTGGGGCTGAGGGGGAAAAGGACCAGCCATGATGACTCGATGGGCCAAATGGCCCAATTCTGCTCCTATATCTTCTTGTCTTTGGAAGCCAGAATAAGAAGGTGGGGGGGGGGGGGGGGGAGTTCAAGCTGGCAGGTGAGCGAGGAGGAGGAGGATGAAGTAAGAACCTGGAAGACAGGCCGAAGAAGTAAAGGGCTGAAGAAGGACCTAATAGGAGAGGATAGTGGACCATGGTAGAGAGGGAAAGAGGAGGGGAGGTGAGGAGAAGAGAAGGGGAAGGAGGGTGAACAGTAAAGGGGGGAGGCGGTGAAATTACCAGAAGCTGGAGAAATCGATGTTCATGCCATCAGGTTGGAGGCTACCCAGACAGAATATGAGGTGTTGCTCCTCCAGTACAAGAGGCCATGAATTTGGCCTCATTATAGCAGTAGGGGAGGCTATGGACAGATACACCCTATCCTCGTTATATGTGGGGGATATGTTCCTCATAGTCGACGCATAATATGGAAAACGCAAAATGTGAATTATTATTTAAATGGAGAAAATAGGGATGCGTTCTGGAGGACTAGCTAAATATGTTTTATCTGTAACTTATTCACATTTTCATACCAATACGACACTAAAACAGTACCACAAGGCAACATTTGTATTGTATTTCATCGATTTAAGGTAATATTCAACGTAATAAATCATAGAAAGTTAACGTAATCTTTTCATCCTTACTTGTGTAAGTGTGTTTCGGCATACGCTTCCAAAAAAGCCCGGTCTTGTCTGCATTAAACGCCTGCTTTGGTCTGATGCCTATCGTATCCCGCAGCTGCACAGGGTAGCGTTCAGCAGCCTCGTGGTCAGCACTAGCTTGCTCACCATGTGTGGTGAACTACATATACCTGTCTGGACTGCTCCTGTGGCTCCTCCCACAGACCCCTGTATAAAGGCGACTGAGGCCTGTTGCCCGGCCTCATTCCCCAGGATGTAGTGTTGTTCATTCTTCCAGTCAATAAAAGCCGATACCTCGCTTCCTACGTCTCAGAGTGAGTTATTGATGGTGCATCACCATGCACAGTTAAGTTGTGAAGCCTGTGACGATTAGCAAACTTAGAAAACCATCCCTTACTTGCATTAAAGCTAACAATATCACTTGACACTTCCTCACTAGCCTCTGAACAAAGGCGACCATAAATTTTCAAAGCTTTCACACGAAGATGATCGGAACTGAGTGTTGTTTTTTTCTTTGCTTCATGCTCAATGTAGAAACTCAACATTTTCTCCATTTTTGTCATAATCGGGTCACAGACTTTGGCAACAATCTTTGAAGACACTTGTGATGAATCAATCACTGCACTTTTTATTTTGGGAGGGTAGAGGCGGGGGATTCACCCAGGCCAAAATAGCGTCCCAAAGCTGTGTTACCTTCACCTGATGCCGCCTTGTTTATAATTTCCAACTTTCTTTTTCAAGTGTTAAACTACTCTATTGTTTGGCTGATGGCCCAGGACTTGACGCTCAGGAGGCATAGTTAAATATTTCAAGCACAAAATCAGTGCACTGTAGGTAACAACAACAAAAGTTTAAGAGTGCAGGATCGCACATCCGCACACTGCCAAAAGCAATGCAAGACTGGCAGGAGTGAGGCTGTGAGGCGTGCGCACGGGACGTGTGTTGGTGGGAAAGCGGTGCTTCTCATCCCAACAGCCTTGTATAACTGAGAGTTTTGGACGCATATAAGGAGAAATTGGTAGAAATAGGCTCAACACATAACCGTGAATTCGCATAGTCTGAAGACGCACATAACGAGGATAGGGCGTATGGCAGGATGAGAATGGGAAGTTGAATTGAAATGGTGATCCTGCCTTTTGTGGTGGGCAAGGCAAAGGTGCTAAGCAAAGTGAGGCAGCACTTTCAGTACTGTGTGCAGTTTTGGTCTGTCACCCTATAGGAACAGTGTGGCTAAAATGGAAGGAGTGTAGAAAAGATTGATGAAGATGTTGCCAGGACTAGAGGGCCTGAGTTACAGGGAGAGGTCACCCATGCTAGATCTTCGTTCCTTGGAGCAGAGAATGAGGGGCAGGGTCCTGTCCATTGGAGGCTCCATAACAAGCTCTGTATACATCTACAGAATTCACGACTGTGGGGCGCCACAGTAGTGTTGCAGTTTGTGTAATGCACAAGCAATCCAAGCTCGATTCCACTGCTGTCTGTGAGGAGTTATGTTCTTCCTGTGACCGCCTGGGCTTCCCCGGGTGCTCCAGTTCACTCTCACGCTTCAAAGGTGTCGAGTGACGGGTTAATTGGGTGGCACAGGCTCATTAACCAGAAAGGCCTGTTACCATGCTGCATCTCTAAAGAAAAATAAATTCAGAAGAGTCTTTCATTGTACAGTCGGCCCTACGTATCCGCGAGGGATTGGTTCCGGGACCCCTCGCCGATACCAAAAAACACGGATGCTCAAGTCCCTTATTTAACCTGTCTCAGTTTGGTAGTCTCTAGGACCCAGCGGAACCCCAAACCTTAATTAACCT